>NW_023597054.1:41141125-41479013 GCF_011947565.3 Pollicipes pollicipes | reverse complement strand
GAAATTCAGAAAGTGCAGGAGTGTCTTCAGTCGGCTGAGATGGCACCCCTAGCTTAGGCAGGCGTGAGATAAGTGTCACTCTTGGGAAGTGTTAGCAAACATGAGGAACACTATGGGCTTTGCCTGAACGATATTTGGTCACGGCCGTAAAACGGGTCGCAGAGTGGCAGATTCGAAGTCCACAACCGTCCAGTGAGGTATTCATCTACGCGTCCCTTTCACTTGGATGACGCCTTAAATCTTGAATGGATCGTGAATGAGTTGAATCACGAGCAAAGCGCGCCGGACGGCCGGCGTCCGGCCGCGTGCGTCGGCATGCGGCTGATGGTGACGTCACCTGCCGCCAGCCTGGAGCCGACCAATGAACGGGCGCTGCGCTCGCTGCGCCGCCTGGAGGCCGGGCCCGACCAGCTGGAGCCGTCCTACGAGCTGGACCCGAGGAGGCGGCCGAGTCCGAGAACGACGAAGCCGTCGAGGACACGGACAGTGAGCTGGGTCAGAAACTGGGCCGAGATGGACCTGACATTCGGCTCACAGTGACCCGGAGGCCGGCGGCTGCCGACCGGCCGGTGCCGGCGAGGGGGCCGGCGGAGAGAGCTGACGCAGTGACCCGGGGGCCGGCGGCTGGCCGACCGGCCGGTGCCGACGGACGACCGGGCCGGCTGAGAGAGCTGACGCAGCGGCTGATGGCGAGGACCGACGTCTCGTGGTGCTCCCGAGAGGTTTGCGGCTCCCGGAACAGAGGAGGCTGGTCGGTGTTGAACGCCGACCACGTCTGCCGTGCATGGTCATCGTTTTATTTTGGAATTCCCTTTGTGCGGGGCTTGCTTGCCTTTTGGCTCTGTCTTGGCCAATTTTTGGTTTTGTCAGCAGGTTTTGCTAGAGCTGGCGTCGTCAGGTTCGTTGAAACTAGCTAACTTATTCCTCATGTGCTAGCCATACGGTTGACGCAGACGCTGCATCCAGGGAAATCATGACTTGAGTGAAATGTGAATTGTCATCTTGCAATGCTTCGTTTGAGGTGAAAGCCGCGGTGTTGTGATGTAGCGCTCTCACCGATCCATTTGAAGGAAGGAATACATGAAATGTCGAACGCGATTGTGTTTTGTGCATTCGAAAATTGAAGAGCCCTATTTCAGTATGAAACCGCCTGAGATCAGTGCGCGGAATCTGTCTCCGGCAAAGTCGGGTGACCAGCACGTATATGCGGGAAAGGGCCGCATTTACCACCGCTCACCATAGTTCAGCCATGCTGCAGGTCTCCTGGCTTCCCCCATCTCCCCTCCCGCCACCTGATGATTATATGCCGTAGCAAAGCGCCGCGTGCGCCCCACTATCGGCTCTTGTGTGCGATCGCACGGCGACATTACGGCTCTGCGATTATAACGCTATGCCACGCGGCGAAGGGATGGTACATTTGTAGCATTCATGGCGGTGGACACGTACAACAGATCACTGTGACAAATCACCCAGCGCCGCGATCTGGCTCAGGTTGACACACAGACTGTCTACCGCGGGCCGATCGTTGGCCCGTGGACTGGCACCCCGTCCGACGGCAGCGGGGCAGCCGGCACCGGCTCCCGTCTGAGGCGATTGCCTGAGGCGGCGGGATAGGGGGTTCGGGATCACGGCGTCAACACTGACGAAGTCACGAGCACTGGAAGTTGCTGAACGTGGAACACTTAAAGAAAGAAAGAGAAGCATTCGCGGGTGCGCTCATAACATACCATATCGTAACGGCTACTCGATCAACTGTGTCTAAAACAACCGGAGCTGTTCGCGTCCTGCCACCACGGACGCAGACTCAAGCGGCATTATATGCCACCGGCGTTGCACATTGAACTCTCATGAGGCGATTGTCCTGACCGTCCGCTAGGATGCCTGTGAAAATCCCATGTGGGCACTTCTCACTGACCACACACACACGCCAGTTTCCCCAGAGGCAGGATGCCGACTGACAGTGACCTTAGTCTCCCCTCAGACAGTGACCTTAGTCTCCTGCGTGTCCTCAGTTGCGAACTCCGGGGCTTCCCACTGATACGGCCCAGCTGCTCACATCGGCTATGTACCGCCGATGCCGACGGCGGTCTGCTCACAGCGACGGGTACAGAGTGTATGCTCCGTGCACATGCTGTATCACGTAGTTTACTGCGAGTGTGTACTATGTGAGCTGTGCGAGCGTTTTCCCCGCCGGCAGCTCCGTCGCCTGGCTTCCGCTGGTGTCCGTTGTCTCCTCCGACGGTGACTGGACAGAGACCGGCGACAGCGGTCGGGCAGAGACCGCCGCACGTCGGCGCGCGCTGCCGTCTCCGCGAGCCCACCGCAGCTCCGGCGTCGCGTCTTCACCTCACCAGCAGCCGGGACCGGTCGTACAGCGCGTACTTCTGCAGCGGCAGCGCGTGTCCGTGCTCGAGCAGCTGCTCGCTCAGCTGGTCGATGTGGTCGTCGACGAGTCGGCGCAGCGCCGGGTCACTGTAGGCGTACTCTGCCACGACGCCGGCATCGAACGAACGTTTGGTGAAGCCTGCCGGATGCTCCCGCAGGCAGCGGCGCCTGCCCAGACCGGGCGGCGCCGACAACTCCAAGAAGTCCAGCAGCGCCAGCAGAGGCCGCTCAGTGTCATCCTGTGGTGGACAAGGAGGCCGTCAGACCATGCTTTATTTGTTTGTACTTCTGTTGAATCTTCGCTACAGTCCACGCTCTTTTAGAGGCGAATACAGAATGTTGCAATGGGATGGGGAGGGGGGAGGGGGCACATCTCAACAAATTTCACTGAACATACACTTAAGAGCATTGGAGGCGACCGCATGACGTAAAACAACACCGCATGTTCTCAATCGCATATGTTTGGGTGTCCACCATGTTTTCTAGCAGCCAATATTTCCACACACACATACACACACATACATGCATTACATTTGTTGAGGGGGGGGGGGCAGCATATAAATGGCCGCTGCGTTCAATTCCGAGGACCTAGGACCTTTAAAGTTGGATCGGTGTCACCCGAGCCAGGAATTATTATTCAAGCACGTGTCTGACCTGCAGATCCTCGTAGTGCACGATGTGCACCTGTTCTGATATTTCCAGGGAGAGTTGTACTCTGAAATTCCATTGTTGTAGCTGCACCCGGACGAACCGGGCCCAGCCGCTGCCGCGGAAGAGGTGGGAGGAGGCCATGTCATCCCGCATGCCGGCCTCCAGACTGCGCGCTTGCAGCAGCGCACGGTATGGGTTCCTCATCAGCAGAACCACCTGGTAGAGGAACGTGAAACTGCGACCTGCCACCCGCTTGTCGGACGTTTCTTGTACGCGTTTTGTTGAGCGCACGTACCTTGCTTACGCGCCAGACGCTGGCTGGCTTTTGTTCCATCTTGAAATCGGGGGAAAATCGAAGGGACAGCATACGTCTGAATGGTCTTTCATCACATCTAATACATACGACTTCTGAATTAAAAGGTGTTTCATCAAGAGCGAGAACGATCAAAGTGCTTCGAACGTTAAAGACGCCATTGCATAAATAACTAGAAACAGGTTAGGTTGTGGAAAATACAAGGATTGCTATATTATATAAAATAATGATTGTTAGATTGCATTCAAACAGCTGAACACTGCACGAGACTCCCTGCCAATCGCTCCCGAGGTACCTTCTCAGCCTTGAGCTCAAAGTTCACCGGGTCTCTGTTACTGTCCCGCCCAGCGCCGACATGCGGACCGCGGTGGGTCTGCTGGACGATGGTGCTGCCATCTGTCTCATCAGTCAGCTCACCGAGAAATCCTGCCAGCCGGTTCGTGGTGGGTCAGGTCGAGAAATTGTTCGGTTCCGCTAAATCTATGAACGCGTTGCCGGTCGTTGAAGGCGAGTCCGGAATGGTTTTGGTCTTAAAAGCACGGTGACACCCGTTCAGGATCACCCAGTACGGTAACTGCCCGAGACGATGAGACTGCACTATATTCATTCATAAAAAGTATTTTGCTCGAACAGCATTAATCCTGGACAAACAGTGAGACTTCAACCTATATACACACCCTAATCGCTCCTTGCAACTAGACTGAGCTTGCTTAGAGCTCCAGATCTTGCCTATGATGTTCATGGCGGGAACAACAGCCTATCATGACGCACCATTGCGTTGGCCTGCTGGCAGTCATGCCACTTACGCTGCCGCAACGCATGTATAGCACCAGATATGATTATACGATTGGAAACCTCTGCTGAAGAGCTCCATGTCGTGATGAACGCTCCCGGTAAACACGCCGGTGGCGCCCTCTATCAAGTAGCGCAGCCAGGTGGCGCCACTTCCAGGCAGTGACATCAGTGCCACCGACGGCAGCTGCTTGTTGCGGGCAAATCTGAGGAGCAGAGGGCGAACTGTGATAAGAAACCACCCTAGAAATTAGGCGCGGACACCTAACAGTGCATTTCGATCGTCTGCTCTTAAGCTTTTCAGTGAGAACCCAAAGAATATTGCATATATGTATATGCATAAGTGTCTGCTGGTTGCTCGGTTCAGATGCACCCATGCTTTCTGGGCACAGTCATTCATTATGAACTAACAACATCCACTTAGAAATGGTCGAATCTCGCGCTGGCAGAGACTGTGGCCATGCTATGACATTTTTCCAGGTCAGCCGCACGGCAGTTTAATATATCTACAGGAAACTTGCATGACCGTACATAGCATACATTCCCGACATACCATGAGCTATTTGACTCTAGCTCATACAAGGTCACCGATAAGATGACTGGCAAGAATCTGGGAGAAGTCTGGCTTAACGAGCAGTTAACAAAGCAAATGCAATATTTTAAGACACTAATGTCAATCTAACCAAATGTACCGTCGTAGTCAATCCTTGCATTGTCAAATGTCTTGCGGCAGTATTACCCTCTGACATTCAAATAACATTTTGCAATTATCACAGCAGATCGACGTAAGCGGAATTTTGTCCCGAGTGCAATGTAATCTTCGGAGGTATGGCCATTGCTCCCATCGCAGTGTAATCACATGAGGTATAACTTTCGGCTCTAAGCACTTTCAGTGGCAGTGCCGCATTGCAGCTGTATGAGCTCTAAGAGGCATTTGAGCAACAAACAGCCATGAGTTAACTTAGTTGATTCATTTTCTCGCCTGTCGTCACACTGCACTCGATAGATGCGTTATCTGACAATGTCATATCACATTTTCCCGCCGTCTCTTCCTCACGATTGTAAGTACTTTCATCACCAAAGGTATCATTTAATGTCACTATGTCGTTATAGGTGGTGACCAATGACCGGATGGTGTTCTAAAGCGAGTTGGTTCAACTTAGTATTTTTATTCCAGATGTAGTCTAGGCGATTCGCCTTGCTTTTAATCGTCTAATCGTCCGCACACATCGATGAGTTGATATGTCCACGGCGTTGACCACATATTCAAAAATAGCCCAAACAATTTGTGTCCGAAATCATAAAAACTATCTAACGGTATTAAGCCCATGTGTAGCTCTGTTCAACCCCTGAGATTGAAAATGAAAAATGTCTGTCTCCGCGAACTGTACGAGGAACTTGTCAATCTAGGTTGGCGTCGAGCCCCTTCAGCACGGGCTTAATAAGTCAGTTCAGTGCTTTCATGGAAATTAAAGGCCGAACACATCAGTCTCCAGAGGCGTCAGTTTTATCAGTGATTGACAAGGCTAGGCTATCGGGGCCTCTTCCCCCCACTCCTCTCTCTCCCAAACAACGTGTTTGTCAATAACGTGTAAGTCCACAGCACGTCGAAGAACGGCAGCTTATTTTTTTGTATCATGTGCCACGCTGTCTCTGATTTGAACAGCATAGTAGACATGTCCGGCAAGAAGGGAAGCTTTCAGTAATGGTCAATTTTTACTACATTTATGCAATACTCTTGCTAAAGATATAGAGGAGCCCAAGCCAACCCTGGAGGGCTGAACTCTGCTGTGGGGGGAGGTGGGTGGCGGCAGAACAAAAGAATACCAATCGACACCGGCGTGCTAAATGCCACGAGAAAAGACATTGCAAAGTAACGGTTTGTCAGGCCATGCAGCGCGGTGCGAAAATCAGCTATAGGCACCGTCCCAAAGTCCAGACGAGTGCCCGTACACCACTTCACTGCCCCGGGTCACCTGATGACAAGCCGCTCGCAGTTCCGGTCTTCCGGCCAGCGCACGTGCACCAGCGCCGACGCGTTGTACCGCAGCAGCTCGCCGCGGTAGCGCACGTCGCCTTCCTCGCCGTCGGTCAGCGTCGGGTGGCGCTGCGCCTGCCAGGCGGCGTAGGTGAGGCGAGCCGGCGGCGCTGGAGGTGCCGACCGGCTCGTCAGCGCCAGCACCAGCCAGCCAAGCGGCAACAGCAGCAGCAGCAGCAGCAGCAGCGCGGCCGGCGGCAGACGCGGCCGGCTGCGCCACCTGGTGACGCGCCGCTCCGGGTACAGCCACGGCAGCGGCTCGTCGTCCGAGAAACGTACCGTCTTCTTCCGCATGAACGGCGCCAGCCCGGACACCTTGAGCATCCCGGGCCTCGTGGGCCGGGCGGTGGAACTGCCGGAAGAAGACACGAGTCGTACAATGTGGACAGAGCACTGTCAGTGAGGTGCTGGATGAATGACTCCCTCAAAAACTGAAGCACCGTAGGCTTTCTCATGAACCGCGGTCAGCAGAAGCGTTCACAGACTTTCGGACAGGGATCCGACAGAGGACGTCTGAGTCCGACCGGGTATCCCCGAACAGTATGTAAAGGATATGGTTGTGGAGTCACGCTCAGAAATTGCGGACATAGTCTTCTGTCAGCAACTGAGGGCAAACAAAACAAACAGGAGCTGTGGTGAAAATACCCGCACCTACCGAGATTTTGGGAAAAGCGGCGCGTTCAGGAACTCCAGGCGTGTCTCTGAGGGCTACATGCAGAAGGTACTCCCAAAACGTACACATTGGGTACGTTCAGTGACTGCATAAAAATGAAGCGTTCACGGGCTGCATCAAGAATGCACTCTCAAAAACTGCACGCAAGTCGTGCCTGACGTTAAATGCCCAGCGAGTTTACCGATCACAAACTGCGCTCAGAAATTGCGTACGCTGCAGAAACTGTGAACGAGAATACGGAAAAGGTGGCTCTACCTCTACATACTTCGCAAGGCATGTGCAATAGTTAATCTGGACCTCGATCTTAGGACAAAGCCTCGGCAAATACCGATCCGATCATAACAATCACGGCCTTCCTTATTACGTGAGGTCCTTCAAAGAGCACCACTGAAGGATTTTCTATCGTCGAGCGTCTATCCACCTCCACGTAGCACGCACAGTACCTGGGAAGAGGGAGGGGAAGGGGGTGGGAGGCGAACCAGAGCCTGGAACCCGAACACTCCAGTTAAGGGGATCGGCATGCATTGGACAATCCAAACTTTTCACAACAATAAAGATACAAAACGCTGGTTACTATCTGTTCAAAACTCGCGGAACATGGATGATAAATTTGATTCGGATACAGATCGAGGCCGTTCGCTCGGACTACGGAACGCGCAGCCTAAATGTCATTTTCATTCCCACGTCTCGTCCAAGGCGAAATGCGACAAATCACAGGATCAAAATGACGGCTCCTTACGCTGGCTCATCACTCATTCACGCCAGCAGCTAATCCATGCCACGCATTATCGAGCCGTCCGTGATGGGACGATGACTCACGTGCGACGGCCGGCGCCGCGGCGTCTCCGCTTGCACGTGCCCGCCGTGTGCGGAGCCGACCTGCCGAGGTCAGGAGCTGCGGTCTGCCTCAGCCGTGCCGCCCGGCCGCCAGGCTGTGTCGCCGGCCCGCCTCGTCGGTGACCGGTGCACCGGGCGCCCCGTGTGTACGGGGTGTCCAGGTTACCCGGGGAGGGGCGTATCGACCCAGCTCGCCCAGTGACGGCGGGGGCGGTGGGTCCTCTTTGAGGCGCACCGTCCCGTAAGCCAGCTCAGGTCTCCAGCTGCCAAATAGTGGTCAGTGTCTCTTGTTTAGCACTTCGGTAAATGCGGCCAAACGCTCGTCGGAAGCTCCTATGACCCTGGTTTAGAAGCGCCATGCACTGACTCCCGGCATTCATCTCCGCAGCGGTCCCGCCGTTCTCCGCTGTGCCTCCCGTCCCGCTGTGCGCCGCTGTCGACAATGATAGCGTGGCGGCCCGTTCTGCCGTGTACTCGTCGGTGCGGTGCCGGTGTCGGTGCCGAGGTCGTCATCAGAGGCCGGGCACATTATCAGAGATCGAAGGGAAAACCTTCATGTGAAGAGGTGTCAGAGGGATTGGGAAGAGTAGCTGATGTGAATGGATGTGCATTGGTTGGTAGGTTGGCAGCCATTTCTAGAAACAGCCGCAGTTACCGTGCCTTTGTAGGCGCGGTCATAAAAAAGGCACGGACAGAGGCAAATGTAAAATGAACCTTCACCTCAACACGCCTGTATCTTGGTCAAGTTTTCTCAGCCAATCATATAAGAGTAATCTGACGTTAGGTTTGGATGGTTACAATTACGTGTGATGCACCACATTACTCATAATAGCCTGCACGGAAGGATTGAGAAGAGGTACTAGCATCACGGGTGGAATAATGGCTTTAACTGTCGTCCTCGTCTGGTGTGTTAGTTACACAGCGTTTCGGCTAGTTAACTTTCCGGCTGTCATCAGATGTTATCAAGTACTGAAACGAAGTGACGATGCTTGGCTATCAGCCACGCACGCGTCACATCCCTAATTTTCTTATTCAAAACGCTGCGATTCGAACCAGGATTTTCTTGATTGCAAGTCCAGTGCTTTACCAACAGATTCAACCGGAAAGGACAATGTTCCGGTGCACATAATCTTGTTGTGACTTTTCCGCAAAATTGGATGCCAGCTTGGGCTGATATCTGTATTTGCCTCACTGATGGAGTTGTTAACCGATGGTATCTATGCTGCCTTCCTTGACTGCGCCCGAGTGGTATGACTGGAAGTTCAGCCAGCGATCAGTTGCTGTTGGTTTCCGGTATACCGATGTCCTGAGCCCGTCTGTGGTTCCCTCGACTTGTATACCTAGGAACGGTAGGCTGTTGCCGTCACGTTGTCTTCACGTTCAGTAAACTGGATGGGCCCCTGCATCAGTCAGGAGCCTACAGTGTTCTGTGCTCTGTGTTCCAATAGTGTGCTGTGCTCGCAAGCGGGTCGGCCAGAGGAACATTTCCTGAGCAGGGACAGGAATGAAGCCCCTAATCAAAAGGGCCCCTTTCCATGGCCGGTACCCTCTGACAATGAAAGGCCATTTTGACTGCGCGGCATTAGGGGAAAGGATGACAAAGGGCAGGGACACATCCAGAGCCTTGGCAAGGGGAAGGAGGCGTACAGGGTTTGCAAAAGGCCCCTGGTGGTGAAAGCCCCGTCCCCAGTCATTTAGCGGCCGCTTCCTTCCCTTTATCCACTTCAAATACCAACAAAAGTGCGTCTGCTGAGAGACGCGTGTTTCTGTTCAAATTAAAGGGGTAAAAAATTAGAAACCAAATTGAGAAAATCGTGGTCACTTGAAATCAAGTGAGCCTTATCCGGCGATTTGTCTTTTTTGGGGAGGGGCTTTCACCACCAGGGGCCCTTTTTAAGCCCTGTACCCCCCACCCCCCACCCCCTTCCCATTGGAAAGACTCTGGTTGCGTCCCTGCCATTTGTTATTCTTTCATCTTATGTCGCGCAGTCAAAATCACTCTCTAGAGGCACACTACACGCCGCAAGCTCTTTTTATTTTAAGGATGGAAACAGTTTCTACGTAAATGTTAGAAACTATTTAGGTAATTCTGTTGAATTATTTGATTTATTATCCCACCAGCAAACGTGCCGCGAGAGAAACTAAAATTACTTGAGTAATCGGTTTAGTTCAACCCAATATTCGGCTAAACAATTGGAGGCTTTGAAGTCATGTCGGGTACCCGTACTGGGACGATGAGTCAGAGTCCGTGACCCCGGCTGCCATGTTGAAGTCATATCGGGTACCCGTACTGGGACGATGAGTCAGAGTCCGTGACCCCGGCTGCCCCGGGATCACGGGGTCTGGGCTGGGTGAGCGGTGCTCGGAGCGCCGACCGTGAACCGACAGCGGCTTTCGTATGACCAAGCTGCCCCCCCCCCCCCCCCCCCACCACACTTCCTTGCTCGTCCCACGCCAAACAAGTACTAGCTGGGTTTGAGCGACCTTCGCAAACGGCCCATATCACAGGCACGGCTCCGATGAAGCCCACGCACCTTAGAAAAATGCGGTACTGCTGGCCAACCCAGGTTGTCCACTGTTTAAGTACTACATCTCCCCACGGCACCACACAATAATCAGACGATTACGTGTGCATTAATGGTCTTGTTTCTTCGGGAGCAGATAACACATACTGAAACTTGGGTGAGGATCCGAGAACATCCGAGTAGTGCTGTCATCGAGCCGAGAACATCCGAGTAGCGCTGCATCGAGCCGAGAACATCCAAGTAGTGCTGTCATGGAGCCGAGAACATCCGAGTAATGCTGTCATCGAGCCGAGAACATCCGAGTAGTGCTGCATCGAACCGAGAACATCTGAGTTGTGCTGTCATTGAGCCAGGAGCAGGTGACAGTATCTGATCATGCTGCAGGCCATGCAGGCGTGGGGGTGCTCACCGACCGACGGGATCGCCGGTTATGAGGGTGGACAGTAGGACGGGATGTACCATAGCCAAGACGAGGCGGAGACGTGCATTGAGTCTGCCAGACAGTAGGAAGATAGCATCATCCAAAAAATTGTCATGTGGAGAGGCATCAGATCAAGGTCAGAGACGGCTCCATAAAAATTGCGAAATCCTTCACACAAATCCCGGTTAATTCCTGTCGTGCAGCTGAAGGCTTAGTAAAATGTTACACGTCTTGGCATTTATATTTCAAATCGCATGACCATCGTTTAAATGCTCTCAAACCTGCGCTGGCCCTTTGTGGGACCGCCACAGAGACGTGAGGCGCCGATAGCGAATCGTACTACCAGTCCCGGGAGGAACGTCGCTCCAAGCTGGTGGCCTCGCAGCGGCGGGGAGGCCCACACCCCACTGCAGCAGCAGAGGGTGGCATTCAGACCGGTCTTGGCGGGCTTTGGTCGCCCACGGCGCTCGGCGCCCGGCACCGGTGACGTCAGGCGGCGCTGAGTCCAGAACTCGTCGGCGTATATCCCGCCGCCGTCGGCCAGACGGAGCCCAGTCAGCCACGCTCCGGGACGAGACGGGGGCGGCCGCAAGATGAGCCTCGCCTTGTTCACCGCTGCTGCAGTGCTGCTGTTGCTGGGCCAGGGACAGGCCATCAATTTTGACTTTTCGACTGCCTGCATGACCTACGACTACAGGTTCGGAAAGTGCGTGACACTCGACAGGTGCCGGCAAGTCAACGCGGCGCCGGCGCGAAGCTGCGGCCTGCGGGTTTGCTGCCCTCGGAACAAGCTGATTCTGACAGCCACCGCAGCCTCGAACGTGCCGGGAACTTTCCAGCAGCTGGTGCAAAACCACCACAGAGTTCAGCCCGGCCGCGTCTTCTTAAACAGGTTCATCCGCAGCCCTTAGAGGGTACAAGCGATCGAACCAAGTGCAAGTGGAGATGGGATGGCATTGGTGACTTTCGACGGCGAGCCAACGGCTTGGATCCAGCGACCGTAGAAGGCGCTGCTCGGCCATCGGAAGGACGGTGACAAGCGGTAGGCCCGTGGCGGCACTCTTACCACGCCCAGCGCGGTGCTGACGGCGACGCGCTGCGTCAGCAGGTACTGCCGCCACCAGGACTACGGCGTGTTCCGGTTCGCGCTTCATTCGGCCTACGTAACTTGACCTTCTCACGACGCAGAAAATGACGTGGCACTTCTGGTATTGTCCCGGTCGGCGGCGCTGAACGCACGCCTGCAGCCCATCTGCCTGCCGCCGCCCGACGTCGACCACAGGGGCCAGGAGGCCGACCTGGCCGGCTGGGGCCTGTCCGAGTACACCGGCAGTGTGCCAGGGGCGCTGCAGCAGGTGCGTCTGCAGGCGGTGGACCCGTTGTGCGCCAACGTCCGTGACGTCACGTTCGGCAAAGCGTGTTCAGGCGGCCGGGGCGACCCTCTCCTGGTCCAGGGTGCCGACGACCTCTACCAGGTGATCGGCGTGCTCTCCTCGTCGGGCACCGCCTGCGGACCCCAGAGTTTCCCGGCATCTACGCGAAGGTGTTCAAGTGCAACCCCTGCATCGTGGACAACAGCCGGTGGCAGTGACGTTGACGCGCCTGTAGAGGGATGGTGTCAGTTCTTATAATGGTATAGGTAAGAGCATCCATGAGGGAAATGCGCCGTCGTTAATAGAGAAGAACCAGAATGAAGGTCGGAAGACTCAGAATAAAACAGTGAAAGCAGCGCTGTCAAGTTGATTGGGGATCATGTCGTAGTTAACGCAAATTTTACGACTCCAAAGATCATTTTGATCTCTTTCCAATATAATGTGCCTGCTCTTACAAGTGTAAAAGGCGGAAGTATAAAGTAAAGTATGCCACAAAGCGATGACAGCATGGCAGCAATGACAAAACCGTGCCATGGCATACGTGCGCACACACACACACACACACACACACACACACACACACACACACACACACACACACACACACACACACACACACACACACACACACACACACACACACACACACACACACACACACACACACACACACACACACTTGACACCATCTGACACCATCTACTGTTTCCAAAATAAGAATAATGGAGTTCCTTGTTTAATTCTAGGTAAATTATAAATGCATATGTTTTGAGCATATCTTGATGTTTTAGGGCCGCAGTGGTGACGTAACAGTGTCGGCCCACCGCGCGCCATCGCCAGACGTGTGTGAAGCTAGCAGCCGTGCGATGTCCGTGTTCAGCAGAAATCGACGCAGTTTTAACTTAACGCAGTTTTAAAACAGCCCTCTTCAGTTTTAACGAAGCATCGAGTAAAGTTGAAGTTGATGAGGAACGATGCATGACACCAAAAACCGGTTAGTTTATAGGAAACTTGGAATAATTTTTCGATCTGGTGTTGTTAGGACTTATTTACGACATCCTTGTAACCCGCGTAACATTCCAGATCGGGTGAGATTTAGCATGTATCTTGCTTGTCGACATTCTATGGTTAACACTTTATAACCTCTGGAGGCCAAACCGCTTGACGTCACGCAAAAGGCCTTTATGCGAGGTGTCAGTGCGCCGTGGGATATCTTCGGTACAAATTTGGTAAAATATTGAAGGAGCTGTTTATTTCTGTTGAATATGGAGATCGACTCACAAACGTGATCGGCGGATTCGTCTGCTGTCGCCGGGCGCAGGCGCCGGCTGTGGGTAGCTGAGCAATGTTTTTTTTTTTTTAAACCGCTCGGAGAGAGCTGAAAGTTTCTCCCCGGAAACCAGAGAGTCTACAAACTTGTTTTTGGTGACAGAACACGCGAATAAATTCTCCAAGGGCTACCAAAAATTTGAGCGCGACTACACGATATGCTAAAGAGGTATTCTCAGAAAGCCATATATATATATATATATATATATATATATATATATATATATATATATATATATACAGTCAAACTCTAGCAAGAAAGAAACTAGCGGGAGTTGAACTCGCCGAAAATCGCGATTGTGGCAAAGTTCAGGCTAAAATAGAGTGCCTCTGCATAGACATAACTTACAACTCTATTTGCCATACCGTACAGTGGTCAGTGAAGTGCTGCTCCCCCCCCTCTCCCCTCCATCATGATCGAAAAGGCCCCTAAGAGAGCTAAGGCGGCTCCTCTAGCAAAAAGTATCTGTGAGAATACATTTCTCACAATGGATTGTTTCGAGGGCGGATTTACCGCACTGAATTGCTTCGGGGATGGATTTGCCGCAGTGGACTGTCTTGGGGAAGGATTTACCGCAATGGACCGTCCCAGGGCGTGCATTCAAAAATAGCCATATGGCCCTCAGATCCAACCATCATGTACCGAGACGAACCCACATGAAGTCTGATAGTACAAACAACACACAATGGATTACTGAATCCACCATAGGTATTATTCACCCTTTTATGAAGCGATTTGCGATGCACGACACGAGACATTCATGCTTTGAATACTTACTTTATGCACTACGCATTAACAAATGTTCTGGCGTGCAAAACTATAATGTGAATATCATGAGCTCTAGCTGCGTACCTGCTGTCTACACCTGTTGCGTACCATCAATCAACCGTGTCCCCGTATCCTTGGCACGCGTCACGTTCAGCCCGCAGTTGCAGCCCGTTGAACCTGCAGAGCACATCAAGGGAAAACCATGACCACAGCTTGCAAGCATCGGAGAAATAACTAAAATGGAAAGCCCCGCCGATTGCAGACGTGGCCGACCAATCGGCTCCGAGAAGAGCATAAACATCGTGATCTCTGCATCCATGGTGCAGACTTTTATCTGACGCGCCAGCAGCCGGTTTTCTGACGGCGGTATGGAACTATGGCGCCTGTGCCATTGGATCTCGCTGTAACCGCCTACTTATCAAAGGCGTCAGACGCCAGGCCTCCAGCCGCGGCGACAGCAGGGCTTCGTGCAGTAAACAGGACTGCAGCGTTTTGCGTCTGTGAACACAACTGCGGTGTGCCCACGGGACAAATTATGTCTTTTTTGTCATCGAAAAAATATGAAACGCTTTTAATTGCCACCCATTGAATGGATAAAGAATGAATGTTGGATTTAATATATTTATCTCATGTGATATTGAATTAAAACTACTCATTAGATGTAATATGAAATTTAACCTGTTTAGTATGTGTAAAAATGCATTTGACCTACTGAACTAAATGATAACTAACGAGCATAAAAATTGCCAAGTACAACTAAAACTGCTGGAATATCACTCTAAACGCAATTAATTACATACAAGAGGTGTATTCAAGCAATGCGTCATAAATACCAGTAGCCATAATACGCGAAGGGGTGGGGTCTATTTGCCCCCTCCCCTTAGGTTTTTTCCAAAATCATATCCAAACGGCGCGTTGTAACTGAGTCAGACTTAACGGAGCTGTAGATAATTAAATAGTAGCGTTTTTGGTGTAAAAAAAGATGCACCGCGTAAGGTTGCAGCGCTATGACGGGTGAAAGTCAGGCTCGTAACTGTCAACAAAGGCAATATCTAGCCATTGCTAAATCTGATGCGACAACGGAGTGTTAGACTGGACCATAAATCTCTGGCATAGTTTCCAGGACAATCAGACGATTGAATTCTGGGTTGTGATAAATTGTATTG
Organism: Pollicipes pollicipes; assembly: GCF_011947565.3. Lineage (NCBI taxonomy): Eukaryota > Metazoa > Arthropoda > Thecostraca > Pollicipedomorpha > Pollicipedidae > Pollicipes > Pollicipes pollicipes. Next base: position 41,463,741 of record NW_023597054.1, on the reverse strand, counting down.
ACTGGTTCGTTATGAAGGCCAGATCGAGGGAGTGAGCGGGTATGACGGTCCTCACTCTGGCGTGCTGCAGCAGACCCCGTGCTGCAGTAGACCCTGTGCTGCAGTAGACCCTGTGCTGCAGTAGACCCTGCGCTGCAATACACCCTGTGCTGCAGTGGATCCTGTGCTGCAGTAGACCCATTGCTGCAGTAGACCCTTTGCTGCAGTAGACCCTGTGCTGCAGTAGACCCTGCGCTGCAATAAACCCTGTGCTGCAGTGGATCCTGTGCTGCAGTAGACCCTGCGCTGCAGTAGACCCTGCGCTGCAGTAGACCCTGTGCTGCAGTAGACCCTGTGTCGCAGTAGACCCTGTGCTGCAGTAGACCCTGTGCTGCAGCAGACCCTGTACTGCAGCAGACCCCGTGCGATGATGGGCAGGTCGTCGTCCGACCTGAAAAACCCGACTGCTGATCGTTCGCAGCTGGAGGGCAAGGACGGCCAACGGCCTCGAGCGACCGTGCATTTTCTGTGGTCGGGCTACTCGGACACCGGTTGACCTAGGGATAGGAGATCACGAATGGCTTGGTGTTAGGACGTCCGGCCAGGGGCGGTTCAAGGACGTGGACCTTGTGGGTTTGCATGTTCGATGCAGTTGGGACAGACTTGAGTGGAGCACGAATCTTCAGAGAAGGTAGCTGTGGATCTGCGGCCGTTTGGGTGTTGCATGCTGCTATTCTATTTTCCGCTGCCTCAGCGCATGACTCAGGAAAAATGCCAGACTATCTTCTAGGCATTGCGTCGTGCTTGCACGAACGTAACACCTGTCTTGGCATCTTGAATTGAAGCTTGGGATCAACGACCGTGCACTCAATGACAGTCCGTACATAAATGTGATACATTTAAACCACTTCACCACAAAACGCGCTGATGTGGAATAGAGCAGTTCGTTTGAACACGAGTGATGGTTGTGGTGATAGCGAGCCATTGGCAACCGCTTTAACTTAAACATCACATGGACGGCGGGTGAGATGTCTTTGCCTGGATGGACGGAAGACCTGAGGACATGCACTTATTTCGAAAACAAATATCTCGCCGCACGGTTACACGACCAAGAGCCAAGGGGTGCAGTAGATGTTCCGAGTCCTGGCGACCACCGGCCAGTTTCAGGGGACGTTCAGCGTCAAGAGCGAGTGGGCATCAAAGCGGTAAAGGTCAGCGGAATCTGTAGTGCTTAACCACGTGATAGTCTACGACGCTACCCAGTGTAAAAACGATGTAGCTCAAACGGATAGACTGTATTGAGAGGCGATGGTGGTGGTCAATGCGTTTTGACTAGGACAACGCAACCAAATGACAGCTACAATATATTCTGGCTCACAAAGCTTCACATACACCTGGCACGACATCAAACAGTAATTTGTCGGGTCTTGAAAAAGTACACGATCCGAACGCTTGCCACTGAAGGCATCTGACACTGAATTGAGACAGGGCCGCCGGTGGGTGCCGAAAGTCCGGCTCTCAGGTTTGAGCTGTGGGTGTCCGAAGGACAACGATGACAGCTCGCGCCTCGCACTGGGGCCACTGCCGCCGTCGCGCGGCAGCGGGCCGCACTCTGCCGGGGCAAACCCGTCTGGACCGTCGACCGTCGACCGATGGCGGGCGCGTGCAGGACTGCGCGCGGAACCTCTGAAGCGGGCAGCGACGGCAAAGCTTCGAGAGCAGGTGGCTCGATATCCTCGTCGTCGGTGGTCACGGCTGGTCCCGTGCTCGGCACTGGGGCCAGGGAGCCGCATTCCATCTCACTCCATCTGACAGGAGGTATGACGCCCTTCCAACCTGCGGTTGGGCCGTCTGGGGCGCCCCAACCCGTAAGGCGTTCTTTGTCACGCGGCCAGCTCGCTCTAACACGCGCTCGGGTGAGGAGGGGGGGGGGGGGGCGTCTAATTAACTTTCCCCCGAATGTTTTTCCAAGATGGTTTCCGAACGGCGCAGCGTAGCCGCACCAAATTTTGCATAGCTGTAGAAAATTGAATAGTGGATCATGTGACATCGAAATTTAGATGTGCCTTGTAAGGTCGCTGAGCTACGGCAGGTCAAAGCCAGGCCATGATTTCAACGAAGACAATTTCTAGGGAATCGTCCAATCTGAGATGCTTTCTTAGGCAACACAAATTTTTAATGAGCAAATTGCGTTGACCCAAGGTCAAGTATGCAGGTCAGACCAAGGTCAAAACCAGCCAGATTTTTTGGGTCTAGAGCTTGCTGTATGGGATAGTTTCTGGTGCTCATTTCGAATTTATTGATGGCAGGAATCGCATGATGCATCTTCCATGGACTTCTTGGAGTTCATAATAGGCCATTGACCTAAATGACCCAGGTCGAAAGTGTTATTTTTGGAAACGTACTGCCTAGTGTAAGCTTCGTCGCTTATTCAAATGCAAAACTCAGCGCGGTCTTGTATGATTTTGGTCACCATGACCTTAAAAAGTTGAAACAAGGCCACTGACCTTAAATGAGCATGCGACCTTTTGTTTAGAAACAGTTGTCTAGGTTCTGCAGGCACTTGGGAGACCAGCCTGGAATTTGACCTTTGTGAGCTTATTTGGCCTGAAGGTCATGACCTAGAAACCTCAAAATCTTAGCTGAGTGAGTCCATACACAAGTGAACACACCCTGTAAATTTGGTATCTCCAGCCTTCTTAGTTCCCGAGATCTTAGTGTGTGGGGGGGGGGGGGTCAAATTGACCCCTACCCGAGCGAAGGGTTTCCAGCCGGCCACCCAGGCGCGTGTTAAGCGAAGCGGATCTCCGGGACGGATGGATTGTCGTTGTTTAATCTCACGCCATCGGCTGTAGCCGCACGTATTCCGGGCGCGTTGTTTTTGCACGCGAGTGGTCAGATTGCGGTCACACGCGGCAGCTGACAGCACAGGCAAGTTCAGTCTCATGCAGCGTCCGCGCAAGAGCCCTGAAGGCGAGGTACCTGATGTGCAGCGCGGCGTGGCCTGATACATCGCTAGGCGGTAGCGGATGTGGGAAGCAAAGGAGTCGCGTGCACCCCAGCTGGTGGTGGCCTCCAGCACCCAAGTCTTTAGGATGCGGTTAGAAAACTCCATTTCCAGCCGTATTTCCCCGAGGATGATGCAGAGATGACCCCGTGTTCGTTATGCTGCGATCCCTCAAGTGCTTCTCAAGTCCGAGTACCTTGGAGCAGGCTGCTGAGAAGTTTCTGGAAAGCGCTTCTACTCGAGATGAGGCCAAGCGGAGTTTTGATGTAGCGCATGAATCAGTCAGGCATGCGGAGGGCGGTAGTGTTTCGAGAAACATGGTGGAGGCAGACCTGGTGGTATGCCTTCATCAGGTCGATGCGACTGCACATTGAGCCGAAGAGCTTGGGCTCAAGGTGGTCGATGGTGAGAAGCGGCAAGGGCTCTGCTACGATCTGGGCACTAGGACGGCGGAGGTCGACGCTGACACTGATCTTCCCGTACTTCCTCCTTGCGACGGTGAGGGATTTGATCCGCCCTTAGGCGCCAACACGTTCGATTATGCCAGCATCCAAATGGCGCTTCAACTCAACCAACACTTCCCCACGGACAGTGAGGGGAGGTCGGAGCACATTGCAGGCCGTTTGGACAACGTCCGGCTTGAGTTCGACACAGTGCTTAAAGCCTTCGACGGCAGGGAAGAGCTGTGACACGTTCACGCTGAGGACGCTGTTGGGCGTTGCAAGGAGCGTGGTGGAGAGTGCGCTCAGCAGGGTCATGCCCATGATAGCCTCCCACTTAGACGTCTTCACAGGGAGGACGTTGGCCGAAGGTTATGGGCCGTTCAATCTCACTACATTTGATCTACCGGCCAGCTGATCGCACTGTCGAAAGCTAAAACGCCCAACAATATGTTGAGGCCGCGAGGTGTAGAACTCCAGGAGATGGCGCGCCGCCATGTCAAGTCTGATTCGCAGTCTGTCGTAAGCGCCGGGACAAAGTCTCGAACAGGTGGCCTGCCGCCTGACCACCGCAATGGAGAATGGCGCACTGACGGACGGGACTAAAACTCTTCTCGGAGATCGTAAGGAGATAAAACTTGCGTTCTCACACACGAGCCACTCAATGGCCGGGTTGCCAGGCCGCGGTAGGATGGTGCAGGAGGCTACATGCCGTCCGAACTCGTGCTTATGCAGGCGCGTAGGTCGGGCTCGCTCGGCAAAACCACCGGCTTTGCTGGGCACTAGAACGGCCGCCAAGTGTGCCGCGTAATCGCTGTGCAGTCTCAAGGCGCTAGCCGACGTAAACACGATAGAGCTGAAGGGATATAAGGCGCTTGGTAGTGGTGGATCTAAGATCTAAAGGGATATAAGGCGCTTGGTAGTGGTGGTGGTGGTCAATGCATTTTGATCACGGCAGTGCGACGAAATCACAACCGCTGCAGAGTCTATTGCCTGGGATGTTAGACGAAGATAGCCAACATTCGGACTTTGTGGTGAAAGTGTGTGAACCAAGGGCGTGAGTAGGGGTGCGAGGATCGAGGGCGAGGGGCGAGGGCCACCTGCAGTTGTCAGGTCAGGTGGCAGCCAAAGCATAAAGACTAGAGGCTTAAGGTTAACGGGCTAACAGGACTTTCTCATCAACATTCAGGAAAGCGTCAGCGTCGAAAGCCAAGTTCCAGTCCGTATCAGTGCCGTGCTCCCTTCTCTTCCCACACCTCTCCATGGATGAGGAGCGGGTAGGGACAACCAATAAGCGAATATCTAATTGGATAAGGCCGAGGAGAGAGCTGCGTCAAAGAAACGAGAAACGGAAATCATCGGCGAGCGGTCACAATATAAACATTCTGTTGTGTCTTAGAAAGAACGAAGGTGTATTGCCGAAGAGGTGTACAGCTACCGAACAGGCTGACGGTGTCTTCTGAGTGTCAGCGACTTTCCAGATAGGCATTTCAGATGAAAGCCCCATACAAACATGGAACTCACATAGACAAGACAGTAGCAATAGCCTTTTTCCTCGGAGAAAAACCAGGATAGTGGAGATATAGATGGGTTGAAACTTTAGCAACATGCATTTATCGAAACAATAGCATAAGTCTTCACTTCTTCATGGAGCTTCCTTAGCCCCATGTCCTGATATGGTCAATAATGCCTTAAAGGACTCGTATCCAGCACAAAAAACCTGCACATGTCCGCAGTGTGGCCATTTTGGACAGAGTGCCGGTAGTAAGGTAGCGTAGCGTGCTCTTTTTTAACACAGACAATTGCCTGTTTCGTTGCTTTTAGCCGGTAAGGTGCGTTCTCTCCACCACTGACATGGACGCCACCAGAACGCTTTTTCATTGGCAGGTCTTTTTCTTTAGCTTGCTGCACCCATGGCCGTTTTTTCAGTGTATTCCGGAGCACACGATAGCAATTCTGACCTATTGAGAAGTACTGGAAACATCGTTCAACGCAGAGTCACGGGCGGAATGAAAAGGGTAGGAGGGTCGCTAGCATCACATACCCCTCTCACCTCTATCAAAATCTCATGTCCGCTGCCCAGCTAAGCATAGAAAAAACACAGACGTAAAAGCGGGTGTCCTTCCATTTCTTCAGATGTTCACTGGATCCCCTTAGAAACCTACGTGACGAGAGTTGAGGGCAGGAAAACTCGTAGCATCCGTTCCAACACTATTTCCTCGCAAGGTGTGTGTTATATGCCTTTTCACGGTTTTTACAGGCTGTCTATGATGTTGGTGGCGGCAGAAACTGACGGTTAGTTGCACACAAACAGCAGGCATAATTGTCGAAAGAATCGAGCAGAAGTATTGGTATTACGGGCGAAGTAGTTTTGGATCATCGTCCTCGTCTAGGCTATTAGCATTTACACTAAATGCTAACACACTAGACGATGACGATCGTCCGACTCCATACTTGAAAGAAATATGGAAGGGAAAATGAGCGCATGCGCGCCTGTCAGCGTCAAGCATATGATAGAAATATCAGCCGTAATGCAGCAATGAAAGCACATCCCCAGTCGTCACAAGGTTTCACAGCGCAGCGTTCCGCCCAGGCCCAGGTTCCACAGGGATCTGACAAGCGCGCATGAGCGACCAAAACGAACAGCAAGGACAACAGCCAGCCTCTTCCCTTCCCTCGGCGTTTGTGGCGGCTGACACCACTGGACGGCCCTAGATCACGTGGTAGGATGGCTTCTCCGGGCCGCTCCGCCTGGCCAGGTCACTTCCGGGCTTGCTGGACCCCGAACAGCTCGACGACAGAGGACGGCGGCGGGTGCGCCTCCGTCGGCCGTTCTGCGTAGCTCTTACTGAGCAATTCGCCACTAGATGGTGCTCCATCTGCTGCCTGACTTGCAAGATTGTGTGAAGCGTGCTCAGGCCTGACGAGCGCAGGCACCGTCCCGGCCTCCAGCGGTGACATCGGGGCGGCGACGGGCCCACGCGAGGCGGCACCGCTCGGAGCCCGCGATGGCGCGCCTCCGCCGAAGCGCGAGGCGGAGCCGGGCCCGTCTACCAGGTGTCGCTGCGGTGATCCTGGCGCGCCATCGTTGGCCGCAGCGGAGCCGAGGCCAGCGGCCGGCCTGCCCAGGGCGCCACCGGCTCCGGGAAGGTCGGCACGAGCAGCCAGAGCGTCGCTGACCAGCTGACGGTGGAGCGGGCTGATCTGACTCTGACTCGGAGACTGCTCTCGTCGGGCCCAGCCCGAGTGCGGCTTGTTGTAACCTGCGAGAGACGTTATCATCGTATCACTGTTAAAACAACATCAACGGACACTTTAAAAAACAAGCCTCTTCGATATTCTTCAATGCTTCTTCTCTATGCCATACTAGTCTTCCTCAATGCGTTCCGCAGCGTGCACCAATAAGGGTATGATAGGCATGAAATAGCCCAATAGGTCGCATCAAGATCTCTAGTCGGTTGAACATTCAGAATAGGCATCAATGCGTGAACAACGGAGGTCAGAATCACTGGCGTTGTTGACAATAACTCGTGGTGTTTTCCAGCCCAAGGATAGATGTGTTCCGCAACATGAACATCTATAGGTCTATAAATGCGACGCCCATCGGCAGATAGTGACATGTGACGTCACGCCATGTGTCAGTGCGTGCTCCCGGCCGAACCAGGAGCGGTGGACCAGACCTGCCAGACCTGCCAGGTGGCAGCGGCGGCCGCCGCGTGTGCGGGGTCTCTGCTGCGGCCGGCGCGGCACTCACCGGCCGCCACGTTCTGCGTGACGGTGAAGGCGCGCGCCGTGTCCAGCGGCAGCGTCCAGTTCACCGGTTCCGGCGAGTGCAGAGCAGCCACGTCCTCCGGCGACTTGACGCGGGTCGGTTCTGGCGGGCTCTTTACCAGGGCAGCCAGCGCCGCCTCCTGCGGGCTGCCGGCCGCCGGCATCTGGGTGGCGACGACGGCTTCCTCTGCCACGCTCTTTGCGTCTGCCGCGACCGCGTCGGCTCTGCTGCCGTCTTTCGGGGGCGCAGTGTCAGCAGCCGGGCCAGCGCCGACGGGCCTGAGCCCGGCACGCGACCCGTTGGAGTCCGCGGAGGCGGCTCTTGCCTTTGCGGACCCTGCTGGAGCGCCATCCTGTGGCCTCCGGCTGACCTTGGGCGGGCCCGGGCCAGCTGGCGACACGGTGCCTGGCTGCTGACACAGTGACAGCGCCGCCCGCGGCCGAGACGGACTCCTTCCCCGACCCTTGTCCACCGCATCGGCTGAAGACCGGCCCAGAGCAATGTCACGCAGGTCAGCGCGGGCCTACGATGAGATCCGTATGCCGCGTATCTCGGCGCACTTGCTGAGTGCACCGAGAACACGCGGACTGAGCCGTCGTCTTACTGAACAAACACGATTTCTCTGAACACAAACTTTAAAGGATAGCGTGGCAATTTCTCCAGCTGTAGAAGCAACCACAATACAGCAATATACGTTAGTGCTCTTAAAGTCCGAGAACAATTGCATGTCACCGGCAGTCAGCAATTTCTGTCTCGACCTCCATTACGCGAATGTTATTTGCTCATCCAAAGAATGCAAGCTCACAGAGCGCGCCTCTGCGCTGGTCTGGCCACTGACCTGCGCCTCTGGCGCCCACCGGCTGGGCACTGCCGGGGCGACTCTTCCGCTCGGTGATGTGCAGTCTGAGTGACGCCTGCAACACTGATCGGCGTCAGAGGCCGGGTATAAGCACTAGTCACCGGCACTAGCGGCGACACTGGCACGGTAGGTGTGTGGTTTCGTGTCAGTAGATGCCATGCAACGACCGATGCAAGGGCGCGCTAAACTGAGTTATTCTCTTTCAATTTATTTGTACGAGATTCGACCGTGTCTGTTATGGATTTTCACTCGTGGTAGCTATTAGTCAGTGTACGGCATACAGTCAGTGGGCTGCGCAGACCGATGGACACCAAATACTACAAAGTAATGAAGTGCCGTCCGGCTTCATTGCCTAGGGTACGGAAATCATCTGCTGGTCTAAGCCAACGATGCATATGCACGTGGTGTGACGCTTTGGGCATCACAACCTTATCATTTCCTTAACTGGGTATTATTCGTCAAACCGTTAATAGTCCGAAATAAGAAAAACGGCCCAATCAGCAATAATTTTCACAACTTAATAACCTGAAATTGCGCCATTAAAACCAGATGGTGCTGGTGTAGGCACGTTAGAGGCGGCGAAAGGCGGCACAGGACCTCCAGCCGCCTGAGGGGCGCCTCCGCTGGGCCCAGCCGCAGGGGCGCGGTGCCGCACCTTGGCGCCCGGCGGTCTCCTCTTGTCGGCACCCGGCGGCTGTCGACTGTCGGCGCCGGCCGACACTGCCGCCGCCCGACTGCGCCCGTCAACAGTGTCGGACGCGGCGCGACCGCGACCCTCCCTCGTGAACCTGTCGAGCGAGAGAGAGAGAGAGAGTGGGGCAGCTCATCACGGCCGGCGACGTCCCGGCCAGCGGCGAGACCATCCACCAGACAATGGTGCGGCGTCCGCGCCGCCATGAAAGCATTAAACCCTGACGAAGGGCATCTGATGAAATAGGGCCGAATGATAAATCGCGCGAGATGGACCTTGCTGGCGCTTTGCCAGACCTATGCATGCAAGGGATGCCCAAGGGATGAGAACCTCCATGTTTTCGCGTACCGAGGGTTTGACCGAGACTATCACCTATCAGAAAGAGGCGGCGGTCAGTAGCGTAATGACGCAATCACGTGGGCTTTTTTGTTATTTCATTTGACCCGCGGTTTCAGAAAAAGAGCAGTACTGTCCCCACTTTTACACTTTCATACCCGGGTGTGTAAGTCCTCAAAAAGCGCGCTGACTGTCGCGACACGGTGGTACTTAATCTGCTAGCCGTATGAACTATGCGGAATATTCATTGAAGCTTGATAGTAATATCCATCAGCGACAGCCATCATTGGCAATAAATATAATAACTAAAACGCTAGGCAGCGCTGATCATTTTGTGAGCTACTTTAATAAGACGAAGAATGGCGGTTCGGCGACTAAATTTCTTCATTAACCGACTGCTCGGAGGGCGCACATGCAAGAATTGTTATTTTTTTTCGTCGGCAGCCAACACTGAAAACATAGATGGTCTGACAGCGAAGAGGAGACCTCAAGAGCCGAGTGTCGATGCAGCCTGAAGCACAGGGGCCGCCCATACATTACGTTATGCTTAGAGGGGAGTGGGAGCGGGTGGTGGAACGGAGTGTAACGGAACCATAATAAGAGAGGCAGGGGGGGGGGGGGGAATTTTAGACAACGACATATTACACTTAGGTGTCGTTGCAAATAATTCTTCAAAACTTTAAAAACAGATCTAAATTTAGAAACCAGATGCCATTGAACACGTCTGTTATTTGTTTCGCATCTCTAGCCTAGGTGAGGCCAAACGGACGTCACTTTGTTGGCAAGAGGGGGGGGGGGGGGGGAGTGTCGCCCAGTCTAACCAGCGCATAACCGGGGAGAGGGAGGCTTGAGCAAAGACCTAAATTGGGCAAAGTGATTTATAGAGGGCCCCACTATACACCTAATTACTCCAGTCATGTCGCCATCCCGAATGACGTCGGGCCGTCTCGTAGGGCTGGCTCCTAGGGGCATGCGTGCTTTAACGTTGCGTTACCCACAGGGACCTCGGGGCAGATTCACAGTGTGCATCAATGTCACCTGCTGACCGTTCCGCCCCAGCTACCAGCCCCGCTCTCGGTGACCGGTTGGCCCGACCGAGACCTCATCACTGACCCAGGCTGTAGCGTCTCCAGATAGAGGGCCGAGATGATTTTACGCTCTGGCTGTCGGTTGGGGTCCTCGGCCTGGTCGTACAGGTGGACCAGGTGGGAGGCGGCCGTCTCTCGGCCCCATCCCCGCACCTGTGGACACAGCGCGACCCGCCTGCACCACACCGATGACGTACGACTGATATACTCTCCACACACAAATACACGCTGTCTGCTGCATCTGACCGGCAGCTGCGACACTCCACACACCCACACCACACCCCTACCCCCACACCCACACCCCTACCCCCACACCCACACCCCTACCCCCACACCCACCACACCTACTCACCCACATCCGCCCTCCCCCCCCGCACACACACACACCACACACACAGGCACACACACCACACACACACGCACACTACTGCAGCTGACCGGCAGCTGGACTCTCCTCCCCCCACACCCACACCCCTCCCCTCACACACACTGCTGCAGCTGACCGGCAGCTGCGACACTCCCCCCACACCCACTACTGCTGCAGCTGACCGGCAGCTGAGGTACCCTCCTCACCCTGCCTTCTGCCGCTGACAACGAGGATACCGGTCCCAACGACCCACTGCCTCTGACGCGCAGCTGCGATATTCTGCACGGTGACGCCGATGAACCAGGCCACTGCATCACGCGTCTTCGGATTCGTTCTCCCCTCCCGCCCATACCAAAGCAGAGCACCATTCCAAGCGACAGAGTTTCAGTCATCTATTCATGGTTCTAAGACCGCTGTCAAGGCACCCAATATATTGTTCGAGACCTGCCCCGGCCAGCAGGTCTCTCATATACTCCTGAGTAATGATCCTCAGCCGGTCGTGACTTCCGCGCCGAGATGGCCTAATCGGTCTTCAGAGGGGCGCCATTTGTTTGTGGTTACAGGCAGCTGCTATGGCGAAGGTGTTAAGAAGCTTAGTGACGAAAGGTGGGAGTGGAAAATAATGCATATTTTTCGGTTTAATCAAATGCGTCCGTCCATTTTGGGCGTATTTGGACTTTGAGAGTCCCGACCGTCAGTTTGCTATCGAAAACCCCTTTAAAGAGCGCTACTAATTGGAAATTGAGCCCTATGTCTTGAACCCAATGCGGCCGTGTCGTGTGCGATCTCTTAAGAAACCTGTCTCGACGGTCACACGCTCGTGGAAGTCGTCACTGAGCTCAGGAATCGCATGCCGCGTGTAGGGTGCTTCCAACTGGCCCTTGTCTGATCTGCACCTCTCACGACGACTCGAGCGAGCCTTGTGGACCCCTTCATGCTGCATTCCATTGATGTTAAGCACGCGCCCGGTCAGAGAAGCTGACTTCCCCCTATAGTTTTTCGAGCACGGGTCAACAGCGAACGCTTGCAGCAACACGACATTTGGACCACCTGTTCATTTATCGGTTTGGTATCCTTCGCACAAATTTAAAGGTTTGATCCACCAAGATTACGGACCTAGGGCAGGTCAGGTAGGTCAACCTCTAAAAAAAATTGACCACACCCACCTTTTTGCGGACATCTTCCATAGTTCAAACTCGCATTGTAATGGGATATCACAGTACCTACGGTGTGTGTATTTCAAGTTTTTCGAAATAGGCAAGGTCAGTGACCTGAAGTCAGCTCAATTTTACTATTTTATAAATAATGCAAGGTTTTACGCATTTTTGTGCACTTTTGGTATTCATATATGAAGAAAAGAGTACTAACCCATATGCACAACGATCAGATGCCTAAAGAGCATCTGGCCTTGACCTAGGTCATCATCTGCCTCTACGAGTACCTTCTACAAAACACATGCTGAGCTCAAAATAGGCAGTTTTGTGAGATAACTTTGGGAGTAGAATTCGAAACTACAGTGAAAACATGTTGTGATACCATCCTGATGCATAATGAGATCCCAATAGGTCACATGAGGCTATGAATTATCATATGAGGTCATCCGATGTCAGTAACCCATGTTGTCAGCAGCGGAGAGGCTAGACGAACGAATGCGGGGCGTGCATCCATGTATCTGCATGATTTGACAACATTTTCACAATATTTTTGTTTCTCTCATACGCCTTGAGGTTGGAGATCCAAGGGGAAGGGCAACTCCCCCCCCCCCTGCCGCGCACGGTTGTCTCAGACCCCTCCCCCCCCTGGCCGGGCGCAGACTAAATTTTTGGTGTCTCATAAAAGATGTGCAAGCTCTGGTAATCGCAAGGCAGTTTACGCTCGTTCACGTAACCATCTTCTGCATCAACAACAGTCCTGCAATCTCACGCAACAGTTCCTGCACCCACACGTTGCACTGACCTTGTAGCTGACTGCCTTCCTGCGGAGCTCGATCAGATTGGTGTACCAGGTGCGGGACCTGGCGACGCCGGCCGTGGCCGGACCGGGGTCCGAGGCCCGGGGCCCGACCACCGCCGAGCCGTCATCAGTGAAGTCACGGAATTTGAGCCGGTACTTCCGAGTTCAGCATCGATCTGCAGCCAAGCAGGTGATCATCACCGGCCGGCCGCGGCGGGAGGATCGGCCGGCGAGATGAACAGAGGTATCGGCCGGCGAGCTGAACGGAGGTATCGGCCGGCGAGCTGAACAGAGGTATCGGCCGGCGAGCTGAACAGAGGTATCGGCCGGCGTGTTGGACAGGGGTATCGGCCGGCGAGCTGAACAGGGGATCAGCCGGCACAGTAAGCAGGGATGTCAGCCGACGAGCTGAACATGGGAATCGGCCGACGCGCTGAACAGGGGATCGGTCAGCGAGCTGAACAGGGGATCGTCCGGCACCGTGAACAAGGGATCGGCCGGCGAGCTGAACAGGGGATCGGCCGACGCGCTAAATAAGGTTGGCACGCTAAACAGGGGTATAAGCGGCACGGTGAACGGCCGGACAACGGACCAAATTCGCGCCATACTTTTAACACTACAGTACCTGGGGATTTAGTCTACTGGTAATTTTAACGGTTTTGTGATTCCGGTGGTAAGGTCACACCCAGGCCGGCTTGGCGGCTGTCCCAACCTTTCAAAGGCACCGCGTCCCACAGCGGGGTAGGCCGAGACAGTCGGAAAGGCCCTCTCGCCCGGTACGGAATCCCACCAGTGCCGTGCTCGAAGAAACGATTGAATAACATTGCTGGCTAAAATTTTAATGGCATTATTCTTTAAATGACTGCCTGGGTGAGATAGAGGAGCGACCGTCCAACGTCCGTGTGCGGCGCCTCTGCTCCGGTTTTGGTTCCGGATTGCCACAGCGTGTAGCTGAAAGGTTAAAGCGCGCATGACCGTAGCAGCTCTACGCGTCCCAGGAACAAATATGTTCCCCTTCGCCATGGCTCGGATTAAGACCGACTGGCATTCCAAGCTATAAGACTCAGTCTAAGATACTCAAACAGACGTTGAATGACACTGGAAGAATACCAACTCGTGCTCTCTACTCATGTTAACAACCGCCTTGACAAAAAAGAAATCAGCTGGTTGGCTTACTGGGCAGTCTCACCTTTGCTCAGTTATCACGGTATCTTGTTGTGAAGAGTTGGCTCCTGTTGTACCTGTCCACGATCCTGGAACACATTTGTAAAAAAGCAAAACCAGGATGAACGCGGTTAGAATGTCATCGCAGAAACGGTTTTCATGAATTCATACTGACCTGGTTCACTCACCAACATATATCACACGTTCACTCACAGCACTCCTTCCTCTTAAGCACAGCAGAGTGGCCGCCGAGCCGCCAGGGCTGGCAACACCGAGACGCCAACTGACCGGCGTCGACCAGCGAGCGGGCGCCAACTGACCGGCTCGACCAGCGAGCGGGTGCCAACTGACCAGCGTCGACCAGCGGGCGGGCGCCAACTGACCGGCGTCTGCCAGCGAGCAGGCGCAGACTGACCGGTGTTTGCCAGCGAGCAGGCGCCAAATAACCGGCGTCGACCAGCGACCGGACGCCAACTGATCGGCGTCTGCCAGCGAGCAGGCGCCAAATAACCGGCGCCGACCAGCGACCGGGCGCCAACTGACCGGCGTCCGCCTGCGAGCAGGCGCCAAATAACCGGCGTCGACCAGCGACCGGGCGCCAACTGACCGGCGTTGACTCGTGAGCGGACACCAACGGACCGACGTTGACTCGTGAGCGGGCACCAACTGACCGGCGTCGACTCGTGAGCGGGCACCAACTGACCGGCGTCGACCAGCGTACGGGCGTCCTCAGCCGAGTTGTTGCAGTCGAAGCAGCGCAGCATGGCTGCCGTCGGGCAGTCACCGCCCGGCTCCGGGGCGGGTCAGTTGCAGCCGCACCCTGACCCCGGCGCCGGCCGCGCCCCTGCCGCCCGGCGCCGGCACTGAAAGGCGCGCCGTCGGCGGCGCCGCGCCACGCGCCGGGGGTCGAACGCGTCGATGCGACGCCGGCCGCCGGCCGCAGGTCCGCGGGGCGGGGGTCGGGGGGCGGGGCTCCGGCGGGGTTCTCACCTCACTTCGGCGGTACGACCGGGCCGCTCGCCGCGCGGGCCGGGCGGCTGGGCGGACCGAGCGGGGGCAAAGACTGCGTCATGGTCGTCCAGACGCCTCCGCGGCCGCCCCGTCCAGCCGCCGCCGATCAATAGCCTCCAGACGGTCACGGCCGCACTCGTGCGCCGCGGCCGGCCCGGGCGAGGCCTGGCCACTCATCTGGGCACTACGCCACCCGGGGAAATGTCGCCGCTGCATGTAAATGGGACCCAATGGGATTGGAACCAGCTCCAGCTCGTCGCTGAACGAGCCCATGGCTGACACGTCTGTATTCGGGCTTGGCCGTGCTGAGTTGATTACGATGCGACGCTGCTGAGGGCTTTCTCGAGGGGTCGCCCGGGCCCGTCCTCCAATCGGGCAATCGGTAGTTCAGGCCGGTCGGCTGCGTTCGCACGCAGCGCGCTGCGAGGTCTGCGTCTGTGTCTGTTCGCGGTGCTTTGAACGCAGCATCTCCGGCATCCCAGCGGCACAGATGACAGCCCCCTCCCCCTCCCCCCCCCCTGCATTCCAACACCACGGGACGTTGTCCATCCATTCGGCATCACGGTGACATCAATGGCCGTCCAACATGCCAGGACCACTTGACATGGGCTCCTGGTCTAGCAAGGAGGTCCAGCCAGGGTCCAGAGGTCCAGTCCAGCATATGTGATATAACAGAAATCCAGTAAATCAGGCGATGCGGATGCACCAAAAAACTAGCCTGGTGCACTGGGTGATTTTCATCACTCGAATTATATATTTGGTACGAAAATCTCTCAGGCTTAGGACATGCAGCGAGCAATAAAGAAACTAGGTGTCTTACAATATAAGAGACAAACAAATTCTAACGTAGTTGCCGCGCACTAAAACCACACTGATATAGGCAACACCACATAAGTGGTTCCAATATATATATATATATATATATATATATATATATATATATATATATGTATATACATATAAAGCACGATTTTTATTTTCTTTATAAGGACTGGTACCGTCACCAGTCTAAGAGGCCCGACACCCATCAGAATCATATTAAGAACGGAAGGCGAGCAAGCCCCATTTGCTCTATCATAGTTCTTGTGTGCATGAAGAGATTTTAGCAGGCGGTGCACTTCAGAAATGTGCCAGCGCTCGAATATTTGCTCAATCAACATTGCTACAATTTGTTGAATTCTAACAGTTATTGCACGCGAAAAGAAACATCATAGCGTCCTGCTTTCAGATGATTTCAGCATGCAGTTAGGTATGTACATCCAATGCAGCATTAGATTTCCGAGTTCAAAGGAGGCCGCTGATGCACTAACCTTGCCCCTTTGATGTTCACCTATGATTACTTTTCCCATGCACATGGTGGTAATGACTGTAGTCGGCTCGCAAGGCGGGCGTGAAAGGGAATAAGTGTCTCAACATATGCTTGTTACGCCTTCCATCAGATTAAAATGGCATATTTAATCCGTATATGTATATATATATATATATATATATATATATATATATATATATATGTATATACACGCATATATCTATCTATCTATCTATCTATCTATCTATCTATCTATCTATCTATCTATCTATCTATCTATCTATCTATCTATCTATCTATCTATATATATATATATATATATATATATATATATATATATATATATATATATATATATACATGTGGCATGACTGGAACAATCTGTTTCGTTCGTTACTCATCAAAGGGCATGCTCCACATTTCAAGATAATGATGCAAGCGTCAGATACGATGAAATAAGGTTCCTTTTACCCATTGGTATACCTTCAAGTGGAAAAGGCTGCTCTAGACAACACAGCTCCTCTTTTTAGTCAATATACTCTCCAATGCGTTGCTGCTTGATTACGTCATCGTGCCTCGCGCAACATTGATTGAGAGCCAACTGACGGCCGTTATATCTGGAAACCGTTCTCACAACCGCTAGATATGAAAGACTCGACAATTATATTTTTCCCGCTCTAGATCGTCGCATGGTCAATGAGATGACAGAACTTAAATGCTGTTATTATAATATCATAGATGCCTGGATGACCTTGAAAAAGTCTCCCCGATAAAGTCTGCATACCTTCGCGGGCGTGTAGCTCAGAAATGCAAACAGTTTTGGTCTTGAGAAGGGCATGGCTGTAAACTGCATCGAATGATCTTCGAGAAGGCTATTTCACCTTAAAACCTCAAATAATGGTGGAACGCCTCCTTCTAGCAAAGTGTCTGCCGAATCATGAAGTGCCCTTTGAAGGTTTGGGGTCACCATAGGTCACGTAATCTGACGTTACGAGCTAATCCATTTATAAAGTTGAAATGAGGTCATTACTTTGACATTTTTTAACTTAAAAATCGCGAATCTGTTGGTTAGCATGGTGCAATGAGGGTTCATCGCGTTCACAGATATCCTTACTATAAGTTCTTCCTCGATTGTCAGGGACATGAAGTACCGGATCATTGATCCGCAGGAAAAGCATTGCAGGAACGATTTTAGAGCTCACGATTAACTGATGAGCCAGCGCCTTCCAAATCGGAGAGCTGGGATGTCGAAGCGGCCTGATACTGTCCGGGCGTGATTTGTGGTGGCATCCCTCACGTCTGTTCGGAGTCCATAAACATCCACCACACTTTACTGCCTCGACCACTTCTAATCGCCGACCGTTGCCGACCTTGCATGGCTATTGTGCATGCCCGGCAGCCCCGCCGTCGTGGCGTGGGGGGGGGGGAAGGGGGGCGGGGTGGGGCTCGGCCGACCGGAGGCAGCCAGTCTGGCGCCGCGCCGCCTGGCGGCCGACTGTGCCGCCGATCAATGGTGCGGCGGCGGCGCCCTGCCCGACCCCTCCCCCGGCAGAGGGGTCCAAACACGCAGCAGAGGGCGGCAGGATCCGCCCCGCGCCTCCCGGCGGCCTCTGCTGACGGCTGCACCGCCGGCCACCAACGCCGGCAGGCGATAACACTGCACCGGTGAGCTACCTCGCATAGCGCGTGTGCTGGCTGCAGTGGTGTAGACAGGATTTCGCTCAGGAGGGGAGCGAATCAGGCATAGGAGGCCTGACATCCTAAGGAGGCCTACTTGGTCGGTATAGAAGCTCTGTTTAGCTTTATTCGCGGCCTTCCCTATGCTCGGTATCACATTTTGGCACCTCAAGAGCCTGTTTTGAAATGCTTTAGAAGCCCTACGGAAGTCTCAACTGCCAAAATGTGCTGAATCTCCAGGGTTAGGGGCACGCCCTACAACCCCTTCTGGTAGGTAGGACGCTGGTAGGCTGTGACGGTGAGTAAAGGGCTCAGACGTCTGCCGTAGCTCGCCATGCCCGGGAGCTATAGCAAGTAGTACACCAGGCTGTACCGGTGACCTGCCATAAGGAGCGAGCCGTATGAACTGCGTCATTCGGCTCACTGCAGCTGTACGGTACATATGTGCCATAATGCAGCTTTGATTTCAGTCGGCTTAGGGCCTGTGACAAGGACTTATCAAATATGTTGCTCCACAGCGCGTGCTCGGTAAGCTGCATCGCTTGGTTACCACGTATAGCGCTGTGCAAGCTGCATGGGTGGAGGCGCATCTTGGAGATGTGTGGAGCAAATAGAAACTGGGGCTCCAAGTGAGGTCGGGAACACCTCGATCATAACATGACGTTTCTAAATAAGGAAATCTGGAAAATATACATTGTAGAGCAGAACTGGCGTCAACTTTTTTAGGGCGAGGGGGGGGGGGAGCATAGCCACTTACGCCTATCCCATTGCCGCACCCATGTTCAGATGTGCCGGTGACTTCCCACATCTGGGACTGTAATTAACATGCCCGTGAGTTGCCACGAACCGAGTCGTTCACCCTGCGCAGGTTTTCTCACGCACATCATGTGACTGAGCAATAACAACGCGTCTCATGTGATGGACTTCATGTGAACGTCATGTCAGTCTTGCCAGGTACCCCCGCCCGCTAGGCTTTGACGAAAATCGCCTCGCGGGGTTGTCAGAGGTCACAAAATGTGTTTTAAGAATTGCTGCGTGATCAGAGCATCAGTTCAAGGGTTAACGCCTCTAGGTGTTTAGATGTCACGCGACGTGGGTACATGGTCGCGCTGAGCTCTATTAAAGATTATATTAAGTGCACAAGCTGCGATTTGCACAAATTTGAAAAGCGAAACCAGCCTTTTTTAAAATTTTATCTTGAAAGCACTGTAAGGGTAAATATTGATGGTCTCCAACAGGACAACAGGGCAAAGGAGTTGTCATGTATTTGCAAAGGTAAAGTCAGGACGATGACCTTTGACGACTTTTTACACCTTTTATCCGTGCTGGATCTCTTTCTTGCCTCATATCTGGATACAAAAAGATCTTTGCTGCACTTCAAAAAGAAGGTGCCGATTTTCAGGCGATAAAAAGCAAAATTTTAATTTTTCAGCCCATTGACTTGACGACGTGACCTGATATATGATCTGACCTGGAAAGTCAGTGCGCGAAATGGTGAAGTGGTGCCCATGGCCTATCTGGAATATCTACTCTTATAGTTGTAGGGCATTGTATGCCTGGTGGACGTGTCCTTGTCACCGGCCTTTGTTCATCTAAGGCATCGAATAAAAATCAAAGCGACATTTTAGGGAAAAAAAAACATTCAGTCACAAACGACTTCCTCCATTCCCTGTGGTGTACCAGTGCCGTTCCAGTCGTCAGCTTAATCATTGCTTTGATTAGCTGGAATATAAGATCACGGTTTTCTTTCGCTCATAGGCACCCGAAAATTGCGTCTTGAAAAGGATTGCTGTTACCATAGTTCACGTAATTCTGGCTCACGAAGACACTGCCAAGATAGCATTAAATTGAGGCAGTGATGTCAGCGATATTTTTTGTACGTTTTGAACTTGAAAAGAGATGATTCAGTGAAGTTTGAGTGTTTTCTCATCGAGCTTTAAAGCTTACAAGCATTGTGCGTTCTCGTGCTGAAAACTACTGGCATTTGATAGATCAGGAAGAACTAATTAAACAAATAACCTTCTGATATGTCCTGGAAAAACGACCTTTCTAGCAGGACTTAGAGTCACGAAACACTCATGTCCATGAGCACCGACTTGAAACATGAAGTATTCCCATAGCACATCTCAGTTTTCGATATGTTCGTGTGATCAGTAGTGCTGGTGTGCGCAGGTCACTTATGCTCAGCTCACAAGATCATAATAGCCAAAACCCCAAGCTCCGAGCCGCTCGTGCTTATATTACGGTGAATCGTCGCACTATGCAGATGTCCTTCGGAACCCCACTACTGAGGTGGGCCTCTGATTTATTTCTTTTACCTCGAAATAGCTTGTGAACGGTTTTGAGCCAAAATCGATCACATTTTGAGCACGGCGCTGAACTTTGGGTAGCTAAGTTTACATTATCACTTACGTGTGAGAATCAGAGCTTTGCTTAGCCACATTGGTAGTATGCTGTTTACAGGGTACCATTTACGTTCATTTCTCACAGCACACGCATTCCAATAGATTTTATAGATTGCTTTTTAACTTAACACTCTTAAGTGCATCAATATTGCTCTCATTACTTCTAGGTATCATTAATTATTGCTCTAGGTATCATTAATTATTATAACTATTGCTCTTACTAGGTCATGCATGATCAGCTTAGGTCAAGCCTTGACATGTGTAGCCAGATTTGACATTTTGGAGTTAAAACAATGTGTACCTTAACAGCACATATCTTGCAGCTTTAAAACTTCTTCCTAACGCTGTTTTCGCCATCGATGTGGTCTGTTTAGCTCTTTATTAAGTCGCACGGACCAATGCAACAGCAATCTTTACCCCACTAAGCCGTCAGATCGCACCTGCCTACGAAATGTTAACT
Organism: Pollicipes pollicipes; assembly: GCF_011947565.3. NCBI lineage: Eukaryota > Metazoa > Arthropoda > Thecostraca > Pollicipedomorpha > Pollicipedidae > Pollicipes > Pollicipes pollicipes. Next base: position 41,443,223 of record NW_023597054.1, on the reverse strand, counting down.
TGTCTTTTTCGACCTTATTGGAACTGCCAAAGGTCACATGCGCTATTGTTCAGCTGTGCCTGCCTGATGCAATCCAACGAGTGTTTTCTAATGCAGTTTTCCGCGCGACTGTAGCTTAATTAGTATTTAAGATATTGGGAGAGGACTCTGGTGCCTCTCGTAGAGCAGAGGCAACAAAGATGATAGCATGGCGATGGCTAGCAAAAATGCACCCAAGTCACATGACTTCTTCAAAATATTGTTGATCATGGCTCCTTGACCTTTAGTATCCTTAAACTTTGTGCTGATTGGCTACACTTTTCAGGAACGTTTCTGCAGCCCCAGATAATTATTTGGAAACTGAACGGTGGTTTAACCCGCGTCCGGCCGAGGGAAAGTGGATTTTCTCCCCTTCCAACGGTATTGTTAGTGCAACTTAAAAATAAACGCCCGAAGAAACACCAAGTTTCAGTGCCAGTTTATCTATCAATTTGACATCCTTCGTATCAATCGGAAGTTTTGATCTGCTAAGGTTAGTGATATTCGCACGTTAAAGACATCGACCTCTAAAAATCTTTGACTGCGCATAACTTTTTGTACATTATTTGTGACTTATCAAACTCCCTGTGGCGATAAAACATTATATGCCAAACAGTTTGTATGTTTCACATTTTTCGAAACAGACGAGATGAACTGATCTCGCGTGTTTCAACTGATATCAGGTCAATGATGACAACTGATGTCAGGTCAATGTTAGCTACGTTTCCGTAAATGGCTCAAATTTTGCATACATTTTTGTGTAGCTTTGGTGTATGTGGAAAATGCACTAACTCTCAGGTGCCACAATCATTTAACTACAGAGCACATGACCTTAGCCCAGGCAAAACCTACCTGTATGGGTACCTTCTGCAAAACAGATGTTGAGCTGAAAATAGGCAGCTGCAAGAGGTAATTTTGGGAGCAGAAATCGACTAGTTCACTGAAAGCATGGTGGTATATCATTATAATGTAACTTGGGGTAACAATAGGAAACATGAGAACATACAAGATCATATGAGGTCACCCAAAGCAAATGACCACTGTTGTCAATTGTGGAGAGGCTAGATAAACAAGTGCGATACGTATAACCACCTACTTATCGTGTTTATGAAGCTGATCACCTATAAATTCATTTACCAACATGTCTGTTCTTAATCCATTACAAATAAACCGTCAAGCACGGAATGGTCTATGCATAATGTATTTAACAGCTATGCGATCTTGAGTACCTGTTGATGTACAACACGCGATTTATTACCGGAGAAAACATTATACTGGTCAATTAGACCCGGCCAGCACTTCAAAATTTTCATTTGGATGGTTAAAAAATTTGACCTAAGCCGGCCTCAGCTAGCTTTTAGGTCAGCCTAAAAACGTTATTTTTGTGTCTGAAATACTTTTTCCGACCGCTGCACCTAATGCAATGAGCTTAGTCAGAAGCACTTTGCGAAAAAGCAAACTTTGCGAAAGAAAAAAAAGAAAAAAACCTTGCGAAAAAAGAGTATTCTTGTAGATTACTGGTAGACCAGCTTCTAACGATAACCTGGCCTGACTTGACCGTAATGACGGAATATAAATTGTCAGAATGGGCTCCCCAGTCTAAAAGCTTACTTCTGTGTCCTCAATTTCCGCCTTGACGTGCTAGCATATGCTTTAACTGCATCTAATCAGAATAGCCGTGTTTTACCTTTCTAGACCTCTGATGGCCTCACATTTAACCTAAGGTAAACGAGTTGGTGGTCTGGAAATTGTAGATCACAGTGAAGACAGTCAACTTCCCCCAGTCGGGCACGGTTGTCTCAGATGCCCAGCCGGACGCAGGGAAAAGATGTGCGAGAAAAGTTTCATATAGCACAAAACCTGTCAACATTTCGTGGAATCCGCCATTGCATTTCTGATTAGTTATGCGTTCTGCGGCTCACAGTCGGAGAGGCGCCATGGCAGACACCATAGTGGACACCATGGCCAGGACCGGGGCCGACACCGCAGCCGTCACAACAACCAACACGACGGCCGCCGCTGCACCTGACTCCGCTCAAGACAACAACGCCAACCCGGGCTCGCAGCTGACCGGCAGCCGGCAGTCGCTGGACGAGGACGACTTCCTCGGACACGGCGACTACGAGTGGCTCTGTGGGTAAGCGCGTGCGCTCGAGCGAGTGTCTGTGGGTAAGCGCGTTCGCTCGAGCGAGTGTCTGTGGGTAAGCGCGTTCGCTCGAGCGAGTGTCTGTGGGTAAGCGCGTTCGCTTGAGCGAGTGTCTGTAGGTAGGCGCGTTTGCTCGAGCGAGTGTCTGTGGGTAAGCGCGTTCGCTCGAGCGAGTGTCTGTGGGTAAGAGCGTTCGCTCGAGCGAGCGCCTTGCGCCTTCGAGGAGACCCCTCCAGCTGCACGTCTGGGCTTTAGTATGGAGATGCAACGTGGCTCTGAGTCCTGTCCCTGACAGCAAGACCGACCGGAACACAAGGTAAGAAAAGGGGCATAGAAGTGTGATTCCGTACAGACGACGATACCAAAGCCACAATATGCGATGCTGGCGCAAAACAAGTAACATTAGCGCGCGCGCGCGCGCGCGCACACACACACACACACACACACACACACACACACACACACACACACACACACACACACACACACACACACACACACACACACACACACACACACACACACACACACACACACACACACACACACACACACACACATATATATATATATATATATATATATATATATATATATATATATATATATATATATATTAATGTTCCGGATGCGTGCTTCTGGACTACCGGCTCGTAGTGTCAGCGACATAGTTTCTATAGAGCTGGGAAGTGCAGGCAGCACTCACAGCTTCCAACCCTGCCTTGTAGATAGCTCCCCGAGCCGTGATGAACAGGACTGCCACTTGCTTATACCGACCCAACACGCGTGTCGTCCGTGCCATTGAGCGGTTGACAGCCTGCTCGACGCTGTCGGACGGCTGACTCAAGCCGTAAATAGCGGCCAGCTCGCACCGTTTACGGCGATCGATCTCAGCAAACCATTGGACAATATCGACCCTGGCCTTCTGATGAACAAGCCCCGGAGGAGTGCGGCGCAGAGTCCCAGGGGTTTCGGGGCAAATTCAGCAGTTGGAGACAGGTCATTTTGGGAGGTCGACGACCTTAATGGTGTCGTGTACGGTGTGGTACAGGGATCTCTGGTTGCCACAGTCTTCTGCCACATCTTCTCCAATAACCTGTTTGACCTCGTTCCCCATCTGCTGCAATGCGCCGATGACGCTCAACGTCCTGTGCGCCATCTCCCATGCTTCCGCAACCCATGCCATTGGCTTATACAATCACAAAATTTGCATTAAAGAACGCAGGGTTGCATACATACATGATTCCAGCCAAATAGCCGAAATGTTGAGGTCGAGAATTCTGACTTTTCTCTGAGTGGACAGAACAACTCTCCATTGAAGTCTTCAGCTTTCAAAATAGACAAAATAGACAAATTTCAAATCCAGTAAAATCGTTCACCCTTCATCCTCGGTGATGTTGTGTGTGCGCATACACGGAGGATGAAGTTATGGGTGTTCAAGAGGATGTTATGGATGTACTCCTCGACCGACGCCTGATCTGAAACGCCCACATCTCTGACATCGCTCGGCGTTCCAATGAGACCCTGGAATCATTTCTAAAGATTCGGCGTCGATTCAAATGGCATGTTTGAACATGACGTGGTCATGACTTTTCTGGTTAGTATTCATGCTTTCCCCATATCTTATGCTGTAAATGTTTCGGTTCGAAGAGACGCATCCACCTGTCATCTGGGCAGAGGGCAGAAAATTACTCCATTCGCGGTCACGCTACTGGTCAGCATTCGCCACACCTATTACATCACACCTGCGCAGGGAGCAGTGGGGTGGCGCTGGACAGCTGGCATAGCGTGCTAGCTCGAGCGCTCCAATGTTGACAGACACGTGTGTGAAAACAAGCCGCCCAACGCCCGACGTGCGCTTGTCACTGCCGGCGTGCCATGTTATCACAGGTGGCTGAGCGGCTGGCTGAGAGACCAGCGGTCGCTGCCCCCCTCCTATGTGGGGCTGAACGCGCGGCTGGGAGACCAGCGGGTGCTGTACCTCTCACGTCAGGCTGAGCGGCTGGCTGAGAGACCAGCGGTCGCTGCCCCCCTCCCATGTGGGGCTGAACGCGCGACTGGGAGACCAGCGGGTGCTGTACCTCTCACGTCAGGCTGAGCGGGTGGCTGAGAGACCAGCGGGCACTGGGCCCCTCTCATGTCGGGCTGAGCGGGCGGCTGGGAGACCAGCGGGTGCTGCATCCCTCTCACGTCAGGCTGAGCGGGCGGCTGGGAGACCAGCGGTCGCTGCTCCTCTCATGGTCTGGGTACGGGTAAACGTAAGTCGTGTGCCAAATGTTGGGTAGGTTTTTCACACATTTACAATGCTCACTTTGTTTTGGTCAGGATTACCTCTTTTCAAACCAGTCTTGCAGCTATCAATGCAAAAAAGTAAGTTTGAGTGCACATTTTCCTGGGACAATTCCTTGGTTTGGAGCTAAGCTTTTGTGAACTTGCCAACGGTTGTGTAACGGCTGGATACAACTGATTAGAAGTAGGTAGCGGGTGGGTATGGACACAGCCCCATGAATAGCGGGTGCAGTGGGTGAAGAAAATCGTACCCATGAAGGCTTCTACGCTGGGCGCCACTTGCGGCAGATCAGATGAGCTGCCTCCGCCTGGAACAGCTGGCACACGGCAGCGTCTTTTGTCACCTCACCGCGACGTGCTTTCTGCCACCGTTCTAAATGAACTACTCGGTGACCGAAGCCGAATGTGTCTCTTCGCGCTGCTAAACATGCGTTGTTTTTTGTTTTTTTATGTGGATAAGTGGGTGCTGACAAGTCACCGCGTGCGATCACCGTACTAAATAAGCATAGGCAGTAATGCATTGGGTACCGACGAAATTGGATCTGAAACCAGGCGGACTCCGGGTAAGAAGAAATGTGTGTACCATACGGTCGACTAACCCATTCACATAGTATGTCTTGGGGACGATAAGTGTATGACGTAATTTCATACATGCCATTAAATGCAATGCATTCAAAACAAATTCGTTCAATTGTTCGGCATTGCACCCAGATAGGTACTTGAAACAAGGTGCAGGCAACGGTCCATAACTAAAAATTGATGCAAGCCTTGTGGCTGTTTGTCTCTGGCCTGGAATACGATAGTAAGCCAACAATTTACGATGTGGTGTATGGATGCAACGCCATACAGTTGTATATGTTTTGCTAACATATAACGCAGCCAGCTATTTTTGATAATTCATAAGATGGCTACGCCAGGTTTTTTGGCCAGGTCCCAGTTCTCGTGCACAAACCATAAGCGCCCTTCCATCACCCAACATGCATGTATAATTCAGATATGGTTATCCTGTGGTATAATTCCGCTTATTAGACAGACTCGTTTGGAATGTGTGCTAAAAACAGCCGATCAAGACAGATGCAGCTGCTGAGTTGTTGTTGACCCGTCGACGTGCTCCAAAACGTTGACATCCATGCCTCCATCTAGTGCACTGAATGATCGACGTTTGATGGAGAGTCTGAAACCAGTGGGGGCACGCATACTCACACACGCAAAAGCAACGCGCATGCAGCAAAGTGCTAAGGATAGACGCTTGGGTGCGTAGAAACACGATGTGATTTTTGTGTACGATGGAACCTTCCGTGTTCCCAGCCGCCCAAACGTCGGCACAAACTATCTGTAGCGGGGATTTCACCATCGGGCGCCAAAAGAGATCAACGGAGGGACAGCAAATTAAACGAGCTGAACTCTGGCTCCCCAGACGGTAATATTGGCACCGGCAATTTGCGCCTTTTCGAAATGAAGGCATTATATTCTTGCAAACGATATGCATGGAAGTAGTAAGACACATATACAGGATTGCCACCACGTCGATTTATTTGAAATCTAAGCATCACTAGGGTGTGTAAGCTGCTTCGAAGAAAAAACCCTCCCCAGAAACCTGGTGGATTTGGCGTTTTTGGCGCCGTAGATGGACATCTACCGGAACTGGAAATTCCTCATACGGCGCAATGGCGCTATTAAGTTAATTAAAAGGGTCCTGAAATCCTTGGCACCTAGCTTTGATGCTGTATGTGGCAACGTAGTTCAACGTGTTCTGACAAAGTGCAGATCATTCTTCCTGCAATGGGATTCGTTCCAATGCAATCATTTTCAGATGGTCTAACGACCTTTCGGCATCGTTTCTCAGATGTTTGACAGATAGGCAAACCAGCAAAGAGAATACATCGAGTTTTCCATGATCGGAGCAGATGCACGGCCTGAGAGTCTTCCAAAGAGGGCCTAATGTCTCCAACGGTCCCGTCCATGAGACTGAGCTCCCTGCGACCACCCATACTTTACCATCTCTGTTTTTGAATGGTTCCAGCAACCACCCATATTCCACTGCTATCCATGCTCGTGTTGGTTCTGGAGGGGCCTTCAAGTGATTTTTGTGCTCTAAACTTGAAGAGGCACAATGGCGTAGCCAATAAGGGGTGAGGGTGGGGGGGGGGGGGGGGCGTCCATACCTTCCGTCTTCTTCTTCCTGGAGGTCGCGGGGCCCTCAGCTAAATTTTTGGCAATTTCAGACACTCACCGGTCTTCTAAGATATAAAAACAGTTGCGAGCCATCAAAATAGGATCCTGAGGCAAACACGTTCTCCTGGATAGGCAAAGCATGGCCCCATTTCCATTAGAGGTCCATTTCACCGGAAGTTGTCTTAAGACTTCTGGACCTTAGGAGAGAGTTGTTCAGATGTCAAGGCTCTCGGAGGAAGACGTTTGGCAAACAAACAGAGCGGCTAAGTGATAAGGAGGCTCTTAACTGGAAGAACCCTTGCAATCCAATTTGGCTCCCTTCTGGGCCAAATCCTGGCTACGCTACGTTCCTGGCTGAAGAGGCGTGAATAGTCTCTGGGCGCGAGAGGACCCTCATTCAAGGTCAAGACTCTGCGAGGGGTCCTGTTTTCAGGCCCAAAATTTCGCAAACAGGGCCTATTTGGACGTAACAGAGGGTCCTTTTCGAGATGAGAATTTCAGGATAACCCAGGATTCCCCCTCCCACTTTCTGCTGAAAGCTGGGGGGGGGGGGGGGCCTGAAGCCCCCTTGAATAGGAAACTGCACCTCTGCTCTTAAGCTAATTCACAGCAGCAAATGTGATACATGGGTGGTTGAAACGGTGCTGACCCGCACTTTTATGGAAAGACAACTCTTATTGGAGCAATTTAGAATCAATATACCATTGTAGCGGTTAGAATGTCAAAAATTAATAAATCTGAAAAAGGTCTGAGTCTGGAATGTCCAAAGATAATTTATTTGAAAGAACATCTGAGCCCAATCCAAGAAGGATATAGCCCATATCCAAAACTAATATATGGGAGCATCATTCACGGGATTTTCCTCATACAATGCCAACCTTAAGTTTTCTGAATGCTCTGAAAGTGTGCAGTCAACATGATGGCGCCTAAGACTACGTAATCGCATCGTAAGACGCATGGAGTAATCGCCGCAATGTCGCTCATATTGAACGTTTCTGCGAATGCAAAACGTCCATTTTTGACATATTTTGACAACGGAAAGACTAATCTACCCCGTATTAGCATGCTCTGAGTACGCTCCTTTTAATGCTGAAGTCTCATGGGTGGCCGTGTGCTGTTTAAGGTGCACTTATTTGTTCTAACAACATACCTTCGAATGTCTTCCACATACGGCGCCAAACGTAGCTCTCTGAAGGCGCTGTGGGTGGACAATCAGCATAACATAGCCTAATGGCGCCTTGGCCCACCTCAATGGCGCCGTACGAGCACGAGAAGAACGCGCTGTAATGGGGCCCAGACTGGATGTATTTCTTTCATAAAATGGAAAGTTTCAATTTCTGGACTATTTTCACTACGAAATGAACTTAACTGCCCTGAGCTCATATGCCGTCAAGCTCCTCTTTCACTTATTTAAAGATTCGTGATAGTCCGTACGCTCTTTGGTACCGAAACCTAAAACTGAAGATACTTTGTAAGAGTAAATGAAAGTTGTATGATCCCCATGGATTCTCACGCAAAATTTGGAAGTCGAAAATGGAAAATGTCGTGCCACAAGAATATGAGAGCATATGAATGCATCGCAATAGTTCAGAGTATCTAGAATAAGGACAGCATAATTTGATATACCTTATGCACGCTAATGCCAACTAATTTCTTCACCCAAAGCGAAAAAATAAAATTTGTTTTTAAAGCTAGCACAAAGTTATTCTGGACCCACCCTTACGGCGCCAAAGTCCAAGGCGAGCGCCAGCAAATGTCGTATTTATCTCATAAGCCAAACCAATGTGACACAAGCAAGAGGCATGTTTCAAAGTGGTGCTGCTGAGTATGACACTATAAAGACAGTTGCTGTCATTCAAAACAGTGGTTCGTTGGGACACAACACATATTTTTACGATTCGGTTCTCGTACGGCGCCAAAGCGGGCGCCAAATCAGGGTGGACTTTCGCTCGAGGGCATTTTTCCTCAGACAGCGCCAAACAGTTCAGTTGAGCGCCAAAAAGTCCACTACCGGTGCCAATGCCATTCCCCTTTGATTTTGTTTTCAGGCACGATAAGCGCCCCTAAGAATGTAAACTGCATATATGCTCTTTGAAACGTTTACATCAAGCACTCCTCCATCACTCGTGGTCGCTTCTGGACACGCACGGGCGTTTTTTAAAAACAAAATTACGCACGCACGGACCTATTTATAATTGAGCTCGATTAATAATATATTAATAGAAATTTATTATTATAGATATATTATTATAAATATATAATAATATATTTATAATAATAAATTTCTGCTTCACTGCGATTGAGTCGCAGATTCTGCCCGTCCGGCAAAGGCTCTACGTGACGTCACGTAGAAAATTTGTCGTCCGGGACGCCGCGAACAGCAAACGGCGCAAAATTTATGGGGTTTGACGTCATGAGTGACGTCGACAGTATTGATTCTGCGTCGTCCGAGTCGCTGCGAATACACCCCAGATCCCGGCCTCAGCGACCGTAGGTGCAGCCGGTGGCGCATGATGTCGGTCCGCTTCCACAAATCCAACCCGGCGACACGTGTTGCGCACTTCTGAACGCCCCTGTGTACGGGGACGGCAGGAGGGCCTGAGTTGAGAGAAAGCTTGACTCATGCTCAAGGGCAGCTCTAATTGTGCTGCATCGGTTCATGGGCTCTTCGGGTCCGTGTTAACTGGAACGAAATATATCTCTAATATGCACCTATCTCTAATATGCACCTGTCTCTAATATACACTCTTGAATTGGGTATAAATCTTTAATTGTGGACCGGTTGGTGCAACGCGACGAAGTTATACGTTGCCGACAACGTGCAATCCTCGTCAGATGGTGCCACGATAATTGACCATCAGCTGATGGTGTGTTTTTGATTTAGCAACGACCCAGCCGGCATCTTGAGTTTGCAATGCTGTGACAACGATATCTCTTGCCGCTCTCAGTTAACCAAACGGTTCGAATGCCTCAATACTGCAAGAGCTGATGGTATGAGGTGGACAGCAGATGATGGCATGCCTGTTCGGCGCTGAGCGTGACTCGTGACACAAAAGCATGCCATGTTCAGGCTTTATGTTAAATTAGTATGACGTATACTTCGAACGTAATAACATGTAAACCAATGCAACAAATGATAATTTATTTGTTCAGGAGGGGAAAGAAAATATGCATTCCACATCAAAGCTCAGTTATAGTCATTATTCCCCCCGCCGATTCCGGCGATTGATGCCGGAACTCTTGACCGAGAAACTTATGAGCAAGTCGCCATGATCCATTGCAGGGCAGTATGTATGCGGCACAGAGGCCTTATGGATGTTCCATAAGCATACGCAGATCTTATTTCGAAGATTCCTGACCGGAACTGTGTGCTGCTATCAATGTGACGACTCATTCTGCGTGACTAAACAACGCCTCATGAAATGCTAGTCTGTAGCGGCCTTTGTCTCCTAAGAGCCTCTTCGATAGCGCGCCTTCGATATATCGATGACTGATAACGATGAAACCCCACCATCTGGCTTTGAATTAATCTCTAAAATCGACTAAAGCACTATTGAATATCTTTCTAATGCTTTGGTATCTTGGTGGTAATCTTTCAAAGAAATTCAATTATGTTTTGGCCGGCTCATTCCGATCAGCTAATAACATCTAGGTCAGGTTGACATTAGGTAATACTTAGGTGGCCAAAAGCATAGGTTATGGCTTTCCGAAAATATAAGCGATGCTTTTTGACTGCGGTAATCACAACATCGTTCTTCGAATTAGGTACAGTGTTAGGTTGTAGCATTAGGGTCAATCTATACAAACAAGCATCATTGCTCACTGACCTTGTTTCACCTTTCATCGTCATTCAAAGTGGCTGGTTAGCTTCAGTATGATATGATGATACACCCATGTTGTGCCGATAGCATTTATTACATGCATATGTACATTTAGAGAACAGAGAGAGAGCCAGAGAGAGAGAAAGAGGGAGAGAGGGAGGAAGGGAGGGGAAAGGGAGGCAGGCAGGCAGGCAGGCAGGCAGGCAGGCAGGCGGGCAGGCGGGCAGGCGGGCAGGCGGGCAGGCGGGCAGGCGGGCAGGCGGGCAGGGAGGAAGGGAGAAGAGAGAAAGAAAGAGAGCCTTTCTCTTTCTCTCTTTTAAATTCAGCTTACAAGAGTGTGCGTGTGTGTGTGTGTGTGTGGTGTGTGTGTGTGTGTGTGTGTGTGTGTGTGTGTGTGTGTGTGTGTGTGAGAGAGAGAGAGAGAGAGAGAGAGAGAGAGAGAGAGAGAGAGAGAGAGGGAGAGAGAGAGAGAGAGAGAGAGAGAGAGAGAGAGAGAGAGAGAGAGAGAGATATATATATATATATATATATATATATATATATATATATATATGTATATATATGTATGTATATGTATATGTTGCAAATATTGCTTTCTCCCTCTCTCTCTTTTTCTCTCTTATTTCTCTTTTCTGCTTAACTTAGCTGTGTCTCAGCTACCAGGTTGGGCTCCAAGATTAATAGCCGACTACCGTTCAACCGAATGGAATTCTACCTAACGTGAAAAATCCATATGTCTTTTGCCGTCATGTGTTCTTGACGCTGAGCTAAAAAGGCTAACGGCTGAAAGGCAAAACGCGTACTGGCGACCTGTCTTTTTGAAGACATGAAAATTGTGTAAGTGTAACACGTTAAGATGCTAATTAGCCAAAAACTAATGAGCCGAAATGTTAAATGACTGAATGCTAATATGCCGAAACGGGATTTAGATGAATGGCAGTTATACGAATGGAAAATCACTGATGGCCAATTAACCGCGATTTCCGTTTATAGAAATGTCAATTTGACGAACAGAAACTGGGTTCCCTCCTTGTCATGAGATATAAAATGCGAAGACAAAGCATGTTACACTTACCATGCTACTGTTTACAGCAACTTATGTTGTAAAGCATTGCCTCTCAGAAAATGGCTTGTTAAATAGGATACCTTAAATTCAGCTTGTGAACATAAACTGCGGAACGAATCGATGCTGCATTCATCCACACACTGTGAGATGATAATCTGAACCGGAGCGGAATTGTTAAAATGGGATGTGAAGCCACAAAGAGTCGATTCACAAGAGACAGAGTCAGGGGCTGAATCAGATCTCAATTGCTCAACAAGGGTCACGAATGAATGGTGATAAGATTTTAAAAAAACTGAATGAAACGCTGATCCGGTTCAATGCAAAAAAGACATTCGCCTAAATTAAATTCGGTTATTTGTACGAATACCGTTAAAACATGCAGCGACACCGCGGGACCTTCCAAAATGGGCTAACAGCGGACCAAAAGAACTGCACAAGATTGACGAGTTCGGTTTGGACATCTGGATGTATATGGTTTTCGCTAGAATTCCGAAACACTGGCGTTCTTGGTAAATATGTGTCAGGTGAATGAATCTCGAAGGCGTCGAAATGGAGCGCAGAAGTATAGGTATAAATTCATTTATTACTGTACGCACTTTTCAAGGCAGAGAAAACTAGCCATAGCTATATTTGGGATGTACGTATGATCACCAAAACGCTGCCAAAGTTACATTTGTTGAGCTAGATGCGAACGAGCAAGACACGTATTTTAGAATCGACAGGTGCGATTGGTTGCATGTACACTTTGGCTCACACAGCTATTTTGAGGCGACATTTTTTATTGAACCATCTCATCTTTGCTTCCCGATTTTAAATCGATCAAACTGTTCCGCCGAATAGGGAAAACCGTGCATGCTCTCCTTAAGCTAACGCCTGCGGAAGCATGCGCATAAGTATACGACAGCGCGTTGCACGGAAGGAGAGGATCAGACCATCTGGTCACACTCTGCTGCTTCTCAGATGCAGGTGTGCCATGTCTGGGTGTCAGCTGAACCTTCGCTGACCGGCCGCTGACACTGACACCGGCGCAGGTACGACAGCGGGCCGCGCACCGGCCCGGCCCGCCCGACCACGGCCGGCCGACACCAGCGCTGCCCGGAGCTGATGGGCGCGCGCAGCTACAACGCCCTCTCGTGCCACGTGGACGCCACGCTGGCCGAGATCGACATGGAACGGTTCTGTCGCGCTGACATGGACCGCATCCTGGAGATATCTGCCTACAGCAGCGACCTGTACGGCGTAAGTCGGCGCGCCTACACACCGCAGGCGGCGGTGCCAGTGGCCGCGCGAGCCACGGCCGGTCAGACGCTGACGCCGGACTGACTTTCCAACACAGTTGAGGAGACCGCAAAACGAAATGCTTTCGACATGTTCTCTGTTCACTTAGGCTTAGCTGTGGACCTGGATTTATTGATAAACGCAACAAAATTACACGCTTATTTTTCTTTCAAGGAGCAAGGGCTCTTCAGCAACATCTCCATGGATTCCTTGGACTGCTCGTCCATAGAGGCCGACGACCTCCTCCGATCGCTCGAGGAGGACCAGAGCGACGACATCGACGTGTTGAGGGACAGCCTTTCGGAGGGCGAAGACGGGGTCACTGCCAGTACGTCTGAGTGATCCGATGTGTGTCCACGCTTATGGCTAAACGGCTCTGTCTTAGGCTGGGCTGCCACAACGGTGACATCGCTAATCAACCGAAATATTTTAAGGGAAATGTGTGGTCGAAGTGGTCTGCAACGTAGGGTAGATACTTGCTGGCGTGTTACAACGATTTTAAGGACATCCTTACATGAGCTGGCCACACCGTTCACCGTAAGTTTCTATATTGCCCATTGACGCATATCATCACTTTGCGATCATTCGAGAATAGACATTACTGTCATGCTGCCGTCACACTTTAAAGCTTCATTAGCGCCCCCGTGCCGTGTAATGGCCATCTGCCCCCGCCCTCGCGCTCGCCGAGCAGGCGTTCCCACCACCGGCAACACGTCCCTGGTCTGAGCCGCGTCCGCTGCCGCAGCGGCGGCTCAGTCAGCCGCCGACGGTGCGACGGACGAGCCGGCGGCAGCGCCGCTGACCTGCTGGGCGGAGCGGGCGCCGGCGCCATCCGCCACACTGCTGCGGCTGTTCTCCGGCCGGCGGACCGAGCAGCTGACCTCGAGCGGCGAGCAGTCCGGCTCGGACCCGACTACCGAGGACGGCTCCGACTGCGCCATGGCCGCCGCCTCCGACTCGTCAGGGGGCGGACGGCCGCGGTCCCGGCGGGCCGCCGACGGCGCCGACCTCGAGCGGGACGGTGGCGGCAGTGGCGGCGGCAGCAGCCCACACCGCCACCAGGACCGCAGTGGGCGGGGCTCGCCGGAGAACGGCGGTCCCGAGACTGTGGAGACGCCCGCTGGTCCGCTGGACGGTCCCGCCAAGTCGGCGAGCCCTGAGCCACAGCATCGCGCCGCTGGGGACCACGGGAGAGACCAGCCGGCCGGTGAGCCCGCCGCCGTGCGGCGTGCTGACGCCGTCGCCCCAGGTGGGAGCGAGCCCAGGCCTTCCAGCGCTGCCGCCCGAGTGGACCGCTGCAGCCAGACCTGGTCAGGCGCCGCCAGCGGTCGGCAATGGCGGCGGCGGCGGCAGCCGCTCCGTTTGCGTCTGCTTCCCGCACTACTCGCTGCCAGTGCTGCCGTTTCTGGAGCGCAGTCCGATCGTGGCGCTCGTGCCGGAGCATGGCCAGACGCCGAGCCCGGCGGCGCGGGCGGCCGTCGGCGCCGCGCAGCGCCGGCCCTATTCCTGCGGCGACATCAAGACACTGATCCGCGGCAGCCTGGTCTCCATCCGTGACTGGCGCTCGCTGCGCCTGCTGCTGCCGCAGGAGTTTAAGCGGGCGGTGGACAGCGTCGCCGGCGGCGGCGGCTGCTCGCCGGACGCGCCCGAGCGCCTGCACGTGGGTCAGTGTCAGTCGGCCGGCCGGCCAGGCGCGCCGGCGCCACCGGCCGGGCTCAGTGACCCACCAAGCGGCCAGCAGGCGGCGCAGCCGACGCCAGGGGAGCCGGGCCAACGGCAGGCGGGCGAGCGCAGAACCCGCGCTCCATCCACAGAGGCAAGCTCCTCGGGGTCGGGGAAGTCGCTGCCTGAACACTGGAATGACTGGTTCTGTGACACGGCCGCTGTCGCCGCGGCCAACGCCAAGGAGCTGGAGATGTTGGCCGCTCCTGACGAGTGCGAGGTGCGTGTGCCACAGGCGCCGCGCAAGAGAACGCGCTCCAGAGAAAGCGGTAGCTCCAGCGGCCTCGGCAAGCTGACGGCGGACGCGTGTCACCAGTGTCCATCAGCTGACTCCGGCATCGAGATGAAGCTGGGAGCGTCGCTGGGAGTCAGCTCTGGCAGTGAAATGTCGCGGTCTATGTCTCCTACGCGGCCCAAGAGGGTTATCGTCGTCCGCAAGGACGGGTTTAAAGGTGAGCTTGGACTTAATGCGGTACAAACGAAGTCAGCTTGATTAGAAATTACTTGTCTTCGACTCTAAGGATAGTACAAAGCATGCATAGGTACATTCAGATTCTGAAGAAAGGGTCATCCGATCGGAATTTTTAAGGTGTTGCATTTGTTCCAGGTGTTTTTAACGACGTGCTGAAGGCTGTGGCTGACATTGTTGCGTACTTCCAGTCCAACGCGATGTTTCTGTCCGCGAACAACACAGGTGGGTAATACGGTTCAGCTCCGAGTCCACCTCCCTGCAGGCATGATCCGCAATGCCTCCCATAGACATACCTATGGACTTAACATTTAAATCGCTGCCTTATGGCAATGCCGTTCCGCAGACACACCAGTGGAGTCGTTCAGACAGACAGATATCGTTGTTGAGGCACCTTGTCACTTTGTATAATTAATTGCATTAATGACCGACTCACTTCATGTAGTGTCCGTCGCGAGGCCGGTTTGGTTAACATAGACATCGTAACCCAGTCGATCTTAGCCGGCTGTCGGCCGCTGCGCTAGCCGACAGTCGGACTAGGACTGACCCGGCCGGAGCGCCAGCTTGCAGTCAGATTAGGGCGGAGCCGGCCGGAGCGCCAGCCGACAGTCGGACTAGGGCTGAGCCGGCCGGAGCGCCAGCCAACAGTCGGACTGGGGCTGAGCCGGCCGGAGCGCCAGCTTACAGTCGGATTAGGGCAGAGCCGATTGTAGCGCCAGCCGACAGTGCGGACTAGGGCCGAGCCGGCCGGAGCGCCGGCCAACAATGTGGGCTAGGGCCGAGCTGGCCTGAGCGTGCACGGCACCGGGTCTTCGTGATCGCTTAGCAGAACACAACTTGGGCGCGTTTACGTGGACGATTAAGCGTGGGAGCCTGTCAAGCTGACACTTCTGGCGGAGCCACCATTAAAGGCCTGGCTTTTACAGAAGGTCTTTGTTACACCCTTGTCTCGCGTTCGCAATCGAGCGGGATCGATCGAGCTTGCAAAGCGTTACGGCTACTCCTGTCGCCTGCAGCCTTGCTTCTCGTAACTGAACGCCGCGATGGGTGGTCCGCCACCTGGCCCCTGTTTCCATCAGCGCGGGGCAATGCTGCGCTCCTACAGTGCCTGTCTTCCTAGCCCGGGTGTGATGACATCACCTAGTCTGGGTCACGGCTCCAGCCGATCTTTGTGGCTGCAGAGCGGGGCCGGCTGCTGGGAGACAGTCGGTGCCGGCCAGCCGCAGCGTTCTTGGTGCTGGACCGGCTCTGCCCGCCGCTGTACGCCCTGCTCGGCGATGGCCTACTCACCCGACTCGACACCGCCTTCGGGCCTGTCGACAACAACGTCTGGCGGCTGGTGGAGGCCGTCTGTTCGTCAGGTCAGTCTCCCAGCAATCATTTGTTCGTCAGGTCAGTCTCCCAGCCAACGTCTTTTCGTCAGGTCAGTCTACCACTCATCGTATATTCGTCAGGTCAGTCCCCCAGCCACCGTCTGTTCGTCAGGTCAGTCTCCCAGTCACCGTCTGTTCGTCAGGTCAGTCTAGTGTCCATCCCACATTTCCAGTCATAGTTGCATCGTCCGTATTGTGGCTGTGCCTTGGCCTTGCGGTCCAGCGCACGAAAGCAGCATAGGTGAACAGCAATAAACAAGACCGGGTATTTGGTGGCAGACAATTAGGACAAGCACGCGACAAAATGACGAAAAACTATAAACATTATCTGTAATGTGCCTTACAGTTCACACAGACAAAGCTTTGGCTTTATATCTGTAACAATGTTAATTGTTTGAGATCATGAACAAAGTTATATAATGGTTGTGCCCTCTTGTCTTCATATATATCACGTTCCACCGTTATTGGCTTGCAGGGCCATGCCTTCAAGAACTGAATGACCTCGTACTGAAGGTCAACAACGAAGAAGAATTATCTGAAAGCGTCCTGAAATTCAACGCCTTTGTGTTTGGTCTATTGAGGTAAGTAGCGCCGATCTGTAGGGTAGACATGCACAAGGGAATGATATCGTTCTTCCCTTCATCACCTTACTCGAACAGTGCATGATGTAGCAACCAATCGTATTTCAGGAAATGCGATTTATTTTACGTAACATACATCATTTTATCCCACGGGGAACAATTCAACTTAAACCACCGCTTGCTCAATGTATACTGCACTAACTTCGAGTCGTATATGCTATTTGTTTCACGACTTTTTACTGACGTGCGTTTTAATGCATGACTTTCAACTGAGACACAGCTTCCTTCATGGTAAGCTGTCCCATCTGCAACGGCTTAGATCGGTCACGATGGATGATGAGAAAACCTCCCACTGGTGTCGCTCTGAGCGGCTAGCAATGCGCACTCGACCGTCGGTACCACTCCCCCTTTGAGTCTCTCCATGCCACCCCTCACCGCCGGCTCCGCCCGCCCTCCCGGCAGCACCCAGGCGCTGGACTGGTGGTTCTCGCACCTGCTGACGCGGCAGACGGCGCTGCTGAAACACTACGGTGCAGAGGCCTTACTGCGCCGGCTGAGTCCGCCCGAGGCCGAGCCGCTGCTGCAGCAGCTGCGCCGGCTGGCTCGTTTCCGCTTCTGCATCGAGCTGACGTTCGAGAGCCGGCTGCTGCAGCAGAGCCTGAGCCGGCTCGGCCAGCGGCTGGAGGCGACCCGCGGCGGCCGGGGGCGGCGCCGCCCGGCGTCCAGAGGGGGGCGTGCGCCGCCCGCGCCGGCGTCACTCTGCGCCGCCACACGCCGCCACTGGAGCGGCCTGGACGCCGGCTCGGCGCGGGCGCTCCAGTCGCTGGCCGCTACGCTGTCCGACCAATGGGACGAGAACGATAACTGCCACCACGAGACGGACTCGGGTCTCTCGAATGAGGTTAAGAACCCCTCACCGCCGCAGACCAACCGCAACGCCGAGCCGAAGCGTAAGCCGAGGGAGTCGGAAGCGGCCCGTCCCGGCAGACGTGGACCGCCGAGTGGCCCGACGGCGCCTCGGGCGCTGCGGTCAGCGGAGCAGGCCGGCGCCGGCCGGCAGGCGGCGCGCCAGCCCGACACCTGGTGCCAGCAGGCGGCGCGGAGCGAGAAGGCGCGCCAGCTGGACGCCTGGTGGCAGCGCGTGACGGGTGACGAGCCGGCCGGTAGGCTGCGGCCGTGGTGGGAGCGTGAGCCGGAGGCGGCCGGTCGCGTCGAGTCGCGCATCCCTCGGCTCGTGCCCGGCGGCCGGGCACCGATTGCGCGCCAACGCCCCGGCAGCGGACCGGCCGCGGTCGGCCCCGCCCGCGGCCTCCGTCGGCAGCTCCTCAGTCGCGGACGAGGTCACGGTCCAGTCAGCCGTGCCCCGGACAGGTCAGCACAGGCCGCCGCCGAGCAGCGCAGACTGCTCACCGCCACCAGGGCGCAGACGACCAAACCCGCGCCTTCTGATCCGGAGAACAAGCAGATTAAAAGGTAAGAACGAAAATGACAAAGTGATGGCAACGCCACAGCCACCAGATGAAGCATAGATCTTTGCATTCGTAGTACCACGTATCACCCAGAAGGCCAGAATCTTCCTGGATAACTAAAACGTCGTCCATCTGCTGCTTAAATCACGAATTTTATGTTCAAGCGCCACGACAGTGCCACGTCTTCCGTCCCTTCGCACCGACATTTCCAACATGTCGTCATTACAGCACACTAAAATCTTTTGATATAATTCTCCAAGAACATTTCGTGAAACACTACGAAAAAGCAATATTACACGTCAGTTCATTTTGGGCAGCAGACTGTCATGTGCGTGCGGCCGACATCAGATGACGTTGGCGATACCGCCTCTCCCGTGACGTCATGTGACGCTGACGGTACAGCCTCTCCCGCGACGTCAGGTGACGTTGACGATACCGCCTCTCCCGTGACGTCAGTTGACGTTGACGGTGCCGCCTCTCCCGTGACGTCAGGTGACGTTGACGATACCGCCTCTCCCGTGACGTCGGCAATACCGCCTCTCCCGTGACGTTAGGTGACGTTGACGGTACCGCCTCTTCTGTGACGTCAGGTGACGTTGACGATACCGCCTCTCCCGTGACGTCAGGTGACGTTGACGATACCGCCTCTTCTGTGAAGTCAGGTGACGATGACAATACCGTCTTTCCTATGACATCAGATTACATTGACGATGCCGCCTCTCCCGTGACATCAGATGACATTAACGATACTGCGTCTCCCGTGACATTAGGTGACATTAGCGATACTGCCTCTCCCGTAACATCAGGTGACATTGACGGTACGCATCTCCCGTGACATCAGGTGATGCTGACAACGCCGTCTCTCCTTGAGTCAGATTACATTGACGATACCGCCTCTCCCGTGACATCAGGTGACGCTGACGACATCACCTCTCCCGTGACATCAGGTGACGCTGACGATATCACATCTCTCGTGATATCAGGTGACGCTGACGATATCACTTCCCCCGTGACGTCAATGGTGCCACCCCGGGGCGCCTGCTGCCCACATCGCGCATGCGGTGCGAACGTTCCCCCACGCCCTGCAGCGTGTCCACAGGGTACGCTCCCTGGTGCCGCACCACGCGACCAACAGCAACTACCTGTCGTACGACCGGAACGACACGCTGACCGTCGTGGGCACCGCCGACCGCCAGTGGCTGCTCTGCGCCCGCGACCGACACGTGGGGCTGGTCACGCGGCGGCACGTCACCCATGTCACCTGAACAGGCGCACGAGCCCGGTGATGTGGCGTCATCTACGTCACCCGAGCCGGCGGACAGCGTCAGTGGCGGGGCGGGACGTCGCCTGAGGCCAATGAGGGTCTGGTGACGTGTGTGTGCTTCACCGACGTCCGTATTGGGTCTGGTGACGTATGTATGCTTCACTGACGTCCATATTGGGTTTGGTGACGTATGAATGCTTCACCGACGTCCGTATGGGGTCTGGTGACGTGTGCATGCTTCACCGATGTTCGCATTGGGTCTGGTGACGTGTGCATGCTTCACCGACGTCTCTGGTCTGGTGACGCGCCGACACGTAGCCGGAACCTAATGCGGCCCTCGAGACGTGCCGCCAAGTCACTGGCGCGATGTGAACCCCGTGACGCACAGAGATTGTTAGCGTCGCCCGAGTCAGTAGCAGCTCTGCTCGAAACATAGGCTCTGCGGTGTGACCCCCGCTGCCTGCCAAACCTGATGTGCCACCCGCCCCCGACCGTTCCTGTCCCGCTATGCAGTCAGATTGTCGTGCGCACATAGTTACCATGCGCCCGCTCATCCCACATCGAGGTAGTTGTGGATGAGTGGTGTAAGTTATCGCAGCGTTATGATAACTAAGACCCATCGGCCAGACCAGCCATGCTGTTTCAGTTCGGTGCTATTTGTACGTCTTATCGCGGTTCATGTGACGGTTCTAGGGAACAGCACTGGGGTATTTGCGGCGTGGCTGACGCTCGCGCTTGCGCGTGGTTCTGCGAGCACTTGCCCAATTTTAGTCAGAGGCTGCTGCATGCTTCAGTGCACCCAACAAGGAAACTGGCATACACGGTACAGCGTTAACAGTGGTGGTAGATAAGTCCATCGACACAAGTAAAGTCACTAATGGGGTATGCACTTTTTTGTCTGGGGACTTGACGGCGTGACCAAGTGATGTTTAGCTCATCTAAGAGAGCTGATCGATTCCCCGTCTTCAACGGTATCATCGCACAGCTGGTTACTATGTTCAGCATCAGTGTCTACGTTGTTGAAAGGAGCCCAAGCGACCCGAAGCAAGAGAGAAAAAAATCTCGACGGATTTACTGGCAAGGAATGGCTTGCGAGCATTTTCCTGGGCGAGATAGGATTTGACACATTCCAAGCGCGTTGTTAGTTACGTTACGCGCGTCCAAGTTACGTTGGCGATTTATACAGCTGTCCGATCAAGTCCGTTAGCATTATCCAGTATCCAGTTACGCCCGCGGCGCTCAGTTCCTGAACGACGGCGACGCACGCGCCGATGATTTTGGAGCAGCGTCCGGTAGCAGTGTTCGAGCTAGGGCGTGCTTCCCGCCTGGAAACAAGCGCCAGGCAGCAGTTTACCCCGCCAGTCGTGGCCTAGCCTTCATTTAACGACCAGACGCGCAGTGTTCTAGATGTCTGTCGTCGCTTGCCCTCCGCAGACGACGCACGCGAGAGCTTCCTCTGTGGCTTTCAGTGGAGAGTGGAATGTGATACGTGCGGCTGTGTACCGCCGGGCGATGTGCGAAATGTAACCCAGGTGGGTGGCTTTGCATTCGAGGCCGAGTGACCTTCAAAATACTAACGTCAGACACCCAAACGGTTGTGACCTGTGAGCTTGTGACGTGGAGCTTGTCGCGTCGTACGCGCAGCAGCTGGCGGTGCATAGCAAGGCGGGCGAGGCGCGCGACCAGCCCTTGCGTCGTGTTGTGTGCCCGGACTGTTAGGACGTCCGGTGTTGTGTGCCCGGACTGTTAGGACGTCTGCCGAACACGAGCCAGGCGGCACGTCCCAGGACCAGGGAACCTGAATCAGCGGCACTGCACAGCATAGCGCTGGCGCAAACCAGCCCGGACAGTCACATGGTAACGTGTCATCTCACGTGAATTGAGTTATTATGCGAGATTATCAGGTCCGTACTGTTTTGTTCAAAGGTTTGCAATATGCGTGGAGCTTTGAAATGCAAATAAACTCTTTACTTTCAACTTGTATCGATTCTTGTGGAGATTCGCGACGCACGAACACGACATCGCAGCTACGACAGGAAGAACAAATCATCCGCATGCGAAGCAAACCAGCATGCCCGAACACATACATGGTCGTACCCACCCCCTCCGCACAAAGGAGCTGACCAGTTACCCTGTCGCGCCGCGGCGGCGGCTCGCAGCGCGAGAGCGACAGGTCCAAGATGGGACGACACTCCCGCCCCGAGTTATCCTATAGCCCGGGCACCGCCCGGACCCCGGCGCCTAGCGAGGCGTAGCAGCTGTGCTGCGGCGCTGGGGAGACGCCCCCGGCGCGGAGGGGCGCTGCCCTCGAGCGGCAGGGAGGCGCCCTCAGGCGGGGGGGGGGGGGGGGGGCAGCAGCGTCGATGGACGGCACACCGGCTCACAGCCGCCTCAGACACACGAACATCGGCAGTTTTATATTGAAAGGTAACTGTGGGCGACCCGGTGATACTACAGGAGCCGTGGGCTACCCGTCCATTATAGGCTTCATAAGCAAGTACAAACTAGCCATAAGCAGGCGTGAAAAGCTATAGGACACGCTTTTGAACTATCTCCGGATAGCGAGCCCCACAGCACGCGAAGTATGCGAGCCCGCCGGCTGACAAGGAAAGCAAGTTTTACCGAGGCTGAGGTAATCTGTCTACAAAAGAGCGCTCAAATGTCCTGGACGGCGGGACCGAATCCTCGCCTCAATTTACAACAAACGCGCACTGAAAGACAAACGATACAAACGAAGAGAAAAAAAACACAAACTTTTCCATACGGGTGCCAAAGCTTACACCGGTGCAGGACGCGCTGTTCGCACTCAGCTGGTGCGTCCAGTCTGGCATGCCGGCGTTGTCAGCTCACTCAGAAGACGCACACGACTAGCTGTGACGAGTAGGCGCTGGTGCTGACAAGCGTGCCCGGCTCGGCGCGAGGGCGGAGGCTCGCCCAGTCGGCGCCGACAGCGGGGCGTCACAGCAAGCCTGCACCGAGCCGGCGATCTGCCCGGCCTCGGCCAGCGCTGCACCGGCGGCACCGGCTCCCTCCGCCCAGCCCGGCTCTGGGCGGCGGCGCGCTCGCCGTCGGGACGTCCGTGGCAGTGTAGCTGGCAGGGGCGGCGGCAGGCGGCGGCCGGGTCTCCCTCTCGTTCTCGCCGACCGGGGCGGAGCGTCTCGGTCCCGCCCCGGCCGAACCGCAGCCTGAGATCGACCGAGCGCTTTACTCGGCCTCGGCCGCCGCCGGCCGACCCAGCAGGCACGAGACGGCGTCCTTCATGGCGTGGTAGATGATGTTCTTGATTTGCAACTTGTCCTCGTGGTTGGAGTGCGTCTCGGAGAGCGAGCGGAACTCCTGCGTCAGGTCGAAGCAGTGGCCGATATTCTCGGGCGACACAAAGTCCTCGGCCACCTTGATGCACGAGTGCAGGTTGCGCACCTGGTGCGGCGCGCCGGCCGGAATGAAGACGGCGTCGCCGGCGCACTGCACGATCGGGTAGCCCTCGACGCCGTACTCCTCGTAGAGGCGGCAGCGCAGCGGGCCGTCCAGGTACCAGCTCTGGTCGTGGATCGGATCGTGGTGCGGCTCCAGCTGGTCACCGCGCTCGATGGCGATCTGCAACGGCGACCCGGTCAGTCAGCGGCCCGGCTCGACGGGCGCGCACCACACGGCACGTCGCCACCTACGGCAGCACCGCACACACACGCACGCCGACACCGCGCCGACCCAGTTTGGTTCTCCAGGCGGCGAACGAACATCGATTTATGCATTGCATGCTGTTACCCTGGAGGGCGGCTGTCTCGAAACGGCCCGAAGTTCCGCTCCCAGAGAGCTAATCAACACGATGATGGTAAAAAGGCGTGACTTAGCCCCCCCCCCCCCCCCATCCCTGCAACATTTCCCGCGAAGAGCCGGACACTGGTCAGGCACGCATCTGACCGACAGCGCCGACGACACGGGGTAGCGGCTATGCGCGGCGAGCCCACCTTATTGAGGAGGTCACGGATCTTGTCGGCGTCGGCCGCGTGGTAGATGTGCCACAGGGCCCCCGGCAGCTCGTCCTTCACCCGCCGCTTGGTCAGCTGGTCACAGCCGGCCTCGTCGATGGCGCGCAGCGCCTCGGCGTTGTCGGCGTCGCCGTCCGGCGGGATGCCCACGTGCACCATGATGTTGACGGCGTCCGACACGTCCAGGTGCAGGTTGGTGGACGCCTTGCTCGGGTGAAGCGCGCAGCCGTACGCGATGTACATCTTGGGCCCCAGGTCGGGCCGCACGAAGCAGTCGGGCAGGCACGAGGCCAGGTTGAGTCGGCCGTCGCGGCGCGTGTAGTCTGTCATCGGCAGCACCGACATCAGGTCGCTGAAGCGGTCCGGCATCATGTCCGCGAAGTCGTCACCCGGCGGCCAGTCCTTCAGCTTGAGGATCATCGGCTGACCCTTGTCGTCGCGCAGCCGGCGCGACACGCACTCGAAGCCCTCCCAAAAGCGGCGCATCGGCTGGTTGGGCACGATGTTGCCCGTCTTGCAGTTAATGAGGTCGTTACGCACGTCGCCGAAGTCGCGGATGAAGGCGTCCACCGACCAGATGGAGCGGTCCAGGCCGCCGCCGATGCCCGAGCAGAGCACCGGCTGGCCGCGCTTCCACTGGTCGCGGAAGAGGCGCACGCCGTCCGGCGCGGTCGTGTCGTGCAGGCGCAGCAGCTTGCCGTCGCAGAGCCACGAGTGGCGCACGGCCGGGTACAGTCGCGTCGACTCGCTAAGCGTCATGATCCGGATCGGCAGCCGTTCGCGCAGGCCGCGCTTGCTGGCGCAGCGGCGCACGAAGTGGCGCAGCTCTGGCGCGCCGGCCGACGGCCCGGCCGGCCGGGCAGCCGCGTAGCGCGCCGACACCTTGTCCAGCACCTCATCCAACGTGTCCTCCATGGACCATCCGCTGCGCCGGGGCTTCTCCTGCTGCAAGCACACAGACAGGCGGGTCACCAGTGGGACAGCCAGTCACAGAGCCGCGGCCCGAAGACCGACACAGAAGCCGGCTACGTGCCAGACCAAAAGTGGTTTTCCTTTAACGCTCAATCCGCTTAAAGACACAGTCAGACCGGCACACATCAGCAGGTAGGCTTCATTCCACCGTCGTATTTCCCGTTAACTGCGTGTCCGGCTCAGTCAAAGACCAGCATGATACGTAGAAAAAAGACAACCTCCCACATGACAGACTGTGTGCCACAGGTAAAAAAACAGGCTCCAGCCAAAGGATCTTACAGCTTGGACTTTGAGCGGCGGTTGTCCTCGCGACAAGCCATGCTCATCAAACACTCGGACTTTATGGCTACTGGGTAAGCCTCGCGGCTAAATTCACGGTGCGTCTTTTTACTAATAACCTGGGGCGACTACGTGTAGTCGGCGTTCCGTGGAAAAACTTAAGATCTAGAGCTTCGTCGACAGTATCAACGGGCTTCAACCGAGTTCAGCACGCCGGCAGGTCCAGGACGATCGACGCACAGGGACGTCGCTACCTCGACCGCAGGGACGGCGTGCCCCCCCCCCCCCCCCCCCCCCCCCCCCTGAGCGGACGCTTGACACAGACATCCAGTCGGCGTGACTGGTGCACCACTGGTGCCGTGGACCTGCCGACTGGCCCGCAGAGCGCAGCGGTGGTGCGTTCGGAGCGTCTGGTCGCGACTGCCTGGTGTCCGGCGCGCCATCCACGGGCGGCGTGCACTGATTTGACCGCGCAGGCGGTCGGTGACGCACGTGTCCGAGCAGCCGTCGTCTATGGATCGCTCGTGCATGGAAGACGATGGACTACACACGCGCATCTGGACGACAGGGCCAACACTAAGAGCAGAGGCGCAGCGGCAGCAGCGGGAGACGCCTCTAAGATGCGTCTCGAACGACGCCGCGACATCGGCAGGCATATCAGTGTGCATCCTGGTTGTGAAGTCAACTGTCTTGATGGCCTTGGTCGGCGAGACCGACGCCCCTCATCACGCTCATGAGTGCCTCCACTTCGGATCCATTAAAAGGGCGACTGGCGCAGGGGCGCGGAAACTAGGGAAGACAGGAGGGGGCTGGAGGGGACTGAAACCCAACTTTCTGCAAATTTAACTTTAGTCCTATGGACCCTGACTCATGAAAGCATAACCAAAAATGACTATTGGGCCCAAAACCTGGGAGGCTTCCCATTGCTCCTTGGCTGGCAAAACGTCATTCACGTTACAGGATGGTTTAGTAGCAGCGTCTTCGTCTTTGGAACCTCTGCATCATTATAACAGAACACCTGGAAGAGGACAACGCTCGGTCCCCACGAGACATTTGACGTGGCGTCGTAAATTGGATTGTCCCCTTGTAGTGAGGATCTGGTATCAGCTCACTGGATAAAAACCGAACCACCCGAAACGCACAAGCGGACTCTTCAAAGACAGCGACAGCGCAGCTGAGCGGACCCCGGAAAACGCTGTAACTGTTCGGCTTTGGTCGAGATCGTGGTTTGCCCTTATATCACGCGCTTGCAACCGCTGTGCGTACATGCCAGTTAAAAGCGAGTATGTCAATCTGTCGAGGCATTTTCTCAACTACTTGGACCAATTAAGACGGAAAAAGTAAATTTATCCATCGTCCATGTCCCGCATGACCTCATCGATGAAGATGCCACGTGCCGCCTTGGTCGAATGGTACCCACGATATCCAGGCTGGGCCCCCGCAAGCAGCCGACTTGTCTCAATGT
The DNA here is from genome assembly GCF_011947565.3 of Pollicipes pollicipes. Classification (NCBI taxonomy): domain Eukaryota; kingdom Metazoa; phylum Arthropoda; class Thecostraca; order Pollicipedomorpha; family Pollicipedidae; genus Pollicipes; species Pollicipes pollicipes. The sequence goes on along the minus strand of NW_023597054.1, from coordinate 41,416,847 downwards.
ACCTCACAAGTTGTGTCGAAGAGCACGGCCACAGCTGAGCTAATAACAGACGGTACTGGAGTCGAGAGGGTGCCGGACACCTATAAGGCAGCTGTTCGCCTGGACAGACCATGCCCCCACTGCGAATGCCTTCAGCGCGGTTGAAACCCGGCCCCGTCGGGCCGAGCGTGTCACGCGTCCGCCTCACCTTCTTGGCGGCCTTCAGTTTAGGCTCCTCGGGCTGGGCGTCCGGCACCAGCAGTCTCCGTAGCGCGGACGAGCCGCCGCCGCCCGCCTCCTCCTCCGAGTCGCTATCGCTGTTGTCGCTGTTGTACTCCTGCAACCAGCCAGCGAGGCGTCACATGCCCGCGTCCAGCAAGCGGCTAGGGCCTATCCGGAGGACACAGCAGGGCGAGCGGGCACCGCAGCTGGGTCGGATCTCACCCAAGCGCTCATCGGAACGTCCCCATCCGTCCCCGTGTCCCCCCCCCCCCCCCCCCCAATCCATAATGTAGACAACGAGCCGGGTTGGTAACGAACGGTGCCCAGGGGTTGGTGGTTATGTCGTCACGCTTGTTCCGTTCCTTGCATGAGCCCCAGGTTCCACTCACACGCCACCAGCCATGGCCCGCTGTTGACTGCCCAGAGCCCAGCCACATGCGCAGCGCGGTCTGCGGACGTTTCGGCCGACAGCCGCCGCTCCCGTACTCACGTCGGAGTTGATCTTAGAGCCGGACAGCGCCACGTCGGCCAGGAAGGCGAGCGGGGAGCCGGCCTGGTTATCCTGCCCCCGCGCGCAGTCCAGACCGTCCTCCTCCAGCTTCACCCTGCCGTTCCCCTCCAGCTTCACCATGCCATCTCCCTCCAGCTTCGCCCCGGCACCTTCCTCTAGCTTCACCTTGCCACCTCCCTCCAGCTTGAGGGCGCCAGGTTCCAGTTTCGGCGCGCTGTCAGCCGACGCAGGGGCGCCCGGCGCGTCGCCGTCGGCCACGCCGGCCTGCTGCAGCCGGCGCGCCTCATCGCACTGGCAGCTGAGTGGCAGGCCGGCCAGCAGACGCGCCTCATGCACCTGGCGGTTGAGCGTGGCCAGCGCGTCGCTGGTCACGATCTGCGTCAGCATCAGCTTGCTCTGCTCGTGCTGGCGCACGCCGCACAGCAGCCAGCCAGGACTTGTCGCGATCCGCGCCCGGCTCGCCCCACACCTTGGCCGTGCCCTCGCTACGGCTGCGGTAACAGTCGACGCACACGGCGAAGCCGCAGCGCGAGCACACCCAGTGCACGTTGAACAGCGTCGTATCGCACACGTCGCACATCTCGCGGAAGCCCTGCACGACCCGCTTCCAGGCGACCGTGTCGTCGTCGCCCCGGTGGCCGAGGCGCGCCGCCTCCTCGTCGCGCACCAGGTCGCAGAACTGGTTGCCGACGTGCGCCAGCAGGAACTTGGCCTCCTCGGGCTGCATGCCGGCCGGCCGGCCGTCCAGCGCGGCGCGCCACAGCCGCTCGCTCTCGCCGCACGCGTCCCGCGACGGCTCGCAGAAGCCGGACACGTTCAGCCGGCCGTTGCGCGTGAAGCGAACCAGTCGGAAGGCGGTGAAGCGGCAGTTGATGCCGCTCTGCGTCTTGTGCCGCTGCGCGGGCACCGCGCGGCACTCGCGGCACTTGGGCAGCCGCGATGTCACGTCCTCACAGCAGTAGCGGTCCTGCGGGAAGCTCTGGCCCGTCTTCTTCAGCACCCTGTACGGCAGACGCTTCAGCTGTGGGCCGGTGGACGAGTCCTTCGGTGGCCGGCCCCGCTTCCTCTTCTTCGCCTGTCGTGCCGCCTTGCTGCCCGCTCGCTGCGCCTCAGCGCCCGTCCTGTTTTTCGTCCGTGCTGATCCGTTTGGCCCCGGTATCGCTGTGCTCTGCCTCGGTGTCGCCGGGCTTTTCCTCAGCGGAGTCCGCGTGGGGCGCGGAGCCGTTCTGACCATTTCGTTGTTCGACGCCAGCGCCGGGCAGCGGCTCACGATCCGTGGCACTGTCTTCGTGCCGCCCCTGCGCCGAGGGCGAGTGGGCCGGCTCACCGGCGCCGCCGTCCGCCTCCTCGGCACTCGTCAGCCGGCTCAGCCAGGTTTTCTTGCCCTTGTGTGCGGAGCCGGCCTCCGGCTCGATCTGGGCAATGCCGTCCGAGCGCGGCCGTTTGGACGCCGACTCGGGCCTCTCCGGCGACGGCGTGCGCCGCTTCGCAGCCGTCTGGTCCGCCGACGCTGGCGGCCGCCACCGGTCGGCGCCGGCAGACGGGCCGCCGGGCGACACAGCGCCAGCGGCAGGCGGCGCGTTCTGGCCGGCCGACTGAGAGGCCGGAATGGCGGCCGCGGCCGCTCGCCCGAGCGACGTCGCGCGCTCCCGGCCCAACGGCGAGCCAGCCTGACTAAGCAGCGCCGCTGACTGGCCGCTCCCGGCCGCCGCGGCACTGGCGAACACAGTCCCCTGGGCGGCCGACGCGGCAGCCTGTGGCTGGCTGACGCCACTGTCCGGGATCTGGCCGGCTGGCGCTTGGGGCGCTAGTCCTGCCGGCTGACTGGCCGTCGCCGCCCAACGACTGGTCAACCCTGTGGTCGACGGTTGGGTGGGCCGGCAGACTGCTGCCTGACCGGCCTGGACTGCTGCCTGGCGCTCAGCTGAGGACTGGTTGACTGGCAGCGTACTCTGCTTTCCTGGGTGAGAGCTTGAGTGGTTCCAATCCACTGCCGGGCAAATAGGGCAATCAGCCTACAGGCCTGTTGCGAGCGTTTCAGTGAAAACCGTACAGTGGGTACAGATCATAACAGGGCTGTATTCACTTACCTGTTGCAATGTCCGAGCCTTTATTAGAGGTCCTCAACTACGACCCCTTCATCCCCCGAGAACTCCAATGAGAGCTCAAGACAGACTTGAGAACAATGTCAATATTCCTACGAAGCGCTACAGCACAGATGGGACTGCCCGTCCCTGGACAAGCAAACACCGTATGCAGGTGAGGCGGTTCCAACTGTGATGACACCTGGCCGGGGCCGGGGCCGGGGCCGGGCGGGGCCGGGGCCGGGGCCGGGGCAGGACCGCACCTGGCGTCGGTGTTGATAACTGACCCTGTGCTCGAGGACTCGGACGCGCCATCGGCTCCGGCGGTCCGCCAGAGACCGGCAGAGGGGCGGTCGGACGGGCCGGCATGCCAGCCAGCCGCGCCTGCAGCGGACGAGGGGCATTAGGTGAGGTGACAATGGACACCGCCACACAGGGCCGACACACAGCCGGACGTGGAGCGGGACAGGCAGTGGCGGTCACACCAGAGTCAGGCGACACTGGGCACCGCTGTACGGGGCCGACAGACGACGAGGGCAATGCAGTCTGAACAATGGGCCACTGAAGGCACAGAACAGCAGAGCTATACACAAAGGCAAACCAAAGTGAACACGTGTGAGGCACGCACGCGGCATGGCTCGCAGCCATCGACAGCGCGGAGAAGCATGTCTGCTACCGACCACAGTACAACACTGTCATGCGAACATGGCCACGTCGGGTCAGAGCGCGTGCACGTGTAACCGCGGTAATGTCCATTCGGGTTTCGAGACAATGCCGACATAGACTGTCATCGGTGTCTGGCGGCACGACTCGGCAGCGACGAGTCGCGGGAGTCGCGGGAGCGGAAGGAACGAGTCATGATAGCGATTCTGATCTGCGAGTGGCGCGTCTGGGTCGCGGGGGCGCAGGTCTGAGCCAACGACTGTGCGTGATCAACCTTCAGCGGGGGAACCAGCGAGACTCGGGCACAGGTTCGCAGTCCGTGTGGGTGTCCCAGTTCGGCCTTCTGGCACTGTCTTTCTACGCGTTTAGTTCTCCGCTACCACTTGCAACCGTAACACCCACCTTTGCTCAAGCTTGGCTACTGCCCGTTCTCGTGACTTCGACGATTCCGGTCTCTCACAGCATGAGCATCGACAATTGTTAGTGTCAATCACCTGGCGTGCATCGTGGGCCTTAAGTTCGATTTGCCAGCCTGGAGGTGTCCCGGGCCCCTCCACCCCGCCGGCCCCTCAGCCGTGCCTACGAGCCCCTGCGGCCTGCGCCGGCACAGGCGGTGCCCGAGCAGGCAGACCCAACCGCCGGGTCTGCGCCATCGGCCGCCTACCTTCTGCTGCAGCAGTCGGATGGACTGAGCCAGCTGCTGCTTCCGCTCCACCTCCCAGTGCTGGTCCGGCCGCAGCGGCAGGCCGCCGGCTCGGCTGCGCAGGCAACAGACGGCCGTCAGACATCGTCACACGCGCCGCCCAGACATCACACACCGTCACACACGCCGCCCAGACAGCATACACCGCCTGGCAGGCATGGCCAGCGGTGGTCCGATGTACGGTCCGCCAACACCACACAGCGTCAGCTCGCGACGCGCACGCACGATCCGTTCAGCAGGCCGCAGACAAGGCAGACACGCAGCCCAGACAAGCCGAGACACCACCAGACGCATGGCCCATACAGCACTCCACCGGGTCAGCAGACAGCTGACGCAAACACTAGGCAGCATCAGTGAGTGAGCAATCGAATGTGTCGTAATAGTGAGAAGCACCTGTTGCCCTTGTTGTCTACCCATGCACTAAGAAATGCTTGCCAGCAGATAAAATACAGCTTTATGAACATAAAAACATCATCAGCTAATACAAACATCTCAAATTTCAAATATGTGCATGATTAGTGGTAGCAACATCCATGAACACGATATAGTCTGCACGCTCTTCTCCAAACTCATACTGACGCCTTTTCCAGCAGTGCCAGTTCCAGCAAGCTTTCAGCTTCAGGCATTTATAAAAAAGCATATTGAAAAAATCATGCAAAGCAAACCATCGCGTCATCATCGTCTTAACTTTCCTACCGTGGGCTTTAAAATATGCATGAGCAGCCCGTCAGACAAGCGACCTGTTCCTAAACAGCATGCCCTTCTAACCTGCCATTCCTCCAGCGAACTGTCCCGCCGCTAGCCCGTCCCGCTGATCTGTCCAGCCGCCTGCCCGTCCCACTGACCTGTCCCGCCGCCTGCCCGCCCTTCTTCAGACCCGTCCCGCCCTCCGCCCGTCCCCCTGGACTGTCCCGTCCCCTGCCTGTCCCGCTAGCCCGTCTCGCCGACCTGTCCCGCCGCCTGCCCGCCTTTCAGACCCGTCCCGCTGACCTGTCCCGCCGCCTGCCCGTCCCACTGACCTGTCCCGCCGCCTGCCCGCCCTTCAGACCCGTCCCGCCCTCCGCCCGTCCCCTGGACTGTCCCGCCCTCTGCCTGTCCCGCTAGCCCGTCTCGCTGACCTGTCCCGCCGCCTGCCCGCCCTTCAGACCCGTCCCGCCCTCCGCCCGTCCCGCCGACCTGTCCCGCCCCCTGCCCGTCCCGCTAGCCCGGCCCGTTAGCCCGTCTCGCTGACCTGTCCCGCCGCCTGCCCGCGCTTCAGACCCGTCCGCCCTCCGCCCGTCCCGCTGACCTGTCCTGCGCCTGGCCGGGCGTCACGCCGTACTGCAGCAGCCGCGGCGGAGGCGGCAGCTCCTGGCCGGCCGGCGCCGGCGGACGCGCGCGCGGTCTCTCCTCAGCCATCTGGACGGCGGCCCCGACCTGCGGCTACTCCCGACACACGCCGGCCGCGCGTGTCGCACAGCCGAGTGGCAGCGGCTAGGCACGCGGAGGCGAGCAGACGCAGCAGCTACGGTACCTGGCAGCCACGGCTACGGCACCACACCGGACGTGGACCGCATCGGCTGAAACAGCCGGAGATGCCGATGGTTAGTGGCGGTCTAGGATACGCCGACGGTTCCGATCGTTTTGTGCGGTGACGTTCCACTGCAACATAGCATGCCTCCACAAGGCTTGTAATCATGTCTGGGCTCCTGGTATTTCTGGAGGGGTCATTTATGATCACTTATAATCTGATGCACACACACTTCCTTTATTACAAGCATGTACACTTCTGGAGTCTAGGCTGCAGACTAGCTACAAAGTTCACACAATGTCAGTGGTGTGTGTGCAGAAGTCATTCATAATTAAAGCCTATTTATGTGGTGTTGAGATCAAACCATGTTCACTGATACAGATCATCATCCATACTAAGTCAGAACTTTTAACCAAATATGTTTTTTATATCTTGTATATGCAATAAATGTAGGAATCATCCCATCCAACATAAATTTGTGTAGAACATTGCACAACTGAAACAAGCCCAAATCCTGAGGCCTTGGGTGAGCTACTTTAGAGCTTCACTTACATGGGGGTGATTAAAAAAAAGTGGCTTACTGGCAGACATTCTCAAAACTGGCAGATGGTCCTTGGTGGTGTCACCCTCCTGCCTCATATACCATTTGTTAGACACCATTTGGTGCTGTTCACTGGAGACCAGTAACTTGATTCTGTGCACCCTGCTCCAGTTTTGAATAATATATTGATGAGATGCACATGAGAACATATATTCTATCAACCATTCAAAGCAACTTTATCATGTGGTCATTAGGACTGATTACAGATAACAAATACACAAAAGTGAATTTGTCAAAACAGAACACAAGGCACTGCATCAGTGCAGTGCAACTGATAAAAGCAAAGAGCATTGCTGACAGAACTGCATCTACTCTGACATACCTCTTTACAATGCTTGAGAGTTATGAAGTTTCCATAACAATCAATGTCATACACATCCATACATTTAAGTTAAAATAGCTCAGAAAATAATGTGCAGGGATTAGTTTGGCATCAACATATCTGGGGTATCAAATAAATGTCTTTCCTTTAAAAAAAATGTTTCTTCTTTTGGTTTAACATTGTACATTCAACTTGATTGGTGGCACAACCAAAATAAAATGGTGCACAGAGAAGTGGGATGTTCATATCTGAAACATACCTGCATTGTAATAATAATCATGTGATCAAATCAATGAATTAACACATTTTTGTAGCTTGGATCTCATTCATAGCATAATCTGAATGGATGTTGAGAGTAGTAAATAGCCTCTGCCCATAATGACAAAGCACCAAAAAATGAAGCTAGCAGTATTTAGGTTTGTAGCATCTTTGGGGCAAAGAAACAGGCAGGCAGACCAGTACCATTTTTCAAAAGTTGGCCAGCAGTCAACATATTGGTCAACAGAAAGCCTGAAAATAATGACAAAAGGCCATGCAAAAAATCTAAAGTCAGCAAAGTCACCATGTAATTTATGCTAACCAAAAATAATGCTTGTCTGACTACCTACTCGTTACTTCCTGATAATCTGCAAGTAGAATATAAATTAACTCCGTATTGGCCTTTTCCTTAACATTCCTAACATTTCCAAGGACATTTACCTCCTTCAGAGGACTTTTTCACTTAAACAACAGACAAATAACACCAACATTTGCATGGTCTGACCCATTCCTGCACTTCTTCCCAACATCAGCCTCCTCAGCAGATGATCAGATCATCTCCCATGCATGGTATGCTATACAATCAGCAGCATCACATGAAGCATGAATTGAGCGTCTGCCAATGTGACCCATTAGAGGGTTTATGCAGTTACCATAGAAGTGCTGGCCAACTGATTCATGGCTAACAATGTTCTCCAAGTGCTGCCATCTATGCCACTGTTCTGGGCTTAAATACCCAGACTTAAAGACAGACAATAGCTGACACTCAATTGCCACACTGGTGGAAAAGACCCAGGGACACTCGGAAGCAGCAATGGATTGTCAGCCTAAGCAAGGCCTAGGATTTGCTTAACTTAAGAAAATTATTGGTATTAGCCCCATGACTGCATCATGCAAAATGCATTCATAAGTATTTTAGTCCAATGACTTCATGTGAATTTTCATATCACCCAACCATGTAAAAACAATACAACACCTTTGAGCCTGGATAAAAAACCATAACTAGCAAAACTAATTCACAATAATTTGTCCATGTGCTCAACCACAGTTGGACTAATGAGACCCACATGTAAATCCCTGACTCAGCACTACACCAAATATGTGAAACATGCTATGTTTCATGATAGCACAACTAGTTTGGAGTAGTTAACATAGCAAAATAATCTACAAATTGTGGTAAAGCAGAAACTATGGAAAGCAATGTTACATTTTCCTAAAGATTGAGTTCAAACCTACACATTTGGCAGATTTCTTGGATCAGAACTCATATTTTGCAGTGAAAACTTATTGCTGCATCTCAGGGCACTGCTCACAGGGGCTTATTCGTGATGATTTTGACCATGATCAGCACAAGCGTGCACCAAAACCTACAGCGGTGACGAATGGCACGGTGCTAACCACTCCAGATGCATGCACATAGCCAGATTCCCCTCAGTGAAAAATTATGTTTCATAGCTCTTGCAAACTTAAACTAAGCCCCCACCAAATTACTCAGTGTATGAAGTAAACCTCTTGGCTCAGGGACCGGGGCATAGCCCTCATGCCCCTGGCTGCATTCCTGCTGACGCCACCTGACGTCTAGTTTAGACGCGTTACCCGAGCAGCCAGAACGAATGATATTGAAAGAAAACAAATTTTAATGGATTTCATGCACTTACCCGCCCGGTTATGAAAACAACTAAGAAAAACCCTGAACGTTCCCATATCGGGCGCCAGGTAAACACGGCCACCAAGTCATTGAGTTCTGCGCAAACTCTGCCTGAACTTCGAGTTTAGCAAATTGTCCCAAACAACCATACGACAGCTCCTGCTCATGTGCGACATGAAATGGTATTTTAAACGGATCGGAGCTAACAAAACGGCGTGATAATTGAATCCCATCGTCATTGGGCCCTTGCGCTTTACAACCTACTGAGGCTATACGGCGGCGACTGCCCCTAACCACGGCAGGAAGGGCGGGCACCACGGGGAATCGTACCCCGTACCTCTGGTTCCTCAGCTGTGCAGCTTAACCACTCTGCTATCTTAACCCATTGGCCGAAATTATAATACAATACATAGCATGAACAATTCGATCAAGTTACGTTTAAACAGCATCAAATCCCGAATAAATAAAAAATACCGCCTTTGCAGCGTCTTGGGTCGTAGTCCATGCAACATTACGACGGAAAACCTTTGGCGATCTCCACTCTGTCGGGCGCTGTCGACTACGTAGAAACAGGCGGATAAAGTAAAGAACAAATCCATTAGAAGCAGTCGTCTCTGGGAATGGGTTTAACCGCTCAAAGCACAGTTCCCAATGAGCGGTGGTGTCACCCTCTTTTCTGCAGACTCATCTGTCTCCACGCTATCCAAGTGGTGCGTTAGGAGACCTACGCCTAGGAGACCTACGCCATGGAGACCTACACCCAGGAGACCTACGCTCATGAGACCTGCGCTCACAGGACCTCCGCTCACAAAAACTACGGCGATGCCATTTCCATAACATCGGGTCACCGCTGGCGGTCCCGTCACAACCCACCGCGGAGAGGGTAAGCGGAAGCTGACTGTCGCAGACATCAGGTGGCGTTGTTAGCTGCTGCATAGGTGTGCATCGCATTACGCTATGCTACCTGAAGCCGGAGCAGCATGTACATAACGCCAACACAACTAACTCAGTTGAAGCGTATAACGTGGGAAAAAGGACTATGCTGTGCCTCCGTATCATAAAAATATAGTGCTACAGCGCTAGATCATTGGGTATGTAGAACACATCATTTGATTCCAAAACGATGACGAAGCCAAGTGGTTTGTGCTGCAGTATGTGGACGACAGCGCGGAAGTTGCGTTGGTCCGGGATGATACTTTTTTGACAGTTCAAAGTTACGATTTATGGTAAATCCTGTTCATGGTGTTCCTATAAAATGGCCCTGGCGGTCGGTGAAACATGAAGCCTCAATAATTATGATCATTATTCGTAAACCACAGCATACGATTTACAGCGGAAAACTAGAAACATGGGACGTTGGAGGCACACTTGCCACCAACCGGAACAGGCGCCTTTTGAAGGCCTCATGCTGCAGTCCCATCCCGGATGATTCAGGGCCTCTACTAAAAGCGGCTATATTTCGTGGGTGTCGATATGGGGATGCCCGCAAGATCGCAGATGCATTGCCCGCTCCTGAAAAAGGCCTAAACTTAGCACTGGGAGAGACACCTGGCCCGCGACAGCTTTAACTGAAACACATTTTGAGGTACTCCCTGACTGGATTGCCGTTGCAAACGTGCCACGTGCTTTACTGGCCAATTTTATTGGCATGGAAAGCGTCACCGTCGCCGCGCTTACGAACGATTATCTACTTAGGTTCTGAGGAAGGCGCAACCCAAACATATAACCACTTTGAGGATGTTCGTCGCTTTCTTTCTCCCTCTGATGAGCAAAGCCTTGTAAAAAAACACGTACTGTTGTACATTCCACTATGCTCATAGGAACCACCCGGCGCAATCGTCGGTTCGGACCCCGTGACCAAAAACAGCAACGGCGACTTCGTCGCGCATACACAAGAAACGTGGGCCAGTGCTTGTTTGCGACATTTGTGTCAGCGAGATGCAGAATGCATCCCATTCACAAGTGCCATTGTTGTTTAGCACTGGTCCTTATCATTTGGCAGCAATTGCACGGTCGTGAAACAGTTAGCAAACGTATTCTTCAGAATCATTTTGTACAAAAAAGATGTGATTCACGTACCATGTTGTGCAGTCATCATTGTCTCTTGCATCCATATATATGTATATAGGTTATCAGGGGATGTATACATATATTATATCTGACGTGCATACATATTAAATATATAATGCATGTAAATATCTCATAATATTTGATATGATAATTATGCAGTCTTACAATATTAAATGTATTATAATACTGAATATACAACATGATAATAACACCAATATAGCTTATAATATTAAATATATTATAATATTATGCGTATGTATATACATCCTTTCCAGACTCAGAAATTGAACGCTTAACTTCAAGAAGAATTATGTGGCAGCCTTTGGAACTCATTGCCTACTGGACCGTTCTATAAAATCCTGTGTGCAGAGTAACTGGGAGTGTTCTCAACCACCTCGTCACGTTATCACTTGCCACAAAATCTACTTTTTCAGAACCATTTCCATTTATTTCCTGGGTACTGCATTGATTGCTCCTGCTATTTATTAACTAATGCACAGCCTATGCTTAAAGGAGATGTGCCACATCTATGGGGGGGGGGGGATTGGACTGAGATAACGATCCTGTAGATCATTCGGTAAAGTTCACCGCCCTGCCCTCTTTAAGACCCGAGCTCTTCTACTTTCTGAGCTGCGTGCCCGCGAAGCGTGCAAACTTTTTCGGGGAGACTATTTCAAAGTCACCCCGGGCATTCATGATACCCCAATATCCAAATCTTGTCATTCCATTGGTTTGCGGCAATTAAGGCCAAGCAGGATATAATTGTCGAGTCGTTAATAGCTGGCGTTCATGAGCACGTTTCCCCGACAAAACGGCCGTCAATTGACTTTCAACGGTGCGGTGAAAGATGACGTAATCAACCAATGCCGTATTGAGGAAAATATTTACCAAACAAAGAAATCGTGCTATCTGGAGCAGTCTTTTGCACATAAACGCATACCAATAGTTATGAAAGAGCTTATTTCATGATATATAGACGTGTATATATATATATATATATATATATATATATATATATATATATATATATATATATATATATATATATAGCATATATGGACATCAGGCGAACAGAGCCACAAGGGTCCATCGAGGTTGGCCTACCCTAGGTTCCTCACCCATCCCTGAACTATTTTAACACCTGACCTGCCTGAATTAACTATAAATGGGGTCCTCAGACTTACAAAACTTTTTCAAGCGATTGACAAATGTCGCTGGGAAGGGACTTCCTACAACTTTGTTTGGCAGTCCATTCCAATGCTTCAATACTTTTTGACTACATGATATCTGCCTCTTCATAGTTCTACTTGTACCTTTGGCTAACAAACTGGTTTCCTCTAAGTCTCGGCCTAATTTCCCGAGCTCCTTGCGGATATACCTTGCCCATCCCTTCCATAACCTTGAACACGCATAAGATCCCCTCTAATTTTACGATATTTCAGTGAATACAAATCCAATGCCTGAAGTCTGTCCTTATATTCTAGGCTGGCAATCCCATTTTTCACCCTAGCTGCTTTTCGCTGTACTATCTCAACCCTTTCTATATCTTTTTGGAAGCAGGGGGACCAAGCCTGTACAAATTAACTCCAGGTGTGGTCCGACGCAACATGACATCTGACATGTCTAATGCTTGCTTCAATATCTTCAAATGTGGAGCATTCGTTTTTATGAGATAATTGTCCTTATGCTGACAACTATCGACATTCGTTTTGCCACGCCAGGGGCATACATCGCAAAAATCGGGGGGGGGGGGGAGCCTGACATGTGTAAAATCACTCTACTTACCACCAAAATGTGCCAACAGGTTTCCCAACGGAATTGGCCCACTTTCTTCAAAAAGTTGTGGGGGCTGGAGGAGGGGAGGGGCTGGAGGCCCGCAACTGCATGGTAAGCTACATTCTTGCCGGCTGCACTAGTTAACAAGATTATCAATCATAGGTTGGTTGAAATGTAAACGCTCGACGTTTCAAACCGTGCTCGTGTTCAGGAGTACAGCACCCGTGAACATAACCACATCTTGGAACAACTATTGACGATGAAGCCAAAATATGGTTATAAACTCGTTAAACTAGAACCTCTTGGTATGCTGAAGGCCGCAAACAGCACAGCGTAAGAACAACACAACCATAACAACTTTGAGCCCATAATGCCGAAAAAGTGGGACATTATGGCCCTTTTAGCTTACATCAGTCCACGCTTATTATTAGTTTGTCAAACCACCGATCACATCAGCGAAAGCAGCGTAGCTGCCTGGAAGATATGATTGCTCTTTGATCAAGCCGAGAAGTTACGTGATGCGTAACTTCCCTGAAAATCTTCCTTTTAATCAGCCTAATTGACATTATTCAAGTAAAGGGAATGTTCAGCGTTAGAAAACATTAAAGCATGCATCATAGATGATGAAATACGCTAACTTCCACAACTGATATAATTTCAAATGGAAAAGACTGCTTGAGACAACATAATTTCTCTGTCTAATAAATACGCGCCTCCACATGCCTTTGATTACGTCAAATACCATGCACGGTATTCATTAAGAGCCAATTGGCGGCCGTTATGTGGAAATCTGGAACGCTCCTTTCAATCTTCTCAATACATTCTTCAACCTCTAAGACAACGCACTTTCAATAACTTCATTTACCAGACTTAGTCCCGTCCGGCAAGTAGCCCTTTTGGTCGTCCCACATGCACGTCCACTATAAATGCGCAAGATCACTCACGGCCCACCAGCTGTAGAAGACAGCACAAATCACGCAACACATGGATTGCTCCACAGCAGCATCGCCATTCGTGACTATTGTTTCATTCATTCATCTTTGCAGTCGTATTTTCCCGTCGGTGCACCGATTACATCGCTAACAGGCCTCGTATCCGAGCAGATCCCATTCAGGAACGGAAGCGGGCTGCCTTCCAGAACTTGGCGGGAAGCGGAACGCTGCTTGGCGATTGCAGGTTTAACGTGGATCTCCCGAATGCTGGGTCATTGTTTTAACATGATATAACTAATGCATGGTGGTAGTAGCTTAAGACTATAGCTTACCAGAGCATAACAGAACAGTGGCATTCCATTTCAGGGGACACACCCTGATGTGTGGTGGATTTAAGCACAACATTCATAAACGTGTTCTTCCATACGACCTGCGCCGCGAGGCCTGTGGTCACGGTCCGTGAATTCCCCGGCGACCCTCCCTGCCCGCTGGGCGCCGGGAGGGGCTCACTGGCGTCCGGCCGACCGACACTTTTGTTTCCTGGCAAGATTACGGGGTCGGAAAGATGCTCACCACCTACCTCAGTGTTTCTGGGAGTGGCCTAGATTGTCTGTACCATCCATACGCAGGGAAGGTCAGGAGTTAGAGACTTTTAACGTCACAAGCACCGACACGCACGCCGCCAACAGACGCCGACGAGATACGGCGGGCGGGCGGCCGCGCTCGTCCCCCGCCCCACCGCGACGGAACGCCAGCGTCGGCTGACGGGTGTACGGTGTGAGCCGCCTGTTGACAGGCTTTTATTTTCGCGTCGTACTGCATGAGAGGGCGAGACGAGACAACGAAGTACACCAGACAATGGTGCGATGGATGTGACGAGATGCAAATCCTGAATCGGTATACTGAGGAGCTCATCAGGCACTTATCGGATGGCTTGGCGCGACGCTGTGTGCATTACTTTCGGCGTTGGGCGGGGCGCCGTGGGTGTTTACAAACCGGCTGCGATGTTCTTTAGATCGCTACGATTGTTGGCACTATTGAGAGTAGGGTAGTAAACGGGGAAGATTCTCTTTCCCCATTCAACCGTTTAGGGGACCATGCTGTTTTCGGGGGACCGACATGCTCACTTGCAGTATCATTTCAATCGTTAAGAAACATTCCACGTTGCTCTCTATTTCTTTGCATTTGCTCGGAGGGTTCTGCGCTGTTGTTGGGGCCCTTCCTGTTCGCGTGCCAGGGCACCCTCGTCAATTGTGGGCCCTTCCACGGGTTCTTTCCATTTGCCACAAAGGCTCTGTGAGCTGTAGCCGGGGTCCCATATTTTAACCTGCCGGGGTATTCTCGGTTGCTCAGGGGCCCTTTACGTGGATCTCGGTTAACTTATCGACACACTTGCGATATGTTCCTGGGCCCTCTACATTGGTCTGGGGCGTCTTTGCCACTTGCTTAGGGCCCTACACTGCTATTGGGGCCATCTGATGGGCTGCTTGGGCACGCTCAGTCGTTCGGGGACCCTCCACGCTGGGTCTTGGGTACTTCTTTTCTGAGTGGGGGGCCCCTACGCTCATGTGGGAGGGGGGGGGGGCTATCTGATAACCTGCTAAGACACATTCGATCGTTCGGGGGCCCTCTATATTGGGCCTTTTGGACACTTCTTATTTGAATGGAGGGTCTTACGTCCCCTGTCGGGGCCCCTTGTGATAAGATTTTTGGGATCATTCGATGGTGGAGAACCTCTTCATCTGGTTTTGATGCTTTCTTTTTTAATGGAGGGCCCTCCGCTCTTTTGGGGGCCCTATCTGTTAACCTGCTCTGGCGCACTCGATTATTCGGGGCCATGTACATTGTGTCGTGGGTATTTCATATTTGAACGGAATGCCCTGCGCTATTGCCAGGATCCCATCTGTTAACCCATAATTTCATTCTTCGCTGATGAGAAAGTGTTGCTTCGGGAAATTTTGGAGCTCATTACGCTGTCTAGAGGCATTACGTGGTTGGTTGCCTGGCCCTATATGTTAACTTGCCCGGTCAATCCGATCGCTAAGGAGCTTTCCAATTTGCTCTTGGGGTACTTTCCATATGCCAGGGTACACTCAGCTGCTCAGGGGTCCTTCATTTAAATCTCGGTTTTTTCCACTTGCTTGGAGGGCCTTGTGCTGTTGCTAGGGCTCCTATAAGGTAAGACATGGAGATACTCGATACTCAGGGTCCCTCTACTTTGATCGAGAGGTCCCTCCCTTTTGTCTCATTTGCGGATAACTTTTACTCCTATCGAGGGTCGTGTTGTTAACCTGCCGTGCACCCTTGATTACGCAGGGGTATTAATTTATGGTCTTAGATAATTCCCTTTTGCTCGGAGGGTCTTGTGCTATGGCTGGGGCCCCATATGTCAGCCTGCCCAGGCACTACCGGTCGTTCATGGGCCCAACACGTTGGTCTTTCGGTTTTTTTTTTTTGCTTGCTCTGATTTCCCTATACTTGTCGACGGGAGCCACTTTGTTTTCTCTCCTGTGGCACTCATGATCGCTCAGGTTCCGTCCCTTTTGGCCTTGGTGCCTTCGCCTTAGAGCAGCAGTCGAATACACGCCGATGAATTCCTACGCGCAATTACCGAATGTAATTTTACATTCATCCGACGTCGTATATGTTATTTCCATTGGCTTTTGAGTGTGTGACACTCGTTATGCTAGTGAATCACGTTCTTAACATATTTTGAACGCTAGGATATGTAGTACTCCTTTATAACAAAGGAAAAATTATGCGGTAGCACCAGCCATCAGCTGATTACATCGCCCAGCCGGCTAGCCACAAATACATATGCTCGGAATCAAGTCCATACCTGGTTTTGGTGGGTGTTAGCAGCTAACTCAAGTTTATTTTGCCTGTTGTTCCGAAACACTTAGCCTCAAAATCACAGCATTAAAAATGATCTGTAGAAAATAAGTGACCTCTATCTGTATGCATGCATAAGCCTCCCTGAACAGATGATTCTCTCATGCGAAAGGGTTTCAGCCGGTGCGTGATTCGAATGAACCGAACGTCGCGCGGGTGTTGAGGCTTTCCCCGTGAACCGTGAAAAGAGGCCAAAAGACAGGCTGGCTTTCCCCGTGAACCTGGACACATCCGTGCATAAGTTACCTCAAACAGGTCATCATTCATGTACCAAGACATTCCTTGTTCAACGTTAGTATGCGGGATAATCATGTCCCGTCTCCTCCCTCATACAAGCACAGTAACTCTTGAAAGCATGCGTGCGGCCCATTTGTGGATGGAAATACGGCCTCCTGACGCAGACCTGCCAGGTTGAAGACCCCTGCATAGCCGACCGCCAGAGGCCGCGACCCGACCCGTGAAACGTCAGAGCACGTCCCACATCCCGCGTCAAGCAATCCCGTCACGAAGAGCAGCTGGCTTCCCAGGTCCACGCTGAAACTCTTCCGCTGACCGGTTATGTCTTCAACCAAGGGCAGTGCAAGAAGCTGGTCGACCAGGCTGGGCGGGGATGGGACTATTTTTGGCTGAAAATCATTTGCATGTCTCTATGATTGGTTGAGAGAAGTTGAACACTGAGTGGCGCAATTGTGGGCAGGCATCTGTTTTCGCTTCCCTGTCAGCCGCTTCGGTTTTTTATCGGCAGAATACCGACGCACAGGCTGACATCATGCTCGTGGACAGGGTCATCAGCTATGCAGGCGCATACATACAACATGCATTGGAGTTATGTGATGTGATGCTGAAGTTGGAGCGTAGTCAAACGCAGTACGGTGCTCCCCTCCCCACTTCTCAGGAGTTGGAAAGCTTGAGTTTTACTTTGTTTCTTTCCATGCAGCGCCATAGGGTTAATTTTATTTTGTCCAAGATGAAAAAGCAACAGTAGCACCATGGCACTGAAGAGGAAGAGGCCTGTCCCTCGTCTCTTCCCTCCCACCCGTCTTCGTCATTCCTGGCAGAGCACGCGACTGGACCCAATACGGTATCGCATTGTGCACCGTCGGGGATAACAGGGGATTGGGGGTACGCAATAACTAAGTGGTTGGCGGCTTCGGTTGTCACGTGTAGGTCTGGGTTCAGATCTCGGTTGCACCCCTGAGCGCTTATATAACCGCCGGAGTCATTGACACTCAATGCAGGGGTGCACGACCACGTTCGCTCCGTGCTCTCACAAAAGCAGACGATTGTATAGGTAGAGCTTGAGCGCATCTGCTTTCGTACCAACGTTCACTGCTTCATCTCGTGTTGTTGATGTACTTAGTGGCGTCGTAAGTCAGCTGGGACGTGAGCCAGGAGTCGGAAACGGCCCCGGGCGCATGAGGCCCGCCCGGCCACCTGCACAACCCTGACTGGCTTGTTTTCCTTGCACGGGGTGTGACACTGCCTAAGCCTAGACACTAGTTGGGCGGGAGTGGGCCGGGCGTAGTGCGGTAGGTTTTGCTCGTCTGCCCGCCGCGGGCGGCCGGCAGTCAGGGTCGCTGACCGGCCGATGTTCGGGATGCAGAGCCGGCGCTCGCAGCGCCGCAGCCGCCGCCAGACGCTGCTCAACCCTGCCGCGCGGTGTCAGCGTCCGGTGCCGGCAGCCACCGACCAGCGTCCACTGTGCAGGTGCTATTAACTGATCGTGACACGGCGGGAACGCCAAGAACATCTCACCAGGCCGGTGCTAGCTGACGGGGAGGACAGCAGTCAGGCTTATCAAGGCTGTGAGTATAGGTACCGTCTCGTGGATTGAACCTCGTGGTAGTTAGCAGGCGAGATGTTCGGGACATCCTCATCGCCCACCTGGGTCGGTTTATCCGCGATCGCCACCAAATGCGCAAATTAGGCCTTGACCCTGGGTAAGGTCCTCTGATAAGTCAAGCAAGTTCGAGTGTCTTGCCTGCTGTCTTGCTCCGTGTTTGTGTGTGTGTTTTTTATACCTGCGTGTGCAAAATTGTGTACCAACCTGGTGGCGTGAAACAAGTTACATTATTATCATTTTTCTTCTTATTGTTGGCGGCACACCAGTAACCAGACAGATATAACACATTTTAGGGCACAAAGGTAACAATCAGATACTTTCTTGGTAGCTCGTGCTAAGCAAGGAGATCCATGGAGTGCCACCGGGGGTGGGGGGGGGGGGGGCGTCGCGCACGCTCACCAGAAGGGTCCAAACAGAACCTGCGTCCGCGCCCGGCACCAACTGGCATGGAAACGAGCCTTCAGTACCCGTCAGGGCCGCTGTTGCAGGGATCTCGAAATCCCCGTAGTGTACTGCCCGCGTCTGACGCTATTGTGCAATACTCTTAAACAATGCTGTAGATACGGTGCCTGACCGAAATATCGTTCTGCTAGTATTGCGCCTGCATGTCGAGCAATCGGAAGCATAATAGTCTTGCGTTTTGCAGGGTCGGCACCTGACAATGAATTTGAAACCGTAACCTGGGTCATGGCGCATGAGAATATGTCCCAGATGCTCATGCCACCCACGACTGCGAGCTGCCAGTGCTGGCATAATGCGGCAACTCATAACCAGGCGCATAGAGGAAATGCTCCCTTAAAAACAGAACTCTCGCACCTTAAACTGTTACAGAAATAACCAAATAAAAAGTTAATGATAATTGCATGTTTGCAGACGATGAGAAGCATCTGCAAAGGGCTCACGGCTGCCGCCGTCAGCCTCGCCGTTTTATTCATCATCAGCTCCGTGTTTCTGACGCCACGTAAGTTTGTAACCTGAACTCATCCTTCCGCTTGCCGCCATTGGTTTTAAAGTGAAGGATTCATATCACACATGCACACTTGTACACACATATGTGGTCGCCCCGACACACACGCACACATACGTGCGCCCGCACGCACGCACTCACTGTTAAAGTAATGTATGCCGCTGTATATACCTATCCTAGAACCTTGTCTTGAAGCAACGTCACTGGCGATCATTTCTATAATCAAACCCCTCTGGTCGAACTGCAAACGGCAGCGGCAACGCGGAAGCGGCCTGTGTTCGTTAACTTACGGTACGGTGACTCACGTGAAATGAAGGCGCCGCTGTCGCCAGGTGACCCGATGTCCGACCAACTGCCGCTGACCTACGGTGACCTAATGCGGGCGCCGCTGCGGATGGCGATGGACGAGCCGCGCCTGGTTCAGCATGTCCGGCGGCTGCTCAACGCGCCCTCCTCGCAGCCGTACCGACTGCAGAGGGGCGACCTCAACGACACCTCTCAGGCCGGGCAGCTGGCCTATCTGCGGCGGCTGGTGGCTGGTAAGGTCAGTCGTGCGTCCGTCCAACATCGGTGCCAGTGGCTGCCTGCCATCGGCACCGTTGGCCACCTCCCATCGCTGCCATCTGCCGCCTGTCATCAGTACTACCGACCGCCTCACGTCGGCATCACCGGCCACCTCCCACCGGTACCACCGGCCGCCTTCCATCGGTACCATCGGTCGCCCCCCTATCGGTACCACTGGCCGCCTTCCATCGGTACCATCGACCGTCTCCCACCGGTACCATCCAAGACCTGCCTTGAGAAGTGCCGCCGATTATATCACTGCCATCAACAGTTCGTGCTGCGTAGCGTAAATGTTCTTGTTTTTTTCAGAGAGGCGGAACGTTCTTTGAAGCAGGCGCGTACGATGGGGAAATTCACAGCAACACTCTCTACTTTGAACGGTTTTTGGTAAGGCGAGAAGCTTTCCAATTTCTAAGAACTATTGGCTATTTTAACAGCATTTGTGACGTGATATCTATGCAAGCATAGGTGTGCTAACTTCGCGGTCGTGGGGAAGGTTGGGGGAGTAGATGAAGCCTTAAATGGAAAGAAGCGACTCAAAGTGCCTCTGAACTTCACAGTCCACAGGCAATGTTACTCACTCATCCATGCAAGTGCAAACAGTCCGCGTTTTGGTGTTTATGTACTCACGCAAAAGCTACCTAGTTTTGCAGATCATTGCATTGATTCCAGTCCTTACCAAGAACCAAAAATCCACAAATTCAAGCATCAACTACATTGTTGGCAACATCATGAACACAATGCAAACTTGTTCGTCTCCTCTGCCTAAATCATCATTGCTCTAATATGCCCGATGGACTATATCCATATTTGCTTCCCCTGTTCTCACACTCTTAAAACTGGTGCCCGCAGGACTGGACCGGCGTCCTTGTCGAGGCCGAGGACTGGAACTATAAGAATCTGCTGCTGAGGCACAGGAGAGCGGTGACGCTAAACGCTTGTGTCTCCCCGGCTCGGTACCCACAAGAGGTGGGTGCATCATCCGTCCAGCCGACGCCAATGGGGGCTCTGTATATATATATATATATATATATATATATATATATATATATATATATATACATACGTCATGAGGCTGGAGCACAAGAGGAACCAGAAATTATCTAATCGGCTGCTGTTTGCGAGGCGCCACCATTTTCAAGAACCTAAATCTACTTTTTAAAATACAATATCACTGGAATTGACCCACTTGTTTTTAGTGTTCCATTTTCATGTTGCCCTTTCCACAAACCTCGGGTTCCCAAAACTTTGAAGATATGGCACACTGAATATAGGGACCCTTATTGACGTCAAAATGATTTCCACTGTACAATTGGACACAAATATATTCTGCCGGTCATCAACGAACATGACCTTTGATCAGCCTGACCTAACTGTAGACAGTCAAATGAAGATTTAAAAGAAAAATTAAGAATTAACCTTTGTGCACATATAGCTCCCTGAGCCATCCCTTCTTTCAACCTGGCGCCTGCACATCAGGCCCAAGCTCAAAATTCAGAACTCTGAGACGTACACCTTTTGTTATATCGGTTATCTTAGGAACGAAAACGGATCAGTTACATCAAGTCCCTAAGCCAACTCCCTAACACTATCGGAGTGATATCTTCCCCGTGATTTAGGCCAGATAGATTAATGAAATTTTGCGGAAGGTATTCTGTAATCATTGCCTCATCTCACAACTGCACAGACATCCGTGCCACCCAAACCATTAACATTCTGAATTATTTAAAACTGGTCTATGACAGACGAGTACCCACGTCGCGTTTGGGGGACGATACAGTAAGACGATGCTGTCATGACCAACCTGCGGCGCTGTTTGCAATGCTTTGCTTCCCAACCTTTTTCATCTCATTGCCTTGAAACGAGGCAAGCAGCCAAGCGAACTCCTTCTAATCAAGCTCACGGAATGTCGCAGTGGTTGGGTCGGATGAATGCTCCGTGTAGTGCGATTTTTGACTCGCGGCTCTGTAGATGCAATGTAGGCAATTGCGAAAAATGCGACAAGAGTCAGATACGCATTGTTTTTTTTTTGTAAAACATTCAGGTTACAAGTGTCGTCATCGAAATCATTGCAACTTCATGTCGTTCATCAGTTCCTTCGACGATCCTGCAGCCCTGCCCCATACTGCCGGTCGCTTAAGGGCCCATGAACGGTCCATAAACGGTCCCGTCAACGTCGTCGGTCCGGAATAACCAGTAGGCGATAGCGAGCTTCAGCAAACTGTCTGGGATACTTTACAGCTTTAATGAGATCCGTGCCTCATTTTCGAAAGTTTAGAAATCCCCGTGCTCCGTTAAACAACTCACAAAAATTTGATTGTAAAGCCAGATGGAAATGTGCATGACTTCAATGGGACTTTTATCACCGACACATGGCATGCGCTCCTGATCTGGTCCATGGGCTTCCTCATCGACAGAGCCTCCTCACCGCTCATGCAGGGAACGGCCCCTGTTTTGCACAGGGCTGTCGGCCTGCAGCACTGCAATCACGCAAATACTTCTGATTTGGTTCGCTGTAGCGCATGGAGCTGATTTGAACCAAGCGGCATCGATTTCGGTCTGCATATTTGGGAAAAGAGTTTCGGGTAGCCTGCAGACCAAGGCACTGTGAAAATTTTGACTTCCGAACTGTTGCAGTTTCTGGGAAAATTGGGGCTGGTTTTCCTTCACGGGGCGAGCGGTGCCTGATAATCTGTTCCCGTTTTTGCCCTCATCTTCTTCAGCAAAATGTTTTTGTCACGCCATGCACACCAGCCAGCTTCCACTCCGTCGTGTCTTTCCAGCTGTCTCCCGTTTTTACAGTTTGGCTTCGAGCATAATCCGGGCACACTGGTGTCCTACGTTGAGCCAGAATTCGAGCGGGCCGACTTAGACAGCCAACTGCGGCTGAAGCAGTGCTTTCCGCTCTACACGATCCTGTTGGCCTGCGACCTCACCACGCTGGATCTGCTCACCCTGGACGTGGAGGGGATCGACTCACTGGTGCTTCACACCATACCCTGGAACAGGGTCGATATCAAGGTAATGTTCCGTCACCTGCTCTATTGAGGGATGCTGTTTCTAGACTTGCCACATGTCAGTGCCTGTTGTGCATTACGTCATAGTTGGCCCTCTACGTGAAATGCGGAGGTATGCGATTCGAAGTTACAATGTCAAAGCTCCCGGCATTCGTTACAAGAGTTCTTAAATGATATACAGTGGGATGAGAGCCATTATCTAAAGCAAGGCTGGGTAGCGTAACTTTTGCGCTCTGACAACGTGCAACTGACATTAAAGTGCAGGTACTATCCAGCTATTGAGAACAGTTGTACGCCAAAGACTGCCATTTTTGTAAACAAAAAGGCGTTAAATGGAAGCAATTAATAAGTTCTTAAATGAGTCCGAGTGCCTGGCCAGTTATTGGCGTCCGGCCCTTGCTGCCAGATGCAGGATCGCAAGACTGGAAGCTTCGGGATACCAAAACTCATCTACATTGTGCTGAAAAGACCGCAAAAGATGGTCATTGCAGAGCTCCAACACAAACTTGAGAGAGCTGACCTATTGCAGTTGACCTTAGAGGTCAGATGCGTGACAGGTGGCGGGACGGCTGGAACGTCCGTCCCACGGGTATTATTTGCCAAAACAGGTGCCAGAAGATAACAGATGCGAACATCTCCAGTGAGTCACAGCAACATGGCCTCTGGCGATTTACTCCGGAGGCCTGCCCAAATATGGCCTGTCAATAATATTTATTCAATAATATTTTCACCCAATTCGTGTAGGGCAGGTTATGAAAGGCACTCGACTTTTTCGGCTATAGTTGCTGCATACTTTTAAGCGGAGGCTGAACTTTTTTCCAACCGTCTGTCTTGTATCTAACGCAAAATTCCAAGACCGCGTGACAGTTGTAGTCTGCCCCGTAAGAAGCTTTAAGAGAGTGCTTTGGAGAAATGCTAAGCGTTTTCGTTGGTCGGCAATCGAGATACAAGGTTTCAGTGCTTTCAGGTGGCGAAACTACAAGAAGGCAATCCATTTCTGAATGCCTCCAACTGTATAAAACCCGATTGTTTGTGGGCGCTGAGATGACGCGTAAGAATAAGAAGATCGAGAACATGTGCTGCTGTTTAACGCCACGCAAGGCAGGCTGAATTCGATTTAACTTGTGCCCCCCCCCCCCCTATTCCGAAGCCTGGT
The DNA here is from genome assembly GCF_011947565.3 of Pollicipes pollicipes. NCBI lineage: Eukaryota > Metazoa > Arthropoda > Thecostraca > Pollicipedomorpha > Pollicipedidae > Pollicipes > Pollicipes pollicipes. Next base: position 41,393,129 of record NW_023597054.1, on the reverse strand, counting down.
GCACACTGCTGTTTGGCGTGTCATGGTAGTTACTACATCTGACCAGCTTTGAGTGCTTGAAATTTAGTCGAATAAATGTTGTATTGTGTTTTTTGCGGCCAAAGTACAACTTCCAGCAGCACGTGCACTATAAGTTCGTCAAGTGCATCCATCGCGGAGGACTTTTGTGATAGCCTCCAAATATCGCACTCTCACAATCAACTCCCTCATTATATAGCAGACATAACTGTTCCTGAGGTTTCAGCAGATGTTTTTGTAATATGCCACGAAAAGTGTGACACGTTCTTTAGCATTCAAAATTAAAACAAAAACAAACATCATTAAAAGTCAAAGTAAAAAGGTCGTTTTCAATAACGTAAATTTTGTTGTAGCCAATATTCCGAACAAGGTTTGCGTCCGGTTTGTTTGGTTTCAAAGAGGGGAGGCCATATATTCTCAACGCATCACCCCGTCTCAGAATGGCCCCAAATAACATTTGAATGGTTTCAGAGAAGTCTGCACACTCATCACTCAGATAATCTTAAACGGTTCTTATTTAGCACTCTGAAGGAGTTCATATCTTTACATAAGGCCTTATAAGACCACTCATACCATGCTGTCTAAGACCCTCGCCGCCACCCTCTGTCGTCTAGAAGGTATTTGGAGGGAATGACGCGATTGAAATGTGAGGTACCAGGTAAAATGGCATCAGGTATGAGCATAAGAAGAAAACAGGACGAATGTATTTTCATGGAAACGATTTTGGTCTTATGAGTTCAGAGCTCTTACGATGACTTCGCGACCTTTCGTTATGCAAGGAGGTGTTGGTTAAACGAAGCTATAGAGCAAACATTGGTTATTTCAGATGTTAGAGACTATATGTTAGGTATTAGATATTAGGGATTTTATTAGTTATTATATATATATGTATATATATATATATATATATATATATATATATATATATATATATATATATATATATATATATTAGAGACAGCGAGTTGTCAAGCAATGTGGTGCGTTAATTAGCGCAAAAACACCGAATTAATGAGTCTTTTGCCTCTGAATCATCATGGAGGATGTGCATTTTAATGCACTAATATCATTGCAAAGCCTATTTTCCTCGTGTTTTGGTCTGATAATTCACGTAATGCTTCCGTCTGCCACCAACTCGTACGTTCCACACAGCACAATGCCAAGGCGCCTCACTGCCGCGTGTGTCCAGAGCCCATGCAGCGCTTGAGAGAGAGCGTACGCTGACAGTTGCCGCGCACACTGCTTTGTTGCAGATCGTGATGGTGGAGTACGTACAGCCGGGAGTCCAGAACAATGACGGCAGCTTCAACCCGATTTACGAACAACCGATTACAAATTTAATGGTTGAAAATGGTTACCTGCTTGTACATAGACTGGAGACGGACTTAATATTCGTGAAAAATGGCTCTGAGTATGCTAGAGCTATTACATCATGATCCGTTGTTACAGGGCATTTTTTCCAGTTTATTTGCTTGTCCTCTCAGGTAATGGTAGATTCACACATTCAAACTCGGATATCGGTGGCCAACGTGCAGGGTGTCGCGAAATGGCTCAAGAGATGTCGCTAGCTATCACACAGATACAAAATGAGCTATGGCTCGGAATAAACCGGCGTTACAACGGCGATGACTGCCATCCACACCTGTGTTCGGCCTCAGCAGACGGCCGCCAGTCACAGCAGCAGACGGTGAGTGGTCACTCGCGCTCGGCACGGTGCAGAATCGTGGATAGCCTGGAGAACGATGGGCGGCGACGCCCGCCGCAGCTGACGTCGAGCGGTAAGGGATGTCCTCATGGTGCAGTTAAGGCGCTCCACCATGCCGTCGGATTGGGGTTGGCAGACGGCCGTTCGGGCGCGGCGGAAGCCGGTCATCGCCCACAGCTGGGTGTGAAGCCGAGCTTCGTATTGGGCGTCGCGGCTCGTCGCCAGGTACAGGGAAACCGCTAGCCGGGACGACAAGATCATATCATTGCATGACGAACCCTGGAGGGGTGAGAGGCGTGGCACTCCTTGATCCATCGTCAACGTCATCTTCATCGGCCCCCAGGGCGGAGGTGAGAGGTGGCCCACAGCGAGCCGAAGACATACACCACGTACCCTGTCGCGGCGTTGTTCTGCGGGGGAAACGACTTGAGTTGACCAACCTCCCGGAAGGTGGCGTTTATGGCGCGCTGAGAGGTGGCGCCATGGCTGCGAAGCCCCAGCGGCAAGTTATAGTGCCAGGCATATTGCAGATTGGTCGACAAACTGTGAATCTGGGGTAGCTGGTGCCTGTTGGTGACCTACCCGGCTTGGTGGTTGTGTTGAGAGCCCATGATTCGCACATGACTCTCTATTCAGTCACTCTCTTTTTGGGCATCACTGTGCAGATTTGTTCATTGATGTTTCGGGCGCGACGACTACAATGATGGACTACAATGGACGCTATGGACTACAATGGACTACTAATGGACTACAATGGACTACAATGGACGCTGGTCGGTGGCTGGCGGCACCGGGTGCTGACACCGCGCGGCAGGGTTGAGCAGCGTCTGGCGGCGGCTGCGGCGCTGGGAGCGCCGGCTCTGCATCCCGAGCATCGGCCTGCCAACGACGCTGGCTGCCTGCCGCCCGCGGCGGGCCGACGAGCAAAACCTACCGCCCTGCGCCCGGCCCATTCCCGCCCAACTAGGCCGTGTCACACCACGTACAAGAAAAACAAACCAGTCAGGATTGTGCAGGTGGCCGGGCGGGCCTCACGCGCCCGGGGCCGTCTCCGACTGCTGGCTCACGACCCCAGCTGACTTGCGGCGCCACTAAGTATATCAACAACATGAGATGCAGCAGGGAACGTTGGTAAGAAAGCGGATGCACTCAAGCTCTACCTACGCAATCGTCTGCCTTTATGAGAACACGGAGCGAACGTGGTCGTGCACCCCTGCGTTGAGTGTCAATGACTCCGGCGGTTATATAAGCGCTCAGGTGTGCAACCGAGATTTGAACGCAGACCTACACGTGAGAACCGAAGCCGCCAGCCACTTGGTTACTGCGTACCCCCACCCCCTGCTAGCCTCGACGGTGCACAATGCGACACCGTATTGGGTCCAGTCCCGTGCTCTGCCAGGAATGACGAAGACCTGTGGGACGGAAGAGACGAGCGACGGGCCTCGTTTTCTTCAGTGCCATAGTGGTACTGTCACTTTTTCACTGCTACTACATCTTGAACAAAGTAAAATTAACCCTATAGCATTGCATGGAAAGAAACAAATTAAAACTCAAGCTCTCCAACTCCTGAGAAGTGGGGAGGGGACTCCTACTTCCACCCCCCAGGGGACCAACTCCAATGCATATTGTATGTATGCGCTTGCATGGCTTATGAGCCTATCCACGAGCATAATGTCAGTCTGCGCGTCGGTAGTCTGTTGAGAAAAAAAAACGGAAGCGGCTGACAAGGAAGCAAAAATAGATGCCTGCCCACAATTGCGCCACTCAGTGTTCAACTTTTTTCAACCAATCATAGAGACATGCAAAATATTTTCAGCCAAAAATACTCCCATACCCGCCCAGCCTGGTCGGCCAGCTTTTTGCACTGCCCTTGGTTCAAGACGTAACCGGTCAGCGGAAGAGTTTCAGCGTGGGCCTGGGAAGCCAGCTGCTCTTCGTGAGGGATTTGCTGGAAGCGGGATGGTGCTGTGACGTGTCACGGGTCGGGTCGCGGCCTCCGGTCGTGCGATGCAGGGGTCTTCAACCTGGCCGGTTTGCGTCAGGAGGCCGTATTTCCACCCACAAATGGGCTGCACGCATGCAATCAAGAGATACTGTGCTTGTATGAGCGAGCAGATGGGACCTGATTACCCCGCGTACCAACTTTGAACAAGGAACGTCTTGGTACATGAATGCCGACCTATTTAAGGTAACTTATGCACGGATGTGTCCAGGTTCACAGGGAAAGCCAGTCTGTCCTTAAATCCATGACCTTACTTTGGAGGTCATAATAGCTCAAATTTCTCAATCACGGTCTCCGCATTCCGGGTAGACATGTTGCATATTAGTTTGTTACCTTACATGTTATAGCATACTAGCCGACTAGTTCGCGATGTGCAAGATAACAACAGCTGTGTGGATGCCCCAGACACTTGTGGTTTAATCGTCTTCTGAACCGGGCATTTCAAAGTGGTACGGAGCCAATTCCGATCCTGTCGCAAACTATTGTGCTACTTACATGGACAGCGGTGATGCGGGGCAAGCTGGGACTCGGCCTCGATCTGAATGATCGGGCCCATGTAAACACCCGCGCGACGTTCGGTTCAGTCGAATCACGCACCGGTTGAAACCCTTTCCCATGAGATGATCATCCGTTCAGGGAGGCTTTTGTGGCCCGAGTCGCATGACCGCGCCCAGATTCCCACCTGTAGTCACCTGTTTCAAGGTTTCGTGTTCCTGTTTCCCTATCTCGGCGCCGGGCTGCGTCTACACCTCCTGATCCATGTCTTCTGCCGCTCCGTTTCCCTGCCCTGTCTCCTCCCCTGCTAACGCACCTTTCCTCGCTGCCTTTCTCGCTGGTCTACAGCTGGATTATCACTTTTGGTCCAAATTCGAACTATTCTCGGACGCCCATGTAAGTACGTCAATCAGCTTCGAGCTCGATTCATCTGAATAACCAATAAGGCCGTGTCTGATACCGTTCCGTCTAAAGTTGAATCGATTCCAGAATCGGATTTAACTGGAATCAAGCACAAGCCTGGGCGAAGCACGCATGAGTAACGTGGCATGACATGTTTAGCCAGGAGTGGATCCAGGATTTCGTCAAAGGGGAGAGGCTACGCAGCATTGTGGGGGCCGCTGGAGATCGGGGCCGACTCCACTTGCATTTTGGTCATTGCAGTTTAAGACAAGTCGTATGCAAAACACACACACACACACACACACACACACACACACCCACACACACACACACACACACACACACACACACACACACACACACACACACACACACACACACACACGCACACACACACACACACATATATATATATATATATATATATATATATATATATATATATGTATATATAGGGCTGTCGCCAGCCAATAGCAGGCGACGGTGCGTAGCATGTGTGTGACCTAGGCGTAGCCGGCAAAGGGCAACATATTCCACCCTATTGTCCCGAAAGCACGACTGCCATAATCTAATGTGGGGTTTCACCGACTGCAGCTTGTTGGCGCTCAGCGAGTTCCAGTGGAACTGCCATCGCTTCTGCATAAACAGCGACACTGCGGGATACATGTCTTGAGCAGGAAGTGGTGTTATAGGAATTCTAGTCCCTGTCGTAGCGCGTTTTGCTGCCGCGTCAGCAAGGTCATTTCCGCATATCCCCACGTGACTTGGGATCCAGCATAGAACGACCGTTTTTCCTGCTCGATCCAGTGAGCTAAGACGAGATTGAATGTCCTGGACCAGTGGATTCAACGGGGAAAAGCCGCCAACAGCCAGGAGGCTGCTCAAGGAGTCGGAAAGAATTAAATGCAGATTGCTATCGTCCACTTCAATAAAATTTTATCGTTGATTGGTGTTTTCGGGCGCGCCGACTGCGGTGGTCATTTGGCGCCCATGACGATTTTTGCTTTACCTAACTAATGGACCGTGTAAAGAGTCCCGAAGTTGATATGTTTAAAGAATAAAAATACCTGTTTAGATTCAAGAAGGCGCGAGTTGTCTCCTAAAATGTCACAGAGCGTCCAAGGACGAGTCACGCTGTCCAAAGTATCGTCGACGTTCTTCCATGAGGCGCGGACATGATACAAGCGCATGACGAACGGTGAGAACAGCACCACATCGACGACAGATAGGTCTTTCGGCTCCTTGCAACAAATAACCGTGAGTTGCATACGTATGCCCAATGCGTAGTCTGCAGAGCACCACCTCTTCTTGCCTGACTTGCGAGAACATGATAACCACTGGCCCAGCTTGGGTTTTATTGCTCTGAGCTTATTTTCATTTATCCCATCCCAACAACGCTGTCATTCATTCTGCAGAAAGGTTTTTATTGCAGGGTAAAAATCACTGGCAGGGGCAGAGAGAGAGAGCGTACACATGGAGCCAGCGCTGCTCGCCTTGCAGCCGCGTCAGCCACCTCGTTGCCGGCGATTCCAATGTGACTGGGGATCTAACACAAAATAACTTTCTTTCGGGCCTCATCCAGTTGAGTCAAACGTTCTAAAATATCCTGCACAAGGGGACATGATGGATAAAAAGACCTCAGACTAAGAACACTGCTCAGAGAGTCTGTCAAAATCAGATGTAAAGGTTCATCACCGACTTCGATGAAACACAGCGCCTTGGTGATCACTACCAACTCCGATGTGAACACCGACGCGTGTGGAGACAGAGAAAACGACCGGATGACGCCACCGCTCACGAACGCACAGCCCACCTGGCCAGCCCTGGCCACCGCCGGAAGTTTTCGATCCGTCCGTGTAAGTAAGTGTGTAACCGTGATATGACGCCATACGCTCAAGTGCCCTTGACTTCACTATATCTGGCAAGACGACATGCTTTTTCATTTCGGTCAAAGACGTATCTATTGATGGCGAGATCATACGCCAGGGAGCAGTGCACAGATGACCTACCCGCTTCAACCTTCGAATGGGAATTTCGCTTTCCCGTAGCAAGGCTTGTATTCGGAGGCCAAAGGTTACAGCATATGCCCGAGGTGCACTGTGACGAAAATGCACAGCAGGCCGTGAAAAAACTGCGGTATATGCCGGATGGGAGGGGAACTGTCGCAACTTAAGTGCATAACGCATACCGAGCATTTTCCTTCTCGATGACAAGGGCGGCTCGTGCGATTCCACCATGAGGCTCGCGGCAGGTGATGTGCGGATCGCTCCTGTGATTATACGTAATGCAGTGTGATGGACGGTGTCCTGGACGCGTTTGGTGGATTCACACGCGATATCATAAATAAAACATGCGTAGTCCAGCTTAGAACGTATGATTGAGCGATACAATAGCAGAAGCGTGCTTCTATCTGCCCCATACGATGTGCGCGAAATTTTTTTTAGTATGTTCAAGGATTTAAAACACCGTTCACGTAGCGTCTTAACATGTGCCTTATATGTTAGTCGGCGGTCAAGGTATACCCCAAGGAATCTAGCCACAGGCTCTGTTGGGATGCCTTGGCCACACAGACGGATAGACGTATTGCTGCATTGCCGACTACGACAAAAATGCATGGCTACAGTCTTGTTGCTAGAAAACCTGAACCCGTTTATGGTGCCCCACTTCTCGATACGATCCACAGCCAACTGAAGACGCCGCTCCATCGATAAAGCTCTTGCTGCGCTAGTCCAGACGGTAAAATCATCAACAAAAAGGGCACGACCTACAGAATGCGGCAGCCCAACCCCGATATCGTTGATCATAACGGCGAACAGTGATACGCTCAGGACGCCACCTTGCGGCACACCATTAACTTGATGGTGCCTCTCAGAGAGCACGCTCCCAACACGGACACGGAAATAACGGTCAACTAAAAAGTTCTGAAGGAAAGTGCCCATATTGCCGCGTATACCATACTTATATAGCTTGACAAGAATACCATGACGCCATGTTGTGTCATAGGCGCCCTCTATATCAAAGAAGACAGCGCCAGTGTGTCGATTTGCTTTGAATCCCTCACGAATCGCAGTGTCAAGAACTACAAGATTATCCACCGTACTGCGATTCCTTCTAAAACCACACTGTACGTTTGTAAAAATACCATTATGCTCCAAAAACCAGGTTAAACGGACATTAACCATCTTCTCCATCAACTTACAGAGGGATGGCGTAAGAGAAATGGGTCTGTAATGTAAGGGATCTAGCCCACTTTTCCCCGGCTTCAAGAGAGGCACGACAGTGGGTTATCGCCAATATGCAGGGAATTCGCCTCTGGTCCAAAGCGAATTAAAAACCGCTAATAAAACGCCAAGCACGTGACGCGGCAGATGCTTAAGCATATCATTATGCACAGTGTCCAGACCTTCTGACACGCTGCGAAGCCTGGCGATCGCCGATTCCAACTCGACCAGCGTGAAGGGGTCATTATATGAATGCAATTCGCTGGTTGAAAAGTCCACTGCAGATTGCTCACGTTGTGTTCTGTGCCGCACAAACTGTGGGTTAGTGTTGCCACCTACGCTACGTTGGGCCAGAGCCCGGGCAACCTCATTCGCAACATCTAACGGGCGCGTCACAGCCTGGCCGTTAACACACAACACTGGCAGAGCCATGGATGAAAACCGACCCGAAATACGCTTGATCCGGGACCAAATCTGCGATGTCAGCGTGAACCGGTTTAGCGTACTCACGTACGCCCGCCAGGAAGCACGCTTCGCCTCCCTTACAGTGCGCCTAGCAAAAGCTCTCGCCTTCTTAAAAGCTATCAGGCTTTCTACGCTGCTCCTGGCGTCAAAGGCCCGAAACGCACGTTTACGCGCCCGGATGGCGCTCCGACACTCCTCCGTCCACCACGGAACAGGAGTACGTCGGGGGGCGCCAGACGTGCGTGGAATACAACTGTAGGCACACTCTAAAAGTTTGTGAGTAAAATCCTCAATAGAGGGTGCTGTCCTCTCAGACTCAGTTACAAACGATTCTTCAAACCTAGTCTCAAATTCGCACCAGTCCGCCTTCTTAAAATTCCGGCGTTGTGGCCTAACACCCAACGTTCCACCTCTCTTAAACCGGACCCACACTGGGAAGTGGTCGCTTCCCATTGGGTCATCTCCGACATTCCACTCGAGGTGTTGCACTAGCTGGGGACTAGAGAGGCTCAAGTCTAGCGCTGACGTCTGACCGGATGACATTGCAAAATGTGTACGAGTTCCTGTGTTTAAAATACATAGTGAAGCACCGTGGATAAAATTCTCACACAACCTACCACGAGCATTGGCGACGTCACGCCCCCAAGCGGTGTGATGCGCATTGAAATCGCCTAAAAGAAGAAGTGGTGGAGGCAGTTCAGACAGCAAACATCTAAGGTGCACTAACGGAAAGACGATGCCTGGTGGAAGGTAAAGTGAACAAACAGTGATGTGACGATGATTGAGATAAAGCCGCACGGCCACAGCCTGAAGGGTGGGCCGCAAGCTTAACCTCGCTGGCACGCTATGGTGAACTGCCAGGAGGACGCCACCGTGAGCGATGCTATCCGCCAATACGTCGTTGCGAAAAATCGCATATCCTTTCAAGGAGCAGAAATGTTCAGGGGCTAGCTTGGTCTCTTGCAGCGCCACGGCTGCAGGAGTGACCCTGCTGACGACAGCCTTGAGATCGAGGGCGTTCGCCCTTACTCCTCTACAGTTCCATTGTAAAAACGCCTGTAAAAGGGCGCATTAAAAAAGGGGTAAGATATGAAAGGCTAAAACAGGTCCAGGCTTAAAAGAACTCGGCTGCGCCAGTAGTAAGCCCAGACGCCTCAGACCGAGAGCTACGGCTTAACTCCGGGGGGCCGTGCCCCACCCTAGGGCGAGTTCTTGGGCTCCCTCCGTCAGATGGAGAAGGGGGGCCGGCTGGGGCACGCTTTACGCCCGCGTACCCAGTCCGGGGTGGAGGCGGGGGAGGGCCCATCGGTGGACCTCTACCGGGGTTCGAGGGACCAGCGGGGGCCTCCACCGGCCTCCTTGGCGATGGAGTACTGCTTCGGGGGACGGGCTCTTTTCCTGCCCCAGACATACGGTTCGCCGCCTTTGCCCGTTCTTGTTCGGCCAGGCGCGCCCGCTTGGCATCACGGGCGCGCCTGTCCGCCTTGTGCCGCTCCAACGTTTCTATCGCCAGCTCACATGTGTTCGCTGATGGTGTCGGAGGTGACGAAGGCAGCGGAGCACAGGAAGCGGAGGCGGACGGAGGTGGCGAGGAAACCGATGCGGAGGCCGGTGGAGCCCGCGGGCCACGGCCACGCCGGACCACCGTCCAGCCCTCCTCTCCGGCAGGAGACGGCGGTGCCGTGGGAGTCGGCAACGCGGAAGGTGCCGACCGGCCAGGGGGCGAAGAGGTTGCCAGCACGGTCTCCTTCGACCGCTCCAGCGAGGAAGGAGGAGCCAGGGCTGCCAGATTGGAGTCCAGCGCCTAGTTCGTTGACACAACCGAGAGACCAAACGACTTCAAGAGCGCTACAAACTGGGCAGCGGTCATTTGATCAGTGGAGGTCGGACGTGCGTTAGAGGTCTTAGCTTTTTCGGCGTACGATGTTCGTGGGTGGCTCTCCTCGTACAATGTTCTGGCCTCGCGAAAAGAGATGTTGCGTGTGGTTTTAATGGACATAATTTATTTTTCCGTTACGTACGCTGGGCACGTGCGGTCGTAAGTCGCGTGCGGAGCCTGGTCCTTGTCACAATTCACACAATGCACTCTCTCTGAATCGCAAAGTTCCATTGCGTGTTCGGAAGAAGCGCATTTCCCACAGGCAGGCTTGTTGCGGCAGTACTGTTTGGCATGACCAAATCGCTGGTAGTCGAAACATCGCATGGGGTTCGGGATGAAGAGGCGCAGCTTGACACGTGCGTATCCCACACGTATCTCGGACGGTAAGTCAGGGCGACTGAACGTGAGTATGAGGTTGTTGGTGGGCACCAACTCTCCTCCCCTTCTGACGAGGATCCGTCGAGCGGCGGTCACTCCAAACTCCGAGAACTCCTCTACGATCTCTTCCTCGTCAACTTCGCGTAGATCAAAACAGTTCACCACGCCCCTGGACGAATTTTTGGTGTTGTGTGGTGTCGCTGACATTGACACTGTTTTTTCCAGTTTTTCGGCCCCATCCCGAACACTGTACGAAAATCCAGTTGATTGCATAGCCCGACTCGCCTCCAGATCACTAGCAAATTCAACTTCTATTTGTCCATCCCGGAGCTTGTCACATCTTAGGATTTTTCCAAATTTGTCGCAGCCATTTCTTCTCTGAAACGGTGAGAGGGACGCCAACCTAGCCTCTTCACTGTGGAAGACGAGGATCCGTGGTCCGGGGATAGCAGAGTATTTTCTGCATCCTTGGGTTATCGTGGTCCTACCCCCTTTTGGAGGACGGGTGTTTTTTGAGGTAGAAGATGCCATGCAGAAAGGGTTTTTCTTTCGGCACCGGGGCTTCCCACCCACCTCGGAGCCCAACTGGGGACGGCCCACTCACCAGTTGGTGGTGGTGCCGCCAGGGCTACCTCGGTGCTATACGGGGCGGACGACGCCTCCCGCACGGCCAGGTGTAACCGGGGAGACCCCTCCCCGTCCTGACCGTGGTTCAGCGCCGCCGCCCCTTGACCCCTTGAGCCGCTGCGCGCGGCCAGGCGCCCCAAGCGGAGACCCGCAAGGAGCACCTAACCGCAACGCGAGCGACAAGCCACTAGACCCGTGTGGGGCCCCACGGGCCCCCCACGCCCCCGGATATTCTGGCCAAAGTGGAGTGTTGGGACGCGCCGTGACTGACCCGCACGACGCGCCCCTCAGCCACCAGGATCCGATAAACCCGGGGACGTGGGCGAGGGGGCACGGCGACCCCGACAAAACGAGGATGAGGAGTGGTGATAGGGCCGGATGCGGGAGTGCGGGTAAAGTGGAAGGAGCGGGCGGGACAAGGAGCAGGAGCTCACGTACCGCCAGGGTCGCTACGCCCTGAGGGAAACAGCTTGCGCTGTCCACCCGTTACCGGAGCTGGGACCCGAGGGGGCGCTAGTCCCCTACACCAACCGAAGCCGGTGCCCCTGCGGGGTCCACTTCAATAAAACAGAGAGCTTTACTGATGGCTATAAGCTCGGAGGTGAAGACCGACGCGTGTGAAGGCAGCGTGAATGACCGTGTTGTGGATCCACACACAAAAGCGCACCCCACACCTGCGTCCGTCTTTGAGCCATCCGTATAAGTCGTCATGTACCCGTCAAAAGACGCTATGTGTTCTAAGGCTGCCCCTTTAAGCTCCGTCATGAGAACGCGTGCTTTTGCATGATTGATAACGAAACATCCACTCTTGGCGATGCTAGCTTCCAAGGAGCAGTCTTCATGGGTTTTGGTCTGATGACACGTCGTAGGTTCAGGCCGCTCGCGTCTAAAAGTTCTCTCATTCGTACACAAAAGGGGTAAGTTTGTGGAGACCGTTGACGAAGAAAAACTCTTCGTAAGCTTCGCGAAAACACCGCTTTGTGGGTGGGATGATCTGGGAACTGCGCCAGCTTGCACGTGTAGCGCAGTCCCAGCATCTGCCTTCGCAATGCTAGTGGGGGCTCGTGAGCCTCCACCAGAAGACTATCTATGGGCGATGTCCGAAAAGCCCCTGTAGCGATACGTAATGCAGCGTGATGCACCGTGTTCAAAGTACGTTTAATCAGGTCTGATGAACCTGTCATAGATAAAATAGCCGTAGTCAAGTTTTGAACGAATCAGGGAACGATATAGGAGTAAGAGTGTCCTCCTATCAGTACTGTATGATGTATGTCCCACGCACCTTCGGATGTTAAGAGAATTTAAACATATGTCGCGGAGATTTCTTATGTGCTCACGGTATGTTAGGTGTCGGTCAAATCGTATACCGAGAAATTTCGCGGTGTTGTCAGTGGCGACGCGTTGCCCATACAGCCTGATTTCCATTTCAGGACAGTGACACCGACGACGACAGAAATGAACCGAGGTTGTCTTCGATGTAGAAAACCGGAAACCGTTCAGCACACTCCAATTCTCCAGACGTGTGACAGCCAGCCGCACCTGTCGCTCCATCGTGCGAGTGGTCGATGAGCTACACCAAATAGCGAAGTCGTCTACAAACAGAGAACGGCTTATCCCATGTGGAAGCGTGTCCCCTATGTCGTTAATCATCACTGCAAAAAGAATGACACTTAATACGCTGCCCTGAGGCACACCATTGTCCTGCGGATACCTGTCGGAGTGATGAGAGCCAACACGCACCCGAAAGAATCTGTCAGTCAGAAAGTTTTGTGAAAACTTTCCCATGTGACCGCGGATGCCACAATCAAGCAATTTCATCAAAATTCCATGTCTCCATGTGGTGTCATAAGCTTTTTCTATGTCAAAAAAAGATGGCGCCGGTATGACGTTTGCTACTAAATCCGGCTCACACTGCGGTATCAAGAGTTAAGATGTGGTCAATCGTGCTCCTGTTCTTACGGAATTCGCACTGAGCATTCGTGAAAAAGTTTTGACGTTCTCAAGTCCACGAGAGCCGCACATTCACCATTCTTTCCATGAGCTTGCAAAGCGAAGATGTGAGGGCGATCGGGCGATAATCAAGGGCGTTCGTTCCAGTTTTCCCAGGCTTTAAAATAGGCACTACTATGGCCTCTCGCCAGATTGGCGGGAAGTTACCTGACTCCCATATACAGTTGAAAAGTGCCAGCAGTGCTCGTAGTACACGGGGAGGAAAATGCTGTACCATATCATTGTGGATGAGGTCGGGCCCCTCCGCTACGCTACGCAGCGAGCGAATGGGTGCTTCAAGTTCCATCATAGTGAAATGCTTGTTGTATGTCAGGATGTCATCTGTATGAAAATTAACTTGCGAAGTTTCATGTCTAGCCCTGTGTCGCAAAAACCGTGGATCGCAGGTGCCATTTCGGCAACGCTCTGACAAGGCTTCCCCAATGGCTTCCGCGACATCACTTGGGTGAGGGATGTCTTGATTTCCCACTCGCAGTACGGAAGTGAGATTGGTGGGTGCAATCCAGCTATTCTTTTAATCCCATACATGCGATGTCGGCGTGTGGCGATTTAGTGAGTTGACATAGCTGCACCAAGATGCACGTTTCGCCTCTCGAATAGTGCGGCGTGCGGCCGCGCGTGCTTGCTTGAAAGCTAAAAGGTTTAATGCATTGCTGTGCCGGTCAAAAGCCCTGAAAGCTCTCCGACGTGCGCGAATAGCGTCTCGGCACTCGTCGTTCCACCAAGGTACAGGGATGCGACGAGGGCATCCGGAGGTGTGCGGAATGTATTCGCTTGCCGCGTCCAGAACACGAGACGTAAATTCCTCAGCGGTCGGCGTCGCAGAGTCGGAATCGTTAGAAAATACTTCCTCTAGGCGGGTACCAAATCCGCCCCAGTCCGCCTTCTTGAAGTTCCAACGCTGAGGTCGCGTACAAGAACAGTACCATCGCGGTACCGAACCCAGACCGGGAAATGGCCGCTTCCGAGGGGTCTTCTTAAGTATCCCAGGTGAAATGTCGTACCAACTGCGGACTACAAATGCTCAGGTCTAGTACTGACGATCGTCCTGATGGCAATGTAAAATGGGTTCTCCCTCCTGTATTTAATACACACAAGCCTTCGTCACGCACGAAAGCTTCGCATAGCCTGCCACGAGTGCTCGTGGAAGCGCACTCCCACACAGTATGATGTGCATTAAAATCGCCTAAAACGCGTAGAGGGGGAGGAAGCTGAGAGACTAACTCTCTTAGTCCTCCAGATGGAAATACAACCCCAGTAGAGAGAGCAGACAGTTATGGCACGATGGTTGAAATTCACCGATGCTGCAACAGCTTGCAGGTCAGTTCTTAACACCAGGCACCGTGTAGGTACCCTTTGGTGTACAGCCAGCAGAACGCCACCGTAAGCAACGGTGTCTGTTGGCATGTCAGTGCGGAAGGTAGCGTACCCTTTCAGGCTAAAGGCCGCATCAGGCGCCAACTTGGTCTCTTGGAGACATACGGCTACCGGGTAGTGCGCGCTTAAAATTGCCTGCAAGTCTCGGGTGCTTGACCTTACACCTCTACAGTTCCACTGTAAGACCGACTGAATGAGGGGGCTTTAAAAGCAATGTGATGTGTTAAAATAGCTCAGCAGCGCTGGAGCCCGGCCGATGGCTGTTGGTCCTGTCTTCAGAACCGTTTCCCACAGAGACCGGGCGGATCCTGGGACGCATTCGGGGACTACCGCCATCCGTTGGCGAAATCGGCCCTGGCGGACCACGCTTTTCCGGGCGCCCCGTCCTAAACGGGGCCGGCGCCGGCGATGTCGTGGTCCTAGGTGGCGGTGGTGGCGGTGGACCCATAGGCGGGTCTCTCCGCGGGTCGGAGGGGCCTGCGGGAGCCTCCACACGCCTTCGGGGCGGCGGGAGGTTCTCCCCCGTTGAAGCGGTCGCCTGGTCCGCTCCAGACAGCCGGTTGGCTGCCTTGGCACGCTCCTGGTCTGCCAGGCGTGCCCGCTTTGCCTCACTGGCGCGCCTGTCTGCCTCGTGACGCTCCAGCGTCTCTGCCGTTCGCGAGCTCGCGCTCGCCAAGGTTGTGTTAGTCGTCGGGATGGCAGACAGGGGGGCAGCCGACAGCGCCTGGTTACCCCGGTCATGCCGAACCACCGCCCAACCACCGTCCCCTGCCACCGACGGCGAAACCCGTGCGGGGGGGGGGGGGCGAGGAGGTTGGCAGCACGGTCTCCTTCGACCGCTCCAGCGAGGAAGGGGGAGCCAGGACTGCCAGACTGGAGTCCAGCGCCTGGTTCGTCGACACAACCGAGAGACCAAATGACTTCAAAAGCGCTACAAACTGAGTAGCGGTCATCTGATCAGTGGAGGTCGGACGTGCGGTGGAGATCTTAGCCTTTTCGGACGCATGATGTTCGAGGGTGGCTCTCCTCGTACAATGTTCTGGCCTCGCGAAAAGAGATATTGCGAGTGGTCTTAATGGAGATAGTTCTTTTCTCCTTCACGTACGCTGGGCACGTGCGGTCGTAGGTCGTGTGCGGGGCCTGGTCTTTGTCACAATTCACACAACACGCTCTTTCTGAATCGCAAAATTCCGTTGCGTGCTCGGAGGAAGCGCATTTCCCACAGGCAGGCTTGTTGCGGCAGTACTGTTTGGTATGACCAAATCGCTGGCAGTTGAAGCATCGCATGGGGTTTGGGATGAAAAGGCGCACCTTGACACGTGCGTATCCAACGCGTATTTCAGAAGGAAGATCCGGGCGATTGAAAGTCAAGATGATGTTATTTGTTGGCAGTTGCTCACTTCCTTTTCTAGTGGAGATCCTCCGTGCGGCAGTGACGCCGAACACAGACAACTCGTCAGCAATCTCTTCTTCACTGACGTCACGCAGGTCGAAGCAGTTAATTATTCCTCTGGATACATTTTTTGTCAGGTGTGGTGTCACTCGGATAGGTACAGAAACGTCTCGTTTGCCATCCTTGTCCCGAACGCAGTACGTGAATTCGGCTGCAGCCATCGCACGATCAGCCTTTGCTCCGTTAACAAACTCTACCTCTAGCCCTCCATCACGCAGTTTGTCGCACCGCACCACATTTCCAAATCGGTCACATCCGTTCTTTCGCTGAAACGGCGAGAGAGACGAGAGCCTTGTCTTATCACTTTGGAAAACCAAAACTCGGGGAGATGGCGAAGATTCCCCGCTGCTTTCCGCTCTGAACGTGGTCCTCCCCCTTTCGACGGTCGGGTGGTTTTTTGATTATGAGATGCCATGCAAGTTCAGTGAAGTTTCGGCAACGGGGCTCCCCACCCACCTCGGAGCCCAACTGGGGGACGGCCCAACACTCCCTCGGGAGGTGGTCACCGCCAGGGCTACCCCGGTGCTATACGGGGCGAACGACGCCTCACACACGGCCAGGTGTAACCGGGGAGACCCCTCCCCGTCCTGACCGTGGTTCAGCGCCGCCGCCCCTTGACCCCTTAAGCCGCTGCGCGCGGCCAGGCGCCCCAAGCGGAGACCCGCAAAGAGCACCCAACCGCAACGCGAGCGACAAGTCGCTAGACCCGTGTGGGGCCCCACGGGCCCTCCACGCCCCCGGATATTCTGGCCAAAGTGGAGTGTTGGGACGCGACGCGACTGACCCGCACGACGGGCCCCTCAGCCACCAGGATCCGATCAACCCGGGGACGAGGGCGAGGGGGCACGGCGACCCCGATAAAACGAGGATCAGAAGTGATAAGTGGGCCGGATGCAGGAAAATGGATAATGGGGAGGGAGCGGGTGGGACAATGAGTGGGAGCTCACGTACCGGCAGGGTCGCTACGCCCTGAGAGAAACAGCTTGCGCTGTCCACCCGTTAGCGGAGCTGGGACCCGAGGGGGCGCTAGTCCCCTACACCGGCCGAAGCCGGTGACCCTGCGGTGTGCGTGTGTGCGTGTGCGTGTGCGTGTGCGTGTGCGCGCGTGTGTGTGTGTGTGTGTGTGTGTGTGCGTGTGTGTATGCGTGTGCGTGTGCGTGTGCGTGTGCGTGTGCGTGTGCGTGTGCGTGTGCGTGTGCGTGTGCGTGTGGTGTGTGTGGTGTGTGTGTGTGTGGTGTGTGTGTGGTGTGTGTGTGTGTGTGTGTGTGTGTGTGTGTGTGTGTGTGTGTGTGTGTGTGTGTGTGTGTGGTGTGTGTGTGTGTGTGTGTGTGTGTGTGTGTGTGTGTGTGTGTGTGTGTGTGTGTGCAGCAGGGGCTGTGGCTAGCAGGGGGTGGGGGTACGCAGTAACCAAGTGGCTGGCGGCTTCGGTTCTCACGTGTAGGTCTGCGTTCAAATCTCGGTTGCACCCCTGAGCGCTTATATAACCGCCGGAGTCATTGACACTCAATGCAGGGGTGCACGACCACGATCGCTCCGTGCTCTCATAAAGGCGGACGATTGCGTAGGTAGAGCTTGAGTGCATCCGCTTTCTTACCAACGTTCACTGCTTCATCTCATGCTGTTGATATACTTAGTGACGCCGCAAGTCAGCTGGGGTCGTGAGCCAGCAGTCGGAAACGGCCCTGAGCGCATGAGGCCCGCCCGGTCACCTGCACAATCCTGACTGGTTTGTTTTCCTTGTACGTGGTGTGACACGGCCTAGTAAGGCGGGAGTGGGCCGGGCGCAAGGCGGTAGGTTTTGCTCGTCGGCCCGCCGCAGGCGGCAGGCAGCCAGCGTCGTTGGCAGGCCGATGCTCGGGATGCAGAGCCGGCGCTCCCAGCGCCGCAGCCGCCGCCAGACGCTGCTCAACCCTGCCGCGCGGTGTCAGCACCCGGTGCCGCCAGCCACCGACCAGCATCCACTGTGCAGGTGTTATTAACTGATGGTGACACGGTCGGAACGTCAAGAACATCTCACCAGGCCGGTGCTAGCTGATGGGGAGGACAGCAGTCAGGCTTATCAAAGCTGTGAGTATAGGTAGCATGGGTGATTGTTCGTCTCACCTGTGTTGCCATATGAGGTGGCTGTGTCCTGCGGTCTGTTTCGTGAAACGCTCGGCGGCAAACTATCTCGCAATGAGAGCCCTTTGTGGTATCGAAGAATGTTGTAGATGCTGTGAAATACTCCAACGATTCGCACCAACGAGGTTGAAAGTAAAACTTGTGAAATTGCAAGACATGAGTCCAGCTTGCATTTTGTGTAAGTGCGCGCTTCATACTGACAAGAGTTTGGAGCCCAATTTGATAGCTCCAGGCTTCACGGCCTATCAAGAAATTCTTGTCAAGCACCAAAATGGCTCAGCTGCTGATAGGCTGATACTTCGTCTGAACCGTAGCGAACGCTTCTATGTGATCACATCACTTGAACGCGAACATACATGCCCATATTGCGTGTTTAAGCGTAAGACATCATCAAGCAAATAAACGAGTTGGCGAACTAACCATCTGCGTTTGCTTCTAAAACGCGGTCTGTTACCAGGCAGGCTCTCATCGGTCATTGTTTACGAGCAGTTGCATGTTATAAGGTGATATGTGAATTGACTCCGCAAAATCATATCAGTTGCGCGCTGACGTTGCGTTAAAAGTAGTGCTCAACATTTGTATGGGATTTTGAACCGCAGTCACCATCCTGAACACCGTCCGGTCCAGTTCACCGCGCCGCTCTTCATGAGACCTAAACCCCCGTGGTTTTTGAGCTACACACCCGCGAAGATGTGAAACTAATACAAGATCCCCCGGGCATCCGTAGCCTCATAAAAATGTCATGAAATTTTGTCATTCCGTTGGCCATGGAGTGATCAAGGCCAATGGAAATATGATCGTCGAGTCGTTCACAACTGGCGTTCGTGAGCGCGATTTTCAGATTTACTGATCGTCAATTGACTCGCAATGTTATGCAGGGTACGGTGACACAGTCGAATAATGACGCATTGAGGATGATACCTGCTAAATAGGAAAATGGCGTTATCTACAGCAGTCTTTTCCGCTTCCACCTTTGGCACGTTTCAAAGCATACCAATAGTTATAATTGAACTTTTCCATCATATCTGATGCTTGGTTCAATATGCTCAAGTGTGGAAAATCCCCTTCAATGTGGAAATGTTCTCACATGATAACAGGAAAAGGTTTGATATGAAACAGTCTGTCACGCTGGAACACTGTGCGTGGAAAGATATAATTTCAATAACTTTGCATGCCCTGCCAGTCATGCATGAAGAGGCTGGTAAGGGTGCCACGCTGGACAAGGAACCATTGCCGTTGCAAAGAGCCTTCTACCGCATTCCATGCTAGCAGCTGGTCTGCAGCTGCTGCTCAACCAAAGACTCATGTCCCGTCAGAACGGTATTTTAAGGCATTGCAAGCAAGCGAAATAGGGCTTAGTGTCGTCACTGCAGCCACATGCATATCAGGCAAGAGTACCGTCTCGTGGATTGAACCTCCTCGTCGTTAGCGGGCCAGATGTTCGGGACATGTTTTTATGCGTACCAACCTGGTGGCGTGAAATAAGTTACATTATTATCATTTTTCTTCTTATTGTTGGCGGCACACCAGGAATTCGAGAGATATAACACACATTTTAGAGCACAAAGGTAAAAATCGCATAATTTCTTGGCAGCTCGTGCTGAGCAAGGAGATCCATGGAGTGCCCCTGGGGGAGGGGGCGTCGCGCATGCTCACCAGAAGGTTCCAAGCAGAGCCCGCGTCCGCGCCCGGCGCCAACTGGCATGGAAACGAGCCTTCAGTACCCGTCAGGGCCGCTGTTGCAGGGATCTCGAAATCCCCGTAGTGTACTGCCCGCGCCTGACGGTATTGTGCAATACTTTTAAACAATGCTGTAGATACAGCGCCTGACCGAAACATCGTTCTGCTAGTATTGCGCCTGCATGCCGAGCAATCGGATACATAATTGTCCTGCGTTTTGCAGGGTCGGCACCTGACAATGAATTTGAAACCGTAACCTAGGTCATGGCGCATGAGAATATGTCCTAGACACTCATGCCACCCACGACCGCGAGCTGCCAGTGCTGGCATAATGCGGCAACTCATAATCAGGCGCACAGAGAAAATGTTCCCTTAAAAACAGAACTTTCTCACCTTAAATGTTGAAGACATACCCAAATAAAAAGTTAAGGATAATTGTACGTTTGCAGACGATGAGAAGTATCCGCAAAAAGCTCACGGCCGCCGCCGTCAGCCTCGCCGTTTTATTCATCATCAGCTCCGTGTTTCTGACGCCACGTAAGTTTGCGACCTGAGCTCGTACTTCCGCTTGCCCGCCATTGGTTTTAAAGTGAAGGATTCATATCCACACATGCACGCTCGTACACACATGCGTGGTCATCCCGACACACACGTACACATACGTGCGCACGCACGCACGCACGCACTCACAATTAAAGTAATATATGCCGTTTTATATACCTATCCTGGAGCTCTGTCTTGAAGCAACGTCACTGGCGATCATTTCGATAATCAAACCCCTCTGGTCGAACTGCAAACGGCGGCGGCAACGCGGAAGCGGCCTGCTTCCGGTAACTTACGGTATGGTGACTTACGTGAAATGAATGCGCCGCTGTCGCCAGGTGACCCGATGTCCGACCAACTGCCGCTGACCTACGGTGACCTAATGCGGGCGCCGCTGCGGATGGCGATGGACGAGCCGCGTCTGGTTCAGCATGTCCGGCGGCTGCTCAACGCGCCCTCCTCGCAGCCGTACCGACTGCAGAGGGGCGACCTCAACGACACCTCTCAGGCCGGGCAGCTGGCCTATCTGCGGCGGCTGGTGGCTGGTAAGGTCAGTCATGCGCCCGTCCAACATCGGTGCCAGTGGCCGCCTGCCATTGGCACCATCGGCCACCTCCCATCGCTGCCATCGGCCGCCTGTCATCGGTACTACCGACCGCTTCACGTCGGCATCACCGGCCGTACCATCGACCGTCTCCCACCGGTACCATCCAAGGCCTGCTTTGAGAAGCGCCGCCGATTACATCACTGACATCAACAGTTTGTGCTGCGTAGCGTACATGTTCTTTGTTTTTTTCAGAGAGGTGGAACGTTCTTTGAAGCAGGCGCGTACGAGGGAGAAATTCACAGCAACACTCTCTACTTTGAACGGTTTTTGGTAAGGCGAGAAGCTTTCCAATTTCTAAGAACTATTGGCTATTTTAACAGCATTTGTGACGTGATATCTATGCGAGCATAGGCGTGGTGACTACGCGGTCATGGGGAGGGTTGGGGGGAGTGGATGTAATCTTAAATGGAAAGAAGCGACTGACTCAAAGTGTTTCTGAACATCACAATCCAGGGCAATGCTACTCACTCATCCATGCAAGTGCAAATAGCCCGTGTTTTGATGCTTGTGTATTCACGCAAAAGCTACCTAGTTTTACAGATCATTGCGTTGATTCTAGTCCTTACCAAGAACCCAAAATCCACAAACTCAAGCATTAACTACATTGTTGGCAACTGTTTGATGATCATGAACACAATGCAAATTTGTTCGTCTGCTCTGCCTGAATCATCAATGCTTTAACATGCCCGATGAACTATTTTTCACATTTATTTCCCGTTTTCACACTCTTAAATTCTTGTCCGTGTGTATTACGTTCCCACCGAACGCCCACAATTTCGTTTTCAGAACAAACGTACATAAGTCACACCGCGAGGATCAACATCTTAAACGGATCAGACTGGTAGTAAAGCATAGCCATATCAAAGCCTCCTAACGAGAGAAGTCCAATCGAGATGACCAAGGCCCGCGAAGTGTGAGAGTGACGACGTCATCCAGCCACACCCTCCGTAGTGGCACATCACGACTGGTGCCCGCAGGACTGGACCGGCGTCCTTGTCGAGGCCGAGGACTGGAACTATAAGAATCTGCTGCTGAGGCACAGGAGAGCGATGACGCTAAACGCTTGCGTCTCTCCGGCTCCGTACCCACAAGAGGTTGGTGCATCATCCGTCCAGCCGACGCCAATGGGTGCTTTGTATAGAGCACAAGCGGAACCAGAAATTATCTAAGCGGCTATTGTTTTGGAGGCGCCACCATTCTCAAGGGCCTAAATCTACTTCTTAAAATAAAATCTCACTGGAATTGACCCACTTGTTTATAGTGTTTAATTTTCATGTTGCCTTTTCCATAAACCTCGGGTTCCCAAAACATTGAAGGTATGACACACTGAATATATGAGTACTTATTGGCAACGTCGAAATGATTTCAACTGTACAATTGGACACAAATGTATTCTGCCAGTCATCAACGAACGTGACCTTTGATCGGCCTGACCCAACTGTAGGCAGTCCAAGGCCATGCAGTAAGGTATGATCATCCGGGGATTTTTCCGACACTTTCCCTTCACTATTACTGTGACGTCACAAAGTCGCAGCCTGGCATCACCTCTCCGCCTGCATTATCTTCGCGTCTGTTACACTGGTGCACCTACCAACAAATGCATCTGGTGATCGCCACAGGGCGCTTTAAGAAGATTTATCAGGGAATATGAAGGGGGATTTCTTTGCCACGCTGCGTGCATAACAGCTAACATAAGCCTAGAAACCGAGAGCCTGTGTGCCATGGCAATCCCACTTGCTGAGGATGCCAAACATTGAGTCTATAGCAATATATTGAATTTGGCCAGCCTACAGCTGCTTAAATGCAGGCTGGCGAGCCTGCCCAGGGTCCAGCCACTGCCAAAGGGGAACTGACCGGCACCAGAATCATCATCCGAACTGTCGCTCTGAACCTCAGCACCATATATAATGACGCGCCGGGTTGCACTGTTGTGTGATGGAGGCAGTCTGAGACGACGGAAGTGGTGTGCTGCTTGATAGAACATATGATATTGTGGACATTGCACATTGCATCAACTATGACACGAAGCCTCCGAAGGCCGTGGCGCGTGGCGTTAATCAAGAAAACATATGTTACTCCATGCAGCCAGTTCATCGAACACACGTATAACTCACAATTCACTGTGTTTTACTAAAGCGATTTTTGCGTCCAGCATACACTTCATTGTGCACATTTGGTGATGCAACAGAGAAAACAGGGAGAGGGGGGGGGAGGTGGAGAACACAACTATATATTTTTCAGCTTAAATTAGGGTTATGCGACATGATAATCAGTCTGAAACAACCCAAACGTTTATCTGCGTAGGAACCGTCTATGCCTCAAACAGACACACAACCATGCAAGACAAAGATGGCATGACGATGCTCACTTAAGGTCAGTTACGTTTGTTCACATAAGCTCAACGATGGTCACTTAACGCTGTCCACCTGATGTCGCACCTGTTTGGCTGCGCGTCTGGCAGCAGCCCGCTCAGCCCCAGCCTGATTAGGCCGTCCGAGGCGCAGATGGATGCGCGTCGTCACCAGCTATCGAGCAATCCGTTTGTCCTGTGCAGAACTTTCTCAGCAGGAGCTTTGTGAGGCGGTCGACGATACCAATGTCTCAGTCCATGCCTCGGCCCATCACTAGCTGGAACACAATCTTGAAAGCCTCGAAAACGCTCGTCCAGGCCGGCAACGGTACCATCAGATCACCTTGGCTAATCGCGTGTATCCACCTGTCTGGCACACAGCTGGGTGGTGTCTCTCGGGTCGACAGTCCCATTCATGGATCGAGGTGTTTGCACTTGGCACCGCCACGAAGCCGGCAACGAGGGTCAGCGCCCCGTGCTGGATGTTGACCTCATCCATCTCGTCGCCGCGGCGGGGGCCATTTTCGATCCTCTCGCCGTCACCTCCATGGAGCATGTCTTCGCCCGACTCACTGACCCCGCCGTCCTCACCGAACCCGTTCGGGACGGGCATTGGAGGGCTCACGACTGTTTGCTGGTAGGCGACTTCCGCGTTGTCCGCATGCTCTGCGACCTCCACCACAGCTAGATCTTAGATCTGTGGCACAACGGAACACAGCCATTTCCACGTACCTAACAGGCGCATTAATTATACCGTATTACAAGTCACAAGTCAAGTGTTGTTTCTCATTGCGGCAGCAATACGTGTTGGACCCGGACATGCCCTTTTTTAGGTTATCTCATGCTTGTTTTGATACACAACTACTTTTTTGTGGTCCAGCGTGACATAATCCGAGCGGGCAAGAGGGACGGTCAATGGCCGACGAGTACTGCACTGCGTGCACCATTCTCATATCTACCGCTCCTGGCCATAGCCACGGATTTGTCTGGATGGTCCCGTTTCATGGTCCCATTTCAGAGCATCGGTTGCCCCAGGGGGGTGGTGCCACCATTACTGTTTTCCGACGCAAAAATGCACGAGAACAGCGCGGCCCTCCGAGCCCTCCTCCCCCCCCCCCTCCATTCGTCTCTGCACGTGAGGTTCAAGGTCTATGGTTTAGGCACATCAGCATTTTGCACCATGATATTACTGTACGTAATCCCGAACTTTGGTGACCAGGCAAAAAGCTTTTGTTTGAAACCTCAAACACTAGCATGGACAGTGACACGAAGAGTCCGAAAGTGGCTCATTAGTAATAAGGCTCGCATATAGGCGGGCGAACATGTACGCCACGCAGCTGAAAGAAATGTTCAAGGCACCAGGGCAAACCAATACTGGTAGCTCATTCATGCGCTAGGTACTGTATTTATTAACGGTTGGGGGGGGGGGGGGGTATTAGTCAGTTCACAGTGCATAGATGTGTTGTCAATGGGGCTGGAACTCGCTTGCGCAAACTTGCCCTCCCCCGTCGCCAACCCTGGCTCCGCCCCTGACACTCACCCCCTTCGCCCGTATAGCATAGATGGCTGTACCACTTCTGTGGTAGTCAGGCCCCACTTTGTAAACAAGATTATGGTTGGAAAGTCTCGTTTGGATCTCGTATTGTAGTTTGCAAACTGCACGGATGGGCATAGATTGCGCATGCGTTAAACTGTAAATCGGATTGAAAGATCTCTGCATAAAACAGACGGTAATTTTCCTTCTTAAGCACACACATACTCACTTCGGCGTGCCGGCGATGTCCAGTTGCATGGAAGGAGCTGCACTTGGTCGAAGGTGTTCAACATTGGGTTTGGGACTGGTCTTAACCGGAGGGCCAGGATCAGTCATAATGTTGAAAATGATCAGATCAGATTACCGCATTCTCCAGATTTATAGTTAGTCCGCGAGCAGCGGTGCACTCATGTTTTCATGACAGTTGGATAGGTTTTTAGAAATGTAAAAAACTTAAGTGCCTTCATAGCGCCGTTTAACATTCTTGCATGAGACTGTCCTCACAGAACGACACCTTGCTGCCAAAAAACCGCCTTTGACGCTCACTCTTGCCCAATGCTCTCACACCGCTTCGAATTTCTCCCACGCGCGACATAATAGCACGTACCGAAGCTACTTTACAATATAAACTTGGTGCCACGCCACGCGATAATAGACAAGACCGACCACAGCATTTCTGTGTGACTGCTGTTTTCCAAACGACGCAGTCGACGTTGCCATGCAACGCCGCTGCTCAAGCCAGTGCGACTTTGTGACGTCACCGCCTAACGTTAAGGAGCCGCCCGCCTGACCAATTTCCCGAGCTGTGATGACGGCCCCCTGAGGCAGCCAAATGAAAATTTACAGGAAAAATCAAAAATTTACCTTTGTGCACATACATTTTCGTGAGCCATCCCTTCTTTCAACCTGGCGTCTGCACATCAGGCCGCAGCTCAAAATTGAGAGCTCTGAGACGTACACCTTTTGTTATATCGGCTATCTTAGGAACCAAAACAGATCAGTTACATCAACTCCCTAACCTAACTCCCTAACGCCATCGGAGTGATATCTTCCCCGTGATTTATGCCAGATATGCAATGTAGGCAATTGAGAAAAATGCGACAAGAGTCAGATACGCATTGTTTTTTGTGTGTAAGATATCAAGGACATAAGTGTCGTCATTGATATCATTGCAATTTCATGTCGTTCATCAGTTCCTTCGGCGATCCTCCAGCCCTGCCCAATACTGTCGGTCGCTTAAGGGCCCATGAACGGTCCATAAACGGTCCCGTCAACGTCATCGGTCCGGAATAACCAGTAAGCGATAGCAAGCTTCAGCAAACGGTCTGGGATACGTCACAGCTTTAATGAGATCCGTGCCTCATTTTCGAAAGTTTAAGAATCCCCGTGGTCGGTTAAACAAATCACGAGAATTTTTTTTATTGTAAAGCCGGATGGAAATGTGCACGACTTCAACCAGGCTTCTTTCTATCACCGACACATGGCATGTGCTCCTGGTCTGGTCCATGGCCTTCCTCATCGACAGAGCCTCCTCACCGCTCATGCAGGGAACAGCCCCTGTTTCGCGCAGGGCTGTCGGCCTGCAGCACTGCAATCACGCAAATACTTCTGACTTGGTTCGCTGTAGCACGTGAAGCTGATTTGAACCAGGTGGCATCGATTTCGGTCTGCAAATTTGGGAAGATTTCGGGTAGCCTGCAGGCCAAGGCACTGTGAAAATTTGGGCTTTCGAACTGCTGCAGTTTCTGAGAAAGTGAGAGCTGGTTTTCCTTTACGGGGCGAGTGGTGCCTGATAATCTGTTCCCATTTTTGTCCTGAACTTCTTCAACGAAATGTTTTTGTCACGCCATGCACACAAGCCAGCTTCCGCTCCGCCGTGTCTTTCCAGCTGTCTCCCGTTTTTACAGTTTGGCTTCGAGCATAATCCGGGCACACTGGTGTCCTACGTTGAGCCAGAATTCGAGCAGACCGACTTGGACAGCCAAATGCGGCTGAAGCAGTGCTTTCCGCTCTACACGATCCTGTTGGCCTGCGACCTCACCACGCTGGATCTGCTCACCCTGGACGTGGAGGGGATCGAATCACTGGTACTTCACACCGTACCCTGGAACAGGGTCGATATCAAGGTAATGTTCCGTTGCCTGTTCTTTTGGGTGATGCTGTTTCTAGACCTGCCACATGTCTGTGCTTGTTGTGCATTACGTCATAGTTGGCCTTCTACGTGAAATGCGGAGGTATGCGATTCGAAGATACAATGTCAAAGCTCCCAGCATTCGTTACCAGAGTTCTTAAATGACAGACAGTGGGTTGAGAGCCATTATCTAAAGCAAGGCTGGGTAGCTTGACTTGTGCGCTCTGACAGAATGTGCAACTGACATTCAAGTGCAAGTAATATCCAGCTACTGAGAACAATTGTGCGCCAAAAGGCTGCCATTTTTAACAAAAAAAAAGCATTGAATGATAACAATTAACAAGTTCTTAAGTGAGTCTGAGTGCCTGGCCAGTTATTGGCGTCCGCCCTTGCTGCCAGATGCAGGATCGCAAGACTGGAAGCTTCGGGATACCAAAACTCATCTGCATTGTGCTGAAAAGACCGCAAAAAATAGTCATTGCAGAGCTCCAACATAAATTTGAGAGAACTGACCTATTGCAGTTGACCTTAGAGGTCAGATGCGTGACAGGTGGCGGGACGGCTGGAACGTCCGTCCCACGGGTATTATTTGCCAAAACAGGTGCCAGAAGATAGCATGTGCGAACATCTCCAGCGAGTCACAGTAGCGTGACCCCTGGCGGCTTACCCCGGAGGTCTGCCCAAATATGGCCTGTCAATAATATTTTTTCAATAATATTTTCACTCGTCTCGTGTATAGGTTATGAAAGCACCTCGACTTTTTTCGGCTATAGTTGCTGCATATTTTTAAGCGGAGGCTGAACTTTTTCCCAGCCGTCTGTCTTACACCTAACGAAAAAAGATATTAAGACCGCGTTACAATAATAGTCTGCCCCGTATGAAGCTTTAAGAGAGCGCTTTGGAGAAATTTTATGCGCTTTCGTTGGTCGGCAATTAAGATACAAGGTTTCAGTGATTTCAGGTGGCGAAACTACAAGAAGGCAATCCATTTCTGAATACCTCCAACTGTACAAAAACCTATTATTTGTGGGTGCTGAGCTGCGTAAAAATAAGAAGATCGAGAGCATGTGCTGCTGTTTAACGTCACGCAAGGCGGGATGAATTCGATTTAACTTGTGCCCCCCCCCCCCCCTCCCCCGCAATTCCGAAACCTGGTGCACACTGCTGTTTGATGTGTCATGATAATTACTTCATCTGATCAGCTTTGAGTGCCTGATTTAAAAAAAATAAATTTGATCCGAACCCTTGGAATGGATGGATTTCTGTGATCAGCGCTCACGCTAAGCATTGCTTGTTGTGTGAGCCCTGACCCCCACCATCCGATCGGTTTGTGTCCGGTTTGTTTGGTTTCAAAGAAGCAAGGCCATATATTCTCAGCGCATCACCCCGTGTCAGAATGATTCCAAAGAACCTTTGAATGGCTTCAGAGAAGTCTGCACACTCATCACTCCGATAACCTGAAACGGTCTTAATTTAGCACTCTGAAGGAGTTCAAATCTTTGCATAAGGCATGACTAGGACCACTCACACCATCGTTCGCTAAAACCCTCGCCGACACTCTCTGTCGTCTAGAAAGTCTTTGGAGAGAATAACGCCATTGAAATGTGAGGTCCCAGGTAAGATGGCATGAGGTATGACCATCAGAGGAAAACAGGACGAATGTATTTTCTTGGAAACGTTTTTGGTCTTATGAGTTCAGAGCCCTTACGATGACTTCGCGACCTTTCGTTATGCTAGGGGTGTTGGTTAAACGAAGCTATAGAGCAAACATTGGTTATTTCAGATATTAGAGACTAGATATTAGGTATTAGATATTAGAGATTATATTATATATTAGAGATTATATTAGATATTAGATATATATTAGAGACAACGAGTTGTTAAGCAATGTGGTGCGTGAATTAGCGCAAGAACACTGAATTAATGAGTCTTTTGCCTCTGAATCATCATGGAGGATGTGCATTCCAATGCTACTGATATCATTACAAAGCCTCATTTCCTTGTGTTTTGGTCTGATAATTCACGTAATGTTTCCGTCTGCCACCAACTCGTCCGTTCCACACAGCACAAGGCCAAGGTGTCTCACTGCCGCGCGTGTCCGGAGCCCATGCAACACTTGAGACAGAGCGTGCACTGACAGTTGCCGCGCACACTGCTTTGTTGCAGATCGTGATGGTGGAGTACGTGCAGCCGGGAGTTCAGAACGATGACGGCAGCTTCAACCCGATTTACGAACAACCGATTACAAATTTAATGGTTGAAAATGGTTATCTGCTTGTACATAGACTGGAGACGGACCTAATATTCGTGAAAAATGGCTCTGAGTATGCCAGAGCTATTACATCATGATCCGTTGTTACAGAGCATTTTTCTAGTTTGTTCGCTTGTCCCCTCAGGCAATGGTAGATTCACATATATTCAAACTCGGATATCGGTGGCCAACGTGCGAGGTGTTGCGAAATGGCTCAAAAGATGTCGCTAACATAATATCGCTAGCAATAAAAACAAATATACATAATGAGCTATGGCTCGGAATAAACCGGCGTTACAACGGCGATGACTGCCATCCACGCCTGTGTTCGGCCTCAGCAGCCGGCCGCCAGTCACAGCAGCGGACGGTGAGTGGCCACTCGCGCTCGGCACGGTGCAGAATCGTGGATGGCCAGGAGAACGACGGGCGGCGACACCCGCCGCAGCTGACGTCGAGCGGTAAGGGATGTCCTCATGGTGCAGTTAAGGCGCTCCACCATGCCGTCGGATTGGGGTTGGCAGACGGCCGTTCGGGCGCGGCGGAAGCCGGTCATCGCCCACAGCTGGGTGTGAAGCCGAGCTTCGTATTGGGCGTCGCGGCTCGTCGCCAGGTACAGGGAAACTGCTAGCCGGAACGACAAGATCATCTCATTGCATGACAAACCTTGGAGGGGTGAGAGGCGTGGCACTCCTTGATCCATCGACGGCGTCATCTTCATCGGCCCCCAGGGCGGAGGCGAGAGGTGGCCCACAGCGAACCAAAGACGCACACCACGCACCCTGTCGCGGCGTTGTTCTGCGGAGGAAACGACTTGAGTTGACCAACCTTCCGGAAGGTGGCGTTTATGGCGCGCTGAGAGGTGGCGCCATGGCTGCGAAGCCCCAGCGGCAAGTTGTAGTGCCAGGTATATTGCAGATTGGTCGACAAACTGTGAATCTGGGGTAGCTGGTGCCTGTTGGTGACCTACCCGGCTTGGTGGTTGTGTTGAGAGCCCATGAGTCGCACATGACTCTCTATTCAATCACCTTCTTTTTGGGCATCAATATGCAGAGGCGAGCCTGCAACAATTCAGAGGAAGGCAGACACCAGCGAGTAAGAACGCTGAAGTTTTCCTGGGGTCTCCAGGTCTGTCAGGCGGCAGGTGACTACATCTAGAGATCGTTCAAAGAGAGCTGCCGGTGTCGACGCTTTGGTTCGCTGGTCGGTTACCGCGCTGTTCGGGCTCC
This sequence comes from Pollicipes pollicipes, assembly GCF_011947565.3. Classification (NCBI taxonomy): domain Eukaryota; kingdom Metazoa; phylum Arthropoda; class Thecostraca; order Pollicipedomorpha; family Pollicipedidae; genus Pollicipes; species Pollicipes pollicipes. Next base: position 41,362,654 of record NW_023597054.1, on the reverse strand, counting down.
GCTGGGCCTGACAGCAGCGAATCTCCTGGTGGAAACGGCTCCAGGGAAGGAGGAAAGAGAAGACCACGTAGGAGGGGCTGCGTGCCGCGGGTCGATCTGAGATTTGAGTCACTGGGTAGGCACTTGGAGCAGAATGTTTATGTTACCAGGCATGCGCTACTTGTTTTCCGTCCATGTCAATGTGGCAAGAAATGGCCCGGAAGCCACAACTACACTGACAGTGAGCTGTGAAAACCCAAGGTCTTCTTCATCGATAAATACGCTATTTGTTTCATGTATGCATGCTTTGTTTTATGAACTCATTTTGCACAGTAAAAGAAGAACATCGTACAGTTACCCGGTGACTGCCATAACGTATGTGGCTGCCCGACCCAGACGGTGAGAGCTAAAAATGACAGTCAAAGGTTAAAGAATCAAACCGCATTCACCCACGAAGAGACACATCACCCCCAGAAGGGTATCAATGACTTCACAGATGGTCAGCCGACGTCCTTGGGGAGGTCGGAAACTCGCTAAGAAAGGGGTGCTTCTAGAAAAACGAGTTCAGCTGTTCCCTGCCTCGCCTAAGGGCAGAAAACTACTCCCATTTGAGGAGTGTTCAGGAGAGCCGTCTTGATTTGCGCATGCTGACCATGAAAAAGTGGAACTTTAATCGTAACGGAACTTCAAACGTAAAAGAAGTCTGGCTTTCAGAGTCTGATCACGCATTCCAGAGTACAAAGTTATCAGGACATATTTCATTATTGGCAGATTTACAAATATGCTTAAGTTTGATATGCAAGGCTCGGTCAAATTTTTTTATGAAGCGACATTGATATGAATTTGAGACGAATGAGGCATAATCCGAAGCACTCTGTGAACCAACTTGACTCTTATGATAGAGGTCAGGTTAACACTTTAAAACCTTTCCCGTTACCTCAAGACATGGACATGGTACGACAATGGAAGACTCTTAGACTTGACGGAAGACTCGAACACTCTATGAGCTAACACTAGTGAGCTTGGCAGATGTGACCTGTGATATATCATATCTGTTCGAAAGAGTGAAGGTTATTGGGGTATTTCTTCGTCCACTTATATCAAAAACTAACCAGGTCACAGCAATGGGCGAAACAGCGCTGGAGAGCCTCTTCAGAGCTGTCAGATGTGTCTCATTAAGTTTAAAACTATCTAACCTTAAGCAGAGTCGCAGGGTTAGGGCGATGGTATTGCGCTTCAAAGTGATGCAGACAGAGGTATTGATTTATATTTATATACTTTTAATGGGCAAGCTTCAATGCTGACTTGAGTTCGCTCAGTGCTCCTGTGACCCCCCCCCCCCCCCCCCAATGAACGTGAGCCAAAAACAATACTGGACCAATGGAATGCACAAAATAGATCTGAAATACCGGAACACCAGGTATCTACCGAAAGACATCACTGCTAGTTTCATGTTAATGTTTATCACTTTATTTCCCTGTAGGCTGGAGTAAAGACCACATATAATGCTTTCCTTATGTCAGCTAAGGAACGTGTTAGCCAGTCAGCAGTTACTAGCGAGTTTTCACGCGACAATACCTGGAGCGGGACCCAAAAAATGCTCTGCGATATGCAGCAGCTTATAAGTAAAAGGTAGCTGGCTCCATTATCTGTGTGCACAGCTGGCCATCTGTAAACAGGAGTTTCGCGCGTAAACAATTCGTTTGTTTCACCTTTTTACTACTCCTTTGCTTACCTCCATCATTAAACAGGGGCGCATGCAGGATTACACAAATGGAGAGAGGCAGAGCCTGCGAATGAAAACCGAGGTAAGCTGAGCCGATCGCTTTTTAGTCCGATGACGCAAATATAAGTGACCGAAATTCGGAGAGAGGTCTAGCTTTGAGGTGGTAAAGGTGTCAGATCCGGCTCACCAGCCGAGCCCCTCCTCCAACCGAAGCTACCCCCTTGGATGTAGGTAAGACGAGTTGTCTGTCAAATACTTTGAAATGCATTTGCTGCGAGAAATAAATGTTATTTCCCACTTTTGCGAAAAGTGTAACCGATATGATCTTGGGCAATAAGTCATAGATCACGATCGGTAAGGGTCAAAACTCCAAAACGTTACGACATGTGTCAAGGTGTTGTAAGCCCAGCAACCTAAAACTTCAGCACAGTGCTCAAAATTGTTCGGAAGTTGGCTCAGAGAAATCTTGGGGGAGGGAAGTCTGAGCCCCTGCGCTGGGTGAGGGTTGATCTGTTTGATGTTGGTGCTTGCCATATCAAGTGGTTTGTTGGCGGTGCTCCATGGACGTAAGACGATGCACCATTTCACCTCCGTGTCCAAAGCGCATCAAAATTATATGTTTGAAATCTCTGCGATTTTTATGGCAGCTCTGAGTTTCTCAGTTGATGCACAGCACCTCTCACTGTCGGTGCACTTCCAGACGCATACGTGCACGTGCTTCTGGGTTGAATGTCACAAAGTTGTTTGTTGCATATTAGTGGAAACTAAACAGAATGGTGTAGATGTGTGCTTAGGGCCTCATTACTTAACTAAACTAATCTAAATGTTACCCTGGGCAGTGGAGAAGGCGATATGTCATACAACCCGTAAAGCATTTGCCATTGTATCAGCTGTGCGTGGAGCATGTCGCATCGTAGGTGCAATGTACCAGCAATATGTCATTCAGTGACTTACTGTCAAAGAGTGACTGGCATGATTGCTTACTGGCAATGAGTGACTGCCATGATTAGCTTGGCTTGCTGCCATTCAGACAAGTCGACATTTACCTTCACCTGTTTTGATCCATGACTTATACCAGAGGAACAGAAACCAAGGTTGCAGCGGTTGAAAACATTTCCTGATTAAAAAATAAACAGTTCCTGACGTAATCACGACAAATTAAGGAAAAACACAGACGAGTACATTTGATTTGCATGTCGTAACGCATTTAGGTCACTTTTGATGCAAATTAGACTTTGAAAAGCGTGAGCACAACTTCTACCACCACATGGTAGAAGTCATTTATTTAAGCACCTTTATTTATAAAGCACCAGAAGCCATTTATCAAAGAACAAACATGTACTCTCCAAACTTTACGACTTTATATGAAGCTGAAGATTATAGCTTTCTGCAGATGTTAAAGACTTAGTCCTACCCCGAATATTTGTAATAGGTTGGAGATTGAATTACAAACTGATACTCTCACCACTTTCCCCTACAAAACGCAATGCACAATCATGGCGCCCCAGAGAGCCCTCTTAGGCTTTATCAAAATGAATTATCGGCCATATCTCAACCACGATCCATTGAAAGTAGGCTTACCTCTGTGTCTGCACTCATTGCTGATTGGCAATGTATTATTTACTCACCCACAAAATATTTTCATCACAGTTTACTCCTCAGTTGCGGGAACTCAGTAACGGTATTTGTAATGGTAAATATAATTGATCTCAGTAATGGTACATATAACTGATCTTTTCGGGAATAAAACGTTATTTACTCCTGGGGCTTCGCCGGTTTAAAAAAAGTTAAGTTGCTCATTCCTTTCAGTGAAACCTTTTCACTGCCACTTTACTCCTGGGTCGCGGATCCGTCTTTGGTTTGGGTTTCTTTTCTGGCCTCGGGTTTTCACCATTTTGTGCATTGTGCGAGTGATTCGTAGACGCAACAGTTGCTTTGAGAATATGTTTCATGAGTTACTGAGACCGTAATGAGACCGTTCAGACAGTTCAGAAGCATCGCATCTCATGACCTCTTGTAGACCACGATGTATTGTAGGCGTCCACTTTTGAACAAACCCTCCATAAAGTCGGTAATGATGCGCGTCAGCCAACGACTGCCCCTCCCCGCCCCTGCGCGCCGTCTCAGACCGCGTCTGGCGCCCGACGCCGTGGGGCAGGGGAGGGGGTCCGGGTGTTGACAGGTGCAGCGGCCGGCTGGCGGCCGAGCGCTGCACGTGGCAGTACCAGTTCAGTGCTCGCTGGACGAGTCTGTGTGGAAATGCCCACTACGTCTTTCAAGGTCTATGAGGCGGAACGGCATGGAGAATACAATAAAAAAATATTTTAAAATATAAACGGTCAGGCTGATGACAAATCGCTAGGGCAAAATGGCGTGGATATTACAAAAATCGTTCTTAGTTTAAAACATTAACGATCATGCCGATTACCAATCGCTTTTGACAAATTGCAACAGTGAATCTACGGCTGTATTCATCATCTATATCAGTACATTGGCACGCTAAATATATCCGTGCTTACGGTTTATCGTCTTTTTATTAATTTTTTTGTCGTGTGACGAACAGTTTTCTAGATACGATCGTTTGAAAATTACTTTTTTGTCTAAACACGTGTTAGGAAAAAAACGTCTAAAACCGCAAAACCGTGGCTCCAATTGTTTTAATGTCCTTCGAATCATGTTCAAGGCTAGAGGTCTAGGGGTCAGATGACGTGCATTGGTTGAGTTGGCATGGAATGAAACTGTTGGCAAGGCAACACTGCCAGGCCGTACTCCATGCATGGCTGTGATTTGAAGGGAGCAATTATTCGGCGTCGCTGAATAGCAGCACAATGGCCCGTGGAAGCTAACTATGCTTGTCAAAAGGCGCCAAGCTCAAGCTCTCACCCGTACGTGGAGCCTTTACAGATGCAAACGGGTCTGATGTTCCGTCTTCGCTGGCATGTATGGGCTGGTTGTGGCAGCCCCATAATACACTGTTTGAGGAGGCAAACAGAACAGAGGCGCCAGCCGTCTTTGTGTCGGGCCCGCGTAGCCTTGGTGCCGCCGCCTCGAACTCGCCCGCTTCTACGGCCGCTGCCGGCGGGCGTGCTTGGAACGCGGACGGCCATCACGGCTGTCGGCCGACCGGAACACGAGGAAGCGGTGCGTCGTAGTCCGCCGGCGCGGCAGGAAGCGGCGCCCTTCGGAGTCGGACCACCGCATGCCGGCGCCACGCCGTCCCAATGCCCCGGCTTTCGGAGTGACACTGGCCGCCGGCGGCCCCGCGGCCGGCAGCGTCCGCACGTGTGCCCTTCCGGTACGGATAACCTGCCTTACACCGTATCAGTCCGCCGGATCGGGGTCTCCGCCAGGAGAGGCGTCAGTCGCCGGTGACCTTCGTCATCATGCAAATGTGCCGGCCACGACGCTATGATGTATGGACAGGCGAGACTCACTTCCAGAGATGGAGGCCGGTTTGCATTGTCGGCATCACGGGACTGGAAGCTGCGTGATTATATGGTTACAGAAGAATACATTTGGTCTTCAACTGGGTCCTTCTGGTTGGACGTAACATACTTCAAACAATCAGGACACTTTTAATTTGAAGAATGTCACGGCACGCTGGCATATGGCGTGTTACCGATTAGTTAGCGCATGACGATATACGAGAGCCCAGCCACCGCTGCAGTTCGAAGATAGGCAGCTTGCTGCGGACTGAGACACTGCAGGCTGTCTGGACATGGTGTCCTTGAATAGCTCGATTTTGGCTCGGTTTTAATATCCTCTGGCAAAGCTGAGTGCGCTCAGTTTTCAAACTGAGTGCGCTCAGTTTTGCCGGTCTCCCAGCATATGGCTGCCTATATCAGCGATTCGAGGAAATTAACGAGGAAAATTGGCTCATTTTTCTCATACAAGCCCTGTCAGCAATCACTGGCTGTGGGAGGCGAGCGCACCGTTTGTCGCTTTTATATGACCTGCAGTGCAATCATGGGCATAGAATGCAAACATTGAACTTTGAAAGTGTCCCACGCAGCCTGCCACCGACAATGGACCATCAAACGAATTGCACAGCAAATGGTAGCTAGTGCCTGACTGAACCGAGCGTCAGGAGCATGCATTAGGCTTGCTCTGCCGAACAAGCTAATGAGCGATCTCAATGTCATTGCACGTTGTCCAAATCACCAACTTGCCAGTCACCGGAAAAGGAAGACATACATTTCAAACCAACATGAGCTGATGCGCCCCGTGATAATAATGCGTGAGTTGATTTCAGCGGAGGTCAAAAATAGGTGTCCTCCATAAACATGCGCTTCCATGATTATGGATAACACACAATTTTGCTTATGATGATTTGACGCCCCACTTCTAAGACAACGTCTGTCTGCGTTCATCAGTACTAATGATGAAACTAGGCGCTTATGCCTTATAAAAATGGCACTCAAATAATGTCGGCCTAACCCGCGACAGAAGATGAGCGTCCTTTAACACGCGTACGGGTGGCCGGCTAGATACCCTTCGTTCCGATGGGGGCCAATTTGACCCCCCTGAGATCTCGGGAACTAAGGGAGCTAGAGACACTAAATTTACAGGATGTGTAGGCCTGTACGTGAACTCACTTAGGTCAAAGTTTGAGATTCCTAGATCATGACCTTCGGGTCAAATAAGGTCAAGAAAAGTCGAATTCCAGGCTGGTCTCCAAAGTGCCCCCAGAACCTAGCCAACTGTTTCTAAGCAAAAGGTCGCATGCTCATTTAAGGTCAGTGACCTTTTTTGACGTTTTGAAGGTCATGGTGACCAAAATCATACAAAACTGGTTTAAGTGCTGCATGTGAATGAGCGGCAAAGATTACGCTAGTCAATATGTCTCTAAAAACAAAATGTTGACATATGTCGTTTTAGGTCAATGGCCTATTCTGACCTCTAAGAAGTCCATGGAAGATGCATAATGCGGTTCCTGCGATCAGTAAATTCGAAATGAGCACCAGAGACTACCCCATACAGCAAGCCCCAGAGAGATAAAACAGGTTGGTTTTGACCTTGGTCTGACCTTCCTACCTGACCTTAGATTAACGTAATTTGCTCATTCAATATTTGTGTTCCCTAAGAACGTATTAGATTTATGGCTTCGTTTAACTCTCTGTTGTTGCATCACATTGAACGATTCCCCAGAAATTGACTTCGCTGAAACGATGGCCTGACTTTGACCTGCCATAGGTCAGTGACATCACAAGGTGCATCTATTTTTTACATAAAGCGATCCGATATTGAATTGTCAACAGCTATGCAAAATTTGGCGAGGCTGCGCCGCGCCGTTCGGAAACCATTCTGGAAAAACCTTCGGGGGGTCAATTTGCCCCCCCCCCCACCCGAACGCGTGTTAAACAACGATGGCCCGTTTCATATAAGGCCAGCAGCGCGGCACAATAGGAGATGGTTGCCTTTTTCAAACAAGTAGCTCAACTGTGTGCTGAAGCGTGCTCCGCTAGATAAAAATGCCGATACCTTCTTTGAGGTAACGCCCTGTGATGTCGAACAGAATGCTCAACGGAAAATGAGATGAGCGTTTTTCATCAATAGTTGCCAAGTGTCCCAATGGACAAAGGAGTAAGCTACTATAGAAATATGCACCCTTTCCACAAAGGGCGACTCTGTGAGCTAAAATGGAGCAGGGCAGCATTCCCTGAACGATGCGTTCGTCCACTTTGTAAGATGATGCCATGTGGATGGAAGAGTATAGTCTAATCAGGCTTTGACGTTTTTTTTTTAGTTTTGGTTTCTGATTTCTCGTTCTGCAGGCTTTTCAGTTATCAAAGCCTGTTTTCGAAAACCCATTGTTGACCAAAATATGTTTGATTCTGACAAACTATGCGTGCAGCGATTCAGACAATCATCAAAACATAACTCCCTACTCAACAACTGTATTTTTTGCATTGCAATGGGAGTTTGAGGATACACAGGAGCCCTCGATTTGTGGGGCACGTTAAATATCTGTGAAATGGAAGTGTATTACAGGGTTCTGCATATGTATTGCAGCCTGACTGATTAAGCTTATAAATGGGACGCATTAATTGCTTCATTTATCGTATAATAAACAGGAGAATAAAGACATAGATGTGAAGTTTCGGCTGCATGCTTTTATCATAACGAATATCAGTAGTAAATTCAAAATTTCCTGCCAATCCCACTCGATTTTTCAGGCTGATTTTTTAAACAGTGAGCCACAGTTTTTACAGGTCACCAGCAATCAGGGGACTAAACAAGGAGCAGTTGCCAGCCATTTCTATGATGCACCACATATCTAACTAAAAATCAAAAACACGCCAACAATACGTGTACAGGCAAACGAATTCCAGTTAACTGGTATTGCGCATAACATAGCATTCATACACGCCAGCGATTTCAAGAAGACAGTTTTAAGTAAACAGGCCTCCAGGATCACGCATCACTTATACATGTAAATGATTTCAATTGAACGGGCATCGCGTATCACGCGTCAGGCATCACACATACATAAAAGCGATTTCAAGTCAGCACATATCACGCATCAAAGCACTTCTTATGCTCTCATAATCGGCCAAGATGAGCTCAATGCGTTAACGCCTGGTCGCCGGCTTCTTATAAGAATGGATTCACTTATTTTCCTGTCTGGGTGCACCTGTGCCCTGTACATGACTTTGAGCTTTAAAAGGGTTAAAGGTTACGTATCTCCCTGGATTTCGGCCTGTCAAAAAATGGTCGCCAAGTGGAGCATTCTGTGTTTTGTTTTTAGCGTCTCGCAATTGTGCGCTACATTTCAAATAAATAGGGTACATGAAGTCCTTGACACAGAACATGCCCCTCACATGGTTTTCACACGGCAAGTATTTATTACACTTGATTTCGTAAAGTTTCTTAAATAAACAGGACAATAACCGAAGCCATTCTTATAAGAAGTCGGCGATCAGACCTTACCGTACGACAGCAACAGTGCGTTAAGTAATATTGTTTTTATAGCCCTGGGATCGGCAGGTAGCTTTGAATTTACTACTGATCAAACCGATATGCTCACATGGATACTCCTGGACCGTAAATACAACTGCATATACAGAGGTTTATATATTTCAAGAACTCTACTTTAAACCCATAGCCACCCGGAAGGATTCTTTTGCGCCCGGGGCTCACTTTTTGCACACGGGATTCCTGTCGCCAAAGACAGGGCGCTAGGTGTACAGTTGATGATCAGCGTAGCGCGACATTAAGCAGTGAAAGCGCGCGAGAGTGAAATAAACGTGTTCTCACCACACAATATATTGATAGCAATGTGTTTAAATGAAGCGAAGTCAGTTCACAGCAATTGTTACGCGCAATAAAAGGCCACCAGTCCGCAGCAATTAATGGAAGCGAAAGAGGTCACTGGTCCAGACAGTGGTGAAGCGATTCAGACCGGCGAGAGATACGGAAATACAAATCGCGTGATCGGAATAGGTAAAAGAACATGCACCGCTACAATAGCTTTGTGTTAGACTGCATCGCCTGCCAAAACCGTTAAATAGACAGGTCAATACCGTGGCTGAATTTACTACCCTGACCTGATACACGTTCGTGAATGCACCACGAGGTGCGCGAGCTGACACATAACACATGGCTCCCATCGTCCATGATGACATGTAGCTCCATGCGTACACGCTGCAGCATGCGGGACGGCTTTCGGGTTTGTGTTTTGTTATCGCTCTTCAGGTTACCATGACAACTGCGGCCTTGGCCATGATCGTATAGTGCAAATAGGTTTCCTTTGTCGGTTTTCGCGCGTACACTCGGCTTGTATGAAACTTGCGAGCCAAAGCTGTTCTGGAACACGCCGCCCTTGATCGCAGCTGAGTGGAGCAGCCGCCGCTTCCTTGAAACCGTAATCAGCTGAGCAGAGCGCCTGCCTCTTCCCTTATTTACTGGCGCCGAGGCTCCCCATTCTTAATCGCATCAATGATGTGATCTGATGTGCACTGATGTGATCAAATCGCCATCGCTGTCGAGGTCGGGCTCCCTTCTGGACATGTGCCGGTCCATACCGCGCCTGCTGGACACGTGCCGGTCCATTCTGCGCATGCTGGACATGTGCCGGTCCATACCGTGCCTGCTGGATATGTCCCGTTCCATCCCGCACCGTTCATGATATCCTGTTACTTTATTTTCATGCTCATCTTGGCCTAGCGCGATTTTGCGACCTTACGCAGCGTACAAAGTCAATAGCGTCATGGCGTACGTATGACGTTAATGTCGTTATTGATGGTGTACGTTAGTATCAATGGCTTTCAAAGCATGCCACTTAGCACGGAGGTCGGCACCGGGGTTACACATGACTACTCGGCGGCGGAGGTAAACGTGTTGATAGCACTCTTTAATATGATGCGCGATATATCAACAACGTGGGCATTTGGTCGGCCCTGGGTCCTTCCTAAAAAGTGTCAAAATTGTTACACTTTAATGCCTATGGGGCGGAAGGTATTGGGCATGCATGGTGGTATTTGCATTGGAAGTGGGATAGCATGGTGACCGCCTGATCATATCGTTAATTCCCGGCTTTATCCGAGTTGATTTCGCCATGGGAAAATGGAATACAAATCGGGAACATATCATGCACCTAGTTAAATTGCTTCTTCATTTCGCTTTTATCTCATATAGGCTCCACGTTAAAGTTCGCGAACATGCACACACTTTCTCGAAGGCATGAGAGGTTCTAAGGCATGTTCAGACACATTTGCCTTCCTTGTAAAAGGAAAGGCTATTTGACGCACCCGTGTAGACCTCACGGCGCACCACTTAGTCATGAATCTTCAGATGTCACCAGACCCCATAAAACAAACAACCTAAAGCCATCATAAACAGCCATGGTCTAGGGGCGCCGACGTTTCGCGCTGGCGTCGTTCCCGGTACTGGGACATTCCGATCGGCCTCGCTCCCGACGGTCACGGCCGGCGGTCACGGCCGGCGATCTGCCCTCCGCCCCGGGGCGTGACGCAGGCCTGGAGCCGTCCGCAGAGGGAGGAGCGCCGGCCTGCAGCGCATGAAGCGCACTGCACTGCTGCGCAGGAAGCGTGCTGGGACTGAGGCGCACGGAGGACACTGGGATAGTAGCGCACGGGGTGACTGAGGCAGCAGTGTACGACGATGGGGCCGTCGCACAGTAGGACACTGGCATTATGGCCTGGGCAACACTGAGAATGTGGCGCGTGGAACTGAAACTGTGGTACGCAGAGGACACCGGGATAGTGACCTTAGGAGGACACTGCGACTGTGGTACACGGACGCTGGGACTGTGGCGAAGAGCGGACGCTGCGACAATGGCCTGAAGAGGACCCTGGGACAGAAGCGTGGGGAGAACCTCCGGACGATAAGCGGAAAGTACTCCTCCACTGTCAGGACCCTGAGAAGGTGACCGGTGAGATCGGAGACAGTGACTGGGACGACCCTGAGCCAGCGATCAGAGGACTGAGAGACAGTGACCAGAGAGCTCTGAGGCAGCCCACGTCTGGAGGTTACCTCGGACATTGACCGCGCGGAAGAACCTGGAATTATGCGTATGCAGAGGAAGGCCAGACCCGATCCTGCACGGGCCGATTCTCGGACGGTGCCTCGCTTCCTGCAGGGTCCTCGGCCGCGGTATGCCGCCGATACGGCGCCAGACGATTTAGGAACGTGTTTCTTCGATTGGGATCTCGCCGTTTCGTGGACACATAGCGTACCGATAATGGACTGGCTGGAAGGGTCGTAATTAAGCTTGCATCACGTACTGCCCGAGGTTTTAGCGTCTCGTTTGCAACGTCCTGCAAACCCGACACGAACGCACTAAAACAGAAGAGGAACAAAGGCAAGACGCATATCTGCACACCGTCCGCGCACCACAGACCTGATAAGATCGCTGTCAGCTCGCGACAATAGACCACGCACAGCCATCCGGCACCGGACGTCCGAAATACATCGTCCGTCAGCGCCCAGTGTCAATGACCTCTGGCGGCGACCGCGACCTCAGCACGGCGCACGCGGCACTGCGCCGCTGGTGTTAGGCAAAAACCCGGCACGGGGCAGCATTCTGCCGACGTCGCGACCGCTGGACGGCCACCGACGGCCTGCCCGAGCGGCCGCCGCGGCCTTGGACATCCGGCGGCGGCGGCGGCGCGTCCGTTCCCAGCTGTTAGCCGGCATCCGCTCTCACGCTGGTCACGGATGGCACTCGCGGCGCGCCTTCCCGCGGAGAGCACGCGGCGGCGGCCGGGCGCGGTCAGCGGCGCCGGTGACGGGTCGGCGCGGGGTCACGGGAGCGTGTCACCGCCGCGGTAGCGAATCCTCGCGCGGCCCCGGCGTGTCATATGGTTACGAACAGCCCCCCCCCCCGGCATGGCATATGGTTACAGACAGCCCCCCCCCCCCACCCGGCACGGCATATGGTTACAGACAGCCCCCCCCGGCATGGCATATGGTTACAGACAGCCTCCCCGGCATGGCATATGGTTACAGACAGCCTTCCCCGGCATGGCATATGGTTACAGACAGCCTCCCACGGCATGGCATATGCTTACAGACAGTAACATTTATGTTACTAATGTGTGTACGTACCCACGCCATTTAGGCTGTTTCACAGACCTGCTCTTGTTTAAGCCTCGCAGCAGAAATTGACAACAGTTTGCCTTCGAGTAATGACGATGTACGGTCGTTTGTCCAAAAATGAGACGAAAACGCATTGTTTTCAGCTATCCCGCGTCCAGGTGAACCCAGCTGTAAATCGTTGGTTGTTAGCCTAATCGATGTGTTCCCATGCGTCAGGCTAAGCACATTTACCCCACAGTATCGAAACTTGATCATCTAAAGAACACGATGCGTCATCGTGACGAAAATCCTGTGAAGCGTCGAGTACGTTGTTAGCCCAAGGCTTAGCAGGAGACTCCGCAATGTTTATGCTGAAGTCTATCAGCGAAGGAGCTTAGTGATGGAGCTCTTCCCAATAAATACGCTTGGTGCCGGCGGGACCTATTTCAGTTGTGACGTATATATCATGACTATCATGGGCGCTTACACCGTCTTTTTTAATTTGACAGACTTTTTGGCAGAAATGTGCTGGGATTAGAGCCTTTCCCCGACATCGTTTGCTGTTAAGGCCCTGACCTCGCCACCTCAGTGGAACAATGCCACTGTGGCGTGTCTTTTGGTCGGGACATGCTTAATGTACCGTGCAATGCCATACTGCGGCCACCCGGCGCCGAATTCGACCCTGCCATGACCAGTGGCCAGATCACCGAAATAATGGGGCGCGGGCCCTGGGACACGACCCTACGCAGTGCGCCACTCTTCAGTGGTCAGGGGCGAGTCTGCCGCTCTATCAACCGAGCTGCGCGTGGTGGCGGTTTCCTTCATGTTACGCACGAGGCAGAAAAGTACACTTTCTCCAGCATCTTTCACTTAGACCTTCACCTTAATCCATGGCGCGGAAACGAGAGGCGGGGTCTGAGCTCAGCGAGCACACTTTGTGAAAGTTTAGTATTTGGTCTCTGATGGTGCACAAGGAGAGAAACGGACGGCTCCAGCCACCTTCAGTGCCAGATTCAGCTATCCAGGTCGCCACGCATAAATATAACCTACCATCAATCCGTCGTCCGACCCGTGGCATTGCCTCTGGATTCCTGCATGCCGCAAACCCATGACGGTGAGTCTTGAGGATCCCTGCGCGCGGAGAATGCAGCGCACCATTGGAACACAACACGAGCGAAGCGCTATGTTCCAGATGCGTGGTCGTCTCGGCTGCCCGCAGTCAGATCACAGCAGCCGCGGAAGCTGACTAGCCAGCCGGTATCAGTTCTTGTCAAAGCGCCGCATTTTGTATGTCTACTACTGCAGCGCCAGAGCCTAAGCATACAGTTTACATACCCCACCTGTCACAGCTTGTGGCACATCTGAGCAGGGAACATGTATGTCTCCAAGGCAGACCATGATCTAGAGAGAGCCGAATCGTGAAAGATCGTGCTGCGCCCTACTTGATCTTGGACCGCTCCTGACCTGTTCGATGTCGACATCTGGGTCACAACAGGTCACTGTACCACTGATATACGGGTTAGCTAGTCGTCCGGAGGTGGGAGGGCCCAAGAAGTGCTACGCTTCGTGGCCCATTCGAAAAAGGGGGCTACGGGTACCGCTTCGATGGCAAAGTTTCCGAACGCTGATTGGAAGGCGTGCGAGTCTTTTCCTATGCGAATGCTACAGCGGTACGGTACTAGCTGGAAGAGGTGGACAGCCACGAGCACAGATGTCTCCGTATGGCTTACGCGACTGGGCGGTGCAGCGTACACGGCACATGGTGGACTGCCCACGCCTGCTGGCAAACCCTCGTTTTCCTTCCGGAATCGATTTCATGGTGTTTGTGTGACTAACAAGGTCGAGTGACAGCACGGAATCTCGATGTTTGATGACGACGTGCTCAGCGGAAGGTCGCCCAGATAGGTGTTACCTGATGTCTGGGGATATGCCTACACCAACTGACGAAGAGCGGTCCCCCAGATAGGTGTTATCTGATGCCTGGGGATATGCCTACACCAACTGACGAAGGGCGGTCCTCCAGATAGGTGCTACCTGATGTCTGGGGGTATGCTTACACCATCTGACGAAGAGCGGTTTCGTGAAACAGACGCCTGATACGATCGGCTTCAGTTCTCACAGGCAGCAGCCTGAAGGAGGTATGCCCTTATTATCCCCCCCCCCCCGCCCCGTATTTAACACGCTGCCGTTCTGCCATCGCAACGGGCTCGCCACTTCGAGCGGAGCACGTCATTAAAGCCAAGGGAGAGACGCCCGCTATGGCTGCAAAATCCGCGGAAGCATCTGCATTCATGACTGTGCGAGAAATCTGCCCAACTGGACCAGGAAAGCTGGGGTGAGCAGTCGGTAATAGCGGGAAGACGTTGGTGTAAATCACTTGCAGGGTTGACCCGGACAACTCGGAGACGTGATTATCCCGCCGCTGGTAGCTGACTCATGCCGAAGACGTGTCAGGCTCAACTGAGAAGCCCGACTGGGGTCATGGCGAAACTGGGACTGACTCAGACATAAGTGTAAACGAGATTGGCAGAGACAGCAAAAACCGCCGTGAGTTGTAGCGTTCTTTTGTTACAGACGGACGCGTTGAGCTCATGTGGAATTAGTTTCCGCACACGGCGCCCGGCAGGAGTAGCCCAGACAGTAGTCGGTGACGGGGCAGGACAAGATCAGACAGTAATCGGTAACGGGCCAGGCTCAGACAGTAGCGACATATCAGACAGATTCAGACGGCGCCGTAAATAAGACATGTAGTCAGGTCCGCCTGTCGCCTCCGCCTGGGCTTAGCAGTCCCTGTCTGTCCCTCCGCAGTCCCTGTCTGTCCCTCTGTCCCTCCGCAGTCCCTCCGCCTGTCCCTGATCTTAGCAGTCGTCTGAGCCAATCTGCAATGTCAGTTATGTCTGAGTCAGTTCCTTCTGTCGACAATGTCTTACTCAGTTCCTCAAGTCGGTTTGTCTCTGCCAGTTCCTTCCGTCACCTCTCTCGGTGTAGGCCCCTCCGGTACCTAAAGTGTAAATCTGATCATATATTGTCACCACGTGTCTCCTCCGTCCATTGCTTGATTGCGTCTTGCCGTACCATATGTGCTCATCCAGCCCAGAACACCCTTTCGTTGCCATCACGTGTCTCAGACGGTGGCAAGGGAAGTGAAGGCGGGCTGGGTGGGCTCAAACATAACACACTTACAGTAGCAGCATACGGGAAAAACGCAAAGCATAGATGTACTGACATCTTAAAGACGCATGAACTGATAGGCACACATTCATAGACTCACATATTCAGTTCGTGGACTCAGAGGAGGCCGACAGAGAGGTTGGCGTATGAAGGAAGTACTGAGACACCCGGTAGCAGAGTCTGACTCAGACCATCTGACACGACTTCTGAGCCATGGCGATTTACTCATATACCACGGACGGGGCTGACTCGCACAGACACGACCCACAAAGCTGGCTTGGGCCGCCGCGAGCGCGACAGACGGCACGTATTCAGAGTACGCCGAGCGTCGGCACCGGCTCATCCATTAGAGGCCAGCGCTGAAGCGGCGGCGACACCGGACCTGCGGAGGAGCAGGGGCCCGCCTCCCCTGCCGCCGCCGCGGCGCTGCAGACAAAGGCGGCGCCGCCCGGCGGCCCGGCGCCCGGTCAACGATCGCGGCGCCCGCGGCGGGCGGCGCGCCGGCGCCGGCGCCCGCCGCGGCCTTGGAGCGGGCGCAAGGCTGCGCCGGCGCCGCGCCAGGAGGTCGCCTGACTCATGGCCCCAGAGGTGACCGCCGTCTCGCGCCGGTTTTTACGCGCTGCCGGGAGGCGGCAGCCGGTGCCGCGGGCCCCTTCGCGTCGACGCTGCAGCCGACATCGCGCCGACGCGCGCGGCAGATACAATCGTGACGCTGACAGGCGCGAGGACCGTCGCCGCGCGCAGGCCGCGGCGAGGAGGCTGGCGGGAGCGGACAGCAGGCAATCTGGCCGGCCTCTGAAGGAATACACTGCCTATGCTGCCCAAAGCCACCGCCGGCGGGCGAGATGAATGGAAATGTCAGAATCGGGGAGGGATACTGATACGCTGGCCAGCATGCGGCACCAGAAGAGGATCACCGTCACAGGTCAAATGTTTTTGCCGAAAAAGCCAAAGCATCGATGCTTTTCTGGTGTTTATTTATGTTATGATTTCTGGTGTTTATTTAAGGTTTTGAGGCGCTTCTCCTCATCTTCCGTTGTGAGGGATCCCATGCATTAGTAGCCGCAGTGATATTTGCATCATATGTGCAGCACTGATTGCATAGGAATTTCTCAGCCGCGGTCAATATTGCTCTGTCTCTGAATTCATATGTAGATGCTTGTTACATTGTTCTGCAATTCAAGCAAATTGTGGTATTTTTCCTTGATTTCTTCCACAAAGTAAAAAACCTTCGGTCGTAAACGGTGGTGTACCCTCCTCTTGCTTTTCTTCACACATCTTCCCTATACGCCTTCGTTCCCTAACGTGCAACGATCGAGAAATAGATACGGCGGGTTTGGCGCAACGCTGAGCCAAAGCAGAGTGAGGATCAGCACAGAGAAGGATACGTATCTCCATCCTCAGCGGACTGCGCTGTGCTGATGTCCCCTTCATACCATGTCGATGTGACGACCATTGCGGCATAGATTGCATACAGACGTGAAATAAATATATATAGATTTAAAGTTTATCCAAAAC
This sequence comes from Pollicipes pollicipes, assembly GCF_011947565.3. NCBI lineage: Eukaryota > Metazoa > Arthropoda > Thecostraca > Pollicipedomorpha > Pollicipedidae > Pollicipes > Pollicipes pollicipes. The sequence goes on along the minus strand of NW_023597054.1, from coordinate 41,345,721 downwards.
CAGAGCAACGGGCTGGCTCTAAAAGCAAATGATGCGGACACTATGAACCATTGAATCGCATCCAAACGTCTTACAAGTTCACTTACCTACACGGCAATTTTGCACAGCAATCGCAACGGCGTGAACCATTTTGGCGAGACGACCACATCTCACCCAGACTGACTGATAGCGAGTGTAATATGCTTGCGTAGTATAATTCCAAGTAACACGCTTCACGAACATCACAAAGTCTTAAGACGTGACGTGGCCAGCGGCGCACGCAGGATTTCACGGGGGTGGCACAACTCAAAATGTTTTCAAGTACAAACTCACATCACGTATTCTCGATCTCACCATTTTCACGTGCATGCTAGCAGCTTTCAACCGTCAACATGTAGCCACGTGCATATTAATACATATTACATAAGTTTAATAAGAGGGGGAGGGCGCGTGCTCCCGGGACTGTTATGTGCGTGCGCCCGTGGCCTTGATATACAGCCATACTGTGTGCTGAACTCGGAGCGTGACAGGAGGAGCTGATGATGGTCTCAGCCGTAACTCGGAGAGCGACAGGAGGAGCTGATGGTGGTCTCAGCCGTAGCGATACAGCAGTGACACCGGCACCCAGCAAGTAAAGATCATCGGGTACCGCACTACACCCGTTTGGAAGCTTAGATGGGTTGAAGTTTTGCGGTCCCCGAAGAATAATTGAGCGAAAACGCAGAGTAAAGATTCTGATGCCGGTTCGACGATACAGCTCAGGACACCACCTATGGTTATTATCTGTCAGTTGGGTAAATTTGAACTGTTCAAACCGTAACAAAAGGGCTCCACACATTCAGGAAACATCGAAATTGTTAAAAAAAACTATCTCTTTCTGAGAGAGAGAGAGGGGGAGAGAGAGAGAGAGAGAGAGAGAGAGAGAGAGAGAGAGAGAGAGAGAGAGAGAGAGAGAGAGAGAGAGAGAGAGAGAGAGAGAGAGAGAGAGAGAGAGAGAGAGAGAGAGAGAGAGAGAGAGAGAGAGAGAGAGAGAGAGAGAGAGAGAGAGAGAGAGAGAGAGAGAGAGAGAGAGAGAGAGGAGAGAGAGAGAGAGAGAGAGAGAGAGAGAGAGAGAGAGAGAGAGAGAGAGAGAGAGAGAGAGAGAGAGAGAGAGAGAGAGAGAGAGAGAGAGAGAGAGAGAGAGAGAGAGAGAGAGAGAGAGGAGAGAGAGAGAGAGGAGAGAGAGAGAGAGAGAGAGAGAGATAGAGAGAGAGAGAGAGAGAGAGAGAGAGAGAGAGAGAGGGAGTGGAAGGGAGTGAGAGGGAGAGAATAAGAGAACGACACAATATATATATATATATATATATATATTCTGTATATATATATATATATATATATATATATATATATATATATATATATATATATATATATATATATATACTAGAATGCCTAGAAGTAATAACAAGTCATTAACAGACAACACCCAGTCATATGCACAGCACAGAGGTGTAAAATCGTACTCCCTTAGACGGGCTTGACCACCTCTCCAATTTGCACCTCTGCCCTTCCAACTTAACAGAGACAACTCTCAGATTTAGACGTCATACCTGTCGAAAATCCAAGCAATCCAAAATCGCGTCGAGTGAATCGTTAAATAGTATTACAACCTTTTCCAAGTGGCATAATTATGTGACATGAGTTGAAGGACAAAATCAAAATTTGGGGAGAGTTCAGGTTGGTCCACTCATCGAAAAAACGCCTGTCAGCCGGTGTAGCGAAAGCATACAACTGCAGAAAAACGCACAGTTGCAGTTGCGCAGCAGTGCATTTGGTTTTCAGTCAGGTTCAGCAAGCAGGTGCCATCCACATTGTTCGGCGCACGGTGTCAACACGCCGGGAGTATTGCGTGTGAAATCATCAATAAGCGCTCCACTAGAATGAACAATAGAGATCCGTTTCCCAGCCCAGAATCGCGAGTGCAAATGAAACGCATGCATATGCGGATCTCTGTATGCCGGGGGCGGCCACCTAGCGGCGGGCGGCCGAAGCCTGGGGCGGCCCAGGCGGGCCTATAAACCAGGTCCTGCACCTGGGCGCAGTTGGTGTCGGTCGGCGGGCAGCAGCAGTCGGCAGGCGACATTTCCTCCACCACCGGTGAGTTGCTGAGCCGACACTTGTCCGGCGCTCCCTCCGCTGCCGGCTGCCCAAGCAGTCCGAGGCCCCTCTCCACCACCGCCGGCTGAGTTCTTTCCCCGCTACCTGTCGGACATCTCCTCCACTGTCGCTGAGTTCCCAGTCGCCGTACATCGGCCAACCCTGCTACCAGTGAGTTGTTCTGTCAGCCGGCACCTAGCTGTCGAGCCGACATCTGTGATCCGCCCCCCACTGCCCGTCAGCTGTCCCACTGACATCCGTCAATAGATATCTGTCAGTCATCCTCCTCGCCAGTGAGCTGTCCAGCCGACATCGGTCGGACCGGCAGACCGGGCCGCGGCAGTTCTCAGAGGCGTTTCAACAGAAACACGTGACATGTCGACTGGAGACTGACAGAGGCACGATGCGCTGCGCTATGCCACAGAGGGTGGAGAAGCCCTCGGAAGTGGCGGTACACAGTCGTTAAGCATAAAATGTCGCTGATAGGCTGCAGCTGAACGTGAATGCACCACCAACTTGGCGCCCCTGAAGTGAGCGGCCTTGACCGTCGCGTGATTGGTTAAACTCTTGTCTGGTATCTACTTTCATTGAGCGACAATTGTCGTCCACTGGTGGGAATTGGAGCCCTCGGCTACCAATCCTGACCTCAGCTTGCAGGCCGTTTGGATCGCCGATGTGTTTATTGACCGAACAATGCGTTCCCGTAGGCGGACAGACAATTTGCACAGGGTGTGTGTTAGGCAGGCCATTTCAATCGCATATTGGGTATCATCTAAGTATCATCTAGTATATTGGGTATCAACTTGTCTTCGTGCGACCCGCTAAACTATAGGTGCGTAGTGTTCAGCTTGCACTTTTGCCGCAATGCGCAGGACTCAGCATGTTTAAATAAACAGACTGAAGCTAAAATTGATTCGCATATGCATTAGCTAACGTCGCAACCTAACTGAGCAGTCTCATTCATTTAAATGTCAGCAGTCCTGCTTCCAGACCCGAATAACAGCACAGGTGGTTGAGAATTGGTTAGATCCCTTGGTCTGACACATATCAGCCTGCAGCGGTTCCCAGCCTGCATAGCTCTGTATGCCCAACACTTTGGATTTCGGGTCCCTTCGGTCATGCCAACCGAACCCGTGGCCTCTTCGTCGCAGTGGTACAGATTCTAAACGATTATTGTCAGACGTGCTTCAATCCCGTGTTTCGCTATTCACGCCGCTTGAACCGTGAACTTTTCTCTTCACTCCACATCCTCGAGGTTTCTGGTCAAGCTTGTGTAAGCACCGACTCTGTTCTTTCACCACATCCATGTGAAGGCCAAGCGTCTCCTGCCCCCTCCGCGCGAATCGTTATCCCTTTTGTCCCCGGTGTTAGTTGTTGATTGTCTAAATTAGAGCCCTTCGGCCAGTCATGGCCATTTCAGGGCTATGGGGGCTGGACAATGGATAACATTCGGGCAGGACTACATGAACTTGGGAACCTATCCACTGAGGCTTTGCTCGCACAGGAACCTCTCTGCAGGGTGCGCACCTAACGCTGGGACAGGGCCCCCAGCAGGCACTTGTGGCTGGCCCACGCAGCCTGCCCCGGACAAGCGGGGCGTCGTGAGGATGCAGGATATAGCGAGCAAGGGGATAGAGGGGGCGGATGCGTCCCTGGTGCGGACCCAGGGTGCCCATCATGCTAATTGTGAGCCCCGGGTCTAAGTTATCTTGCTCTTGAAACCAGGCGCCACTACCACACCGCCGTTAACCTCGCGCCCCTCCCGTCTCCCCGGCTGGGTGCGGTCCGGGGTGGGGTCCCGGAGGACGCCCTGGTCCCGGTGCCGGCACGCCTCCGCGGTCGGCGGTCGGCCGACGGGCCGAGCCGGCCAGCCCCGGCCGCTCGCCGGGAGGCCGTGTCCCCGGCCGTCTGGAGACGGGGCCGGCGTGACCTTCCGGCGGCGGGGCGAGTCAGCGGCCGGCCCGGCCCCGCAGACCGCAGTCCCGCTACCCCCTCCCACGACCCCGGCCGGGCCGCCGCTGGCGCTCACACAGGCGCCGGCCGGCCCGCCCAGCTCAGAGAACAGCTACAGCGTGCTGTAATGCGGGTGTTTCGCGCTCTTATGGAGGTAAATGACCCGATCATTTCAAATACAGACCATCGGGATGTGTTGCCAAAAGATGAGCCGTTTATGTTTGAACGTGTATTGTCATTTACAGGTTTTGAGTTTGTCTGCATTTAAGAAGCACTCTTCAGACGTGCTAAACTTTTACGTGTTATTCTGTCAAGGGAAGTACCAAAAGCATTGTCGGCTTATAATGGCATAAAGGTGCTCTTATTACTTCATGAAAGCAGCAATGATTTTAGTCGGATCCATTGGCACACTTTGTTTCCGTCAAAGATCAAACTTATCAAGTATTTCAAAGCAATGGGATGTTTGAGAGCTGCTGTCGTGATCGAATGAAGCAATCCAAACTAGTCTACTCCTCATCACAATTAAAAATGAAACCGTGGCATGCATTGGGAGCATTTTGTGCATTCAGTTTCATGAAAGCAGCTGTCTGAAAGCAGACCGGGACCGTGACCAAAATATTGCGAATTTGTGCTCAACCTGATTTACGCTTTTACCAAAAAAAGCTACATTACACTAGTCTTAGCTCGTTGTATACACTGTCATGCGCTTCGTGAAACGAGAGCTGCACACCCCAGGAAAGCCGGTAACACTGCAAATCGTTGATTTCTGGCGGGGCAGCAGCGTGCCCGGTTTGAGTCCCAGCTGACGGGCAGCACGCTCCGGCAGACATGGCACCCTCAGCCTGACGACCGCGGCCTGGTCCTGTTTAGTGGCCACATCGGCGTCCACTGGCGGTCCGGCGTCGGGCGACGTCACTCGATTGGCCGTCGATTGGCTCCACGTTCATTTTGAGCTTTCGGCTTCACCCAGCTTTCGGAGATCAGCTGGTCTCTGGTGAAGCTTAGCTGAGACATACAAAGCTATTCCGTGGTGACAGGGAGCACCCTTTTGTGGAGTCCGGACTACTCCACGCTGGACTGTACGGGGCTTTTAGTTGATTACACGACCGGGCATCATAATTAACGGCAGCCTGCGTGACGTAAAGGCGCCCAAATGCTGATGCATGTTCCCTTTCCCCAAAACGAAGCAGCAAAATACTCACAACTGATTAGCTCCACCAGGCAGATCACAGAACGCATTATGTCGGCATCACAAAATATACGGGCACGTTTTCGCTATGCGCCATCGTGTTTCGCTAGTACTCGCGCTGTCCAGGTGAGCGGACTTACGCAGAAGTCCAGACGGCATCACGACCAGGTCTGTATCGCGGGTCAGACCGACTTTTATATATAGACGGGCTATTCGTCGCTACCAGCCGGGGTCGGACCGAGAGGCCGGCTGCTGCGCCGCTCCCCGCCGGCCGGGTCGGACCGAGAGGCCGGCTGCTGCGCCGCTCCCCGCCCACCGCGGTCCGGAGTCAACCAGGTCCGTCGATCGGCTCTTGGCTGCGGAGCCGCCCGCCGCTGTGCCAGCAGACGGCCCCGCTGTCCGGGAGGGTCGGCGGCCCTTGACGGGCCGCCGGCCTGCCTCCGGGCCGGCAGACCACGTGCCGAGATTGGGGCGACCTTGTGCCGGTCAGTCGCCACCCCGCATGGGCTGCAGCCTGGCCTATGCATGAGGTGTGCAGACGGCGGCACGGCCTGGTACCAGGTACGCGCCCCGTTCCGCCGCCTCTGTTACGAAAACAGCGCCAGCCGCAAGTGTAGCCTTGCATATTGGGGGAAGGCTCCTTTCGCAATGTCTGGGGAACATTGGCAGACCCGGTGCCGATGATAATTACGTACTCAAATGGACATCCGAATGAAAGATGATGTGACTTTTGGTGCTGCTCGCTCATTCACAGATGCATTTTCTCGGCACACACAGGCGGAAATAGCATATTGACCTCCGAATTCCTGAGCTATAGAAGTTAAATGCTGCCGCATTTCCCAGCCACTTGTCATTGTCCAGCCGGTTGTCGCCATGGTCAGCGTCATTCTCACATAGTTATCTCTCTCGGCTGTTATATGTATCGGCCGTTCAGTGCTTCCTGTGACGCAGACGGTGGCCACTGAATGTTGGTTCCAGTGAAGACAGAGTTGTGAAGAAGACCATCGATGGTACATGCCTGTAAGCTTGCCAAATTACATTGCTGTGGCCCTTTTAGTTTATTTTAATCGTCGGCAAGCATCTTAGCGGCTTCGATGAAACATTTCATTCCAAAAAGATGCAGTCGCTATGCACAACTTAAGGCCGCTGGGGTGCATTTCATGCTCCCTCAATCGTTTGTCATCAGCTTACATTTCGGATGAACAGGCGTCCCCAAAAGGCGTCCCCAAAAGCACGTGCCGACGCCTGTCTGTCCCCCAGCCGTTAGATCACCCGATCGGCGCACCTGCAGCGTGAAGCCAGCAAGACCACGTGGCACGCCGCGCCGCGCCGCGCCACACCGGTCTGTTCGGCCGTATGCAAACGCCTCGCGCCGTGCATGACGTACGCGATACCTATCGCTGTCCCGGTGAGAGGATGCCCTTGTAGAGGGGTCTGTCGCCGGGTCGGGCCGGCCCGCTGCAGGCCTGGCTGGGGGCGAGCCCGCCACAGCACGACGGCCTCGCTCAGCGAAACAGGAGCTACGTCCGGCGGCGCCGGCGGCCGACCGCCGCTCCTGCCGGCAGCCCCCCTCCCCTCCCGGCCGGAGGGGGTGCACACGACCGGTAACCGGCGCGTGTGTGGCAATCAGAGAAAACGGCGACCGGCCTCACGCCTGATCGGTCCCGGCGCCGAAGCGGACGTCCCGCGCCGCGCGCCGGCTTGCCGGCGGCCGGCCTCGGTTCCGGCGCGTTATCATCACAAAGCGGGAGCGGCCCACCCACCTCTAAATCGGCCGCGCCGTGCTGGCCGGGCCGCCGGGTCGTCCGCAGGTCGGCCGGCACGCGTCCGCCCCACTGGACCGACCCACATTCGGGCGGGCTGGGAGCGGCTGGCGGCGGCCGACGCTGCTGCCTCGGCGGGCTTCTCTCGCCGTGGGCATTGTCCACCGCGCCCGCCGACCGACATTGTTGCAGTGCGCTCCCGATAGCGCCATTGTGCGGCCGCTGTCTTAGCGGTGGGCCAGACACCCTAATAATGGAGCCGTTTACAAACACGGTTTCCCCACTGCGACGCGGCCGGACGGGCTGGAAGATATTCCGGTCGGGCTGCTAGGGACGTCTGCAGGCAGGTCAGGTCGGCCGAGGTCGAGCGCACCAATTCAAACTCTGCGTCCGGCGGGACGAGACAGGCACCAAAATCGGCCTGCCCTGCGCTGAGGCCTCCGCATCCGCAGCGAGGCGCAGCCGCCGCGGTCTGATCTCACAGAGTTGGTGACGGCGGCCAGTGACCTGACCCAGCTCGGGTCCCGGGCGCCGCTCCTCGGCGGTGGGGCGGCCTCAGGAGCGCCCGCCGCCGATGTGCGGCCGGCGCCCTCCGCATGCCGTCACGCGGCGGCGCGGGTGCATCCACCGGCGGGACGACCGGTCAGATGCCGCGCGGCCCGGCCGGGGCGGCGCCGAGCCGGCGTCTGCCTCAGCCGGAGGCCGCTGGCCAGCCGCGGCCGAGGAGCAGGTCCAGACCGCAGCGTCGGTCGGCCTGCCGAGGCCGTCCAGCCGTCCTCGCCCGGTCCGCCGCCGGTCGGGCAGGCTCCTGAGCCGCCGCGAAGACCCTCCCTCCCGCCTGGGCGAGACGGTGACCAGCCATAAATAACTGCGTCCGTTGTGTCCGGCCGTCCCTCCCTGTCTGGCGGCCTCTCTCCCTCTCTCCGTTCCGTCTCCGTGCTCGCCTCAGACAGCGGCCCCATGACTGGCGCCACCGGAGCAGCGGCCGCCACCATTCGACCGGTCGATGTAATTACGGAACCCTTCGGGAGCTAGGGTTCCTTGAACTTTTCTCAAGGCCCTGATGTGGGCCTCCGGAACATACCTGAGCGGTCGGCGTCCGTGCAAAGTTGCTCATGTCCAAGCTAATGCGCAGGGTTTGTTGTAGATTGCTGAGACTGTGCAGTCCTGCTTCCATCGAACATTGCCTCCGGCTATGCCACTTAAACCTAAAGCGATGGAAATTTCCCGCACCGGCGGTGTGCGTGAGCTCAATGCTAGAGCAGTGCACAACTTAATGACGCCAATTGACCCTGCAGCATTTCCGCATTTCCAGGGGCTACCAGGACCATAAAATCTCAGGGATTAATCGACGTGCTCTAGCACCATCTAGCGCAGGGCAGACAGACACACATTCACGCTGTTTCCCCGAACTTACTGCTTCACTCTGAATCCTCGCGGCATCCCGTCTCATTGGGGCGTGCTGCGGCCGTCAGCCATGAGACGGCCCAACGGCAGCCCTGTCGGGAGCACCGCCAGAGCGCCCGCCAACACCCCGGAACACAGGCCCGCCCGAGCGTTCGCCCCTACCTCGGAGCACAGACCCGCCCTACCTTGGAGCACATACCTGCCCGAGCGTCCGTCCCTACCTCGGAGCACAGACCCGCCCGAGCGCCCGCCCGTACCTTGGAGCACAGACCCGCCCGAGCGCCCGCCCGTACCTTGGAGCACAGACCTGCCCGATCACCCTTCCGTACCTCGGAGCACAGACCTGCCCGAGCGCTCGCCTGTACCTCGGAGCACAGACCCTGTGCGGGGTGAGGCTCGGGGACGAAGGCCTCTCTCTCATATGGGCGCACCAATGCGCTCGTCAGCTGCCACGTGTTTTTGAAATGGCAATCGCTGGCTGAAACAGCTCTCATCAAGCCAAGCCACACTAAATGGAGACAAACAGAGAGCCAGCGGCTTCCGTTACAACAGTACATTGGATATCAGAGCAAAACATCAACTTTAACTTTGGAGAAGCTCGCATGAAGTGACCAAACACTCCACCACTGCCAAAGTCCTAAGAAATCCCACTAAAGACAACGCCGTGACAAGGAGCTTCGGTGCTCCTATGTGTTCGGTTATAGTCCATCCATTTCAGTGTTTTTGGAGTGAGATTTCATGCCATTAGCCGCTTTCAATACAGCGGGAGTTAATGGTTGAAGTAGGATAACAAGCAAGCATTGAAATGCATTGCGGAAACACCCAACGCTCCGAGCAGCATTCATGATAGAGAGTGATCCGGGAGAGCAAAAAACACAACAATGAGGTGAAATAAATCATCACGCCAAAATGCCACACACTTGAGCCTTCTCTACTTACATCAAGCCCCACAGAATGCGCGAAACATTTTGCCAGGGGTGAATGGCACTCATAAACCTGTTGCACCTCGACAATGCCGCAGTTGCAAAAGTGTCAGGGCTTGAGTCAGCGGGGCGGAATCAGCACGCGCCACGCATTGGTCGCTCCCCTGACCTGAGCGGCCGCCTGACCGTGGCTTCCTGTCTGTTTCAGCTGACGTCGGACAAGTCTCACCAGACAAGTCATGGCTCCCGTTAAAGTGATGCTCGTCCTGGTCCTGGCCGCCACAGCGTTCGCTCGTAAGAACATGCCAGACACTTAACGTTGCCTATCGCAGCGGCAGAACTTATTCAATGTCATGCATCGCATCTAAATGGCAGGCTACCTGCATCGTTCGTCCACTGAAACAGTATAACGTATGCTGCTACGTTTCATGCGATGTTCACATGCATTCGCTGTTGCGAGTAAGACGGCCAAGGCTTTGGCTTGTTTCCCAGTCGTTATCACGGCAGTCAGCTGCCTATCCGCACTTGGCTGGGGTGGCTCTGTTTCAGAAGGAATGACATTATATATCCGGTAACATCTTTTTTTCTGTCGAGCGAAGATAGGCACGACGTGGAGCGGGGTGGATGGGTGGAGAGGGGCAGTCCTACGTAAGCACCAACTGGATTTAAGCCACAGACATGCTTCCAGACGCTTGAAGGGTGCCTCAACGGTTAGTAGCTGCTTTCCTGGCCAATGTTTAACCTGTTATGATGTGCTTTTGCAGTGCCAATGGACCGCCAGGTCAGGGAGACTGCCGAAACTGAGGATAACTCCGAGGCCAGCAGCGGCGAAGGTGAGAAAAAGCAGTGGCAGGGGCTAAAGGAGAAGCGAAATTTCCGTGTGAATAATGCATGCAAGCTACAGCATACACATAACTGTGAATTGCATCCCCGCAACAAAAATCCTTCTCAGCATTCGCCATCCTTTCATGCCTGGAGACACTCCTGAGCACAGTCGCGAAGTCGGCGCTAATCAGCGACCGCATGGACCGACGTGTTGCTCACCCCGGTCTGCAGCCACACACCCCGTTGCGACCGCGGTTTGCAGCCACATTCCCCGCTGCGCCCGCGGTCTGCAGCCACATTCCCCGCTGCGTCCGCGGTCTGCAGCCACACACCCGCTGCGCCCCCGGTCCGTACCGACGCACCCGGCACGGCGCCGGCGCCAGCTTGCAGTGTGCGTCGTCGACGGCGTGGTGTACGAGCGGGGCGCGCCGGTGCCGACGGCCTCCGGCTGCGAGCTGTGCGTCTGCCAGCCGCCGGGCTTCGCGTGCAGCGCGATCCAGTGCGAGCAGCGCGCCAACACCACCGGCTGTCAGCGGAGCGGCTCGAGCGCCACCTGCTGCCCGCAATACCAGTGCCGTGAGTAGCAGCCGTCCGCGTCCTTCCAACGTCGAACGGATAGGTGGCGCTACTCCGCGCCCGGCAGACGTCATCGCTGCGGTCCGGTAGATGGCGCGGCTGACGTGCATGGAGACGGTGCTGCCTGTCCCGGCGCTGGGAGCGGCTCGGCTGGCGGGCTGCCGGCTGGCCTCCTGGGTCGAACCGGTCCGACCACTCCGCCTGGTGAAAGGCCATGGGATCCCTCCGCATGGGATGACAGGACGGCAAGGCTGCCGACCGGGCACTCATGGTGCAAGGTGAATGCAAATGCAAAGTGAATGCTCCACAAGGCAAGGCTTCAAACCACATCCTCTCCAGCTGCCGGCTGGGAGACGTCTGGCCGCAGTCGCATGCCACACAAAGCTCTTCGGTTCTGCATGTGCTCGAGCAAGATCTTGAGGACTGCTGAAGCCCTCGTGCGCCAGACTCCTGGCCCATCGCACACCAACGATGCTTGCGATTGGATGGAATAGCATGTGGCCTTCGGCGATCTTGAGGTGCTTAAAATGAATTATCATGGGTTTCGGCAGTGTGACAGAAGTCACAACTCTCCAGGGCTTCGGGTTGGTAGAGGCTGCAGACTGTCTGCATATCCCCGGTGCCCATCAGACATGTTCGAATGGCATCTAACTAGAGACAAATACGATGGAAGCTAGCTTAGCGTCGCGCACTTGACACGTTTGATCGGTTGATACAGGAAGATCGCACTGAGACAGTCACTTGCGCCATACGGAAGCACTACGCAGTAAAGCACTCATCTATCTCGAATTGTCGCCACTGAAAAGACAAAAGGTGTCATGACCACCGTAAAACCACTCATTTACATTTGGTAGCCTGGTCCCCGACGCCAGTTCAGATCGCCTCCACCACGCCAGCCCTCGGATCTCCGGCCGGCCACCGGTCGGTCGTTGTCCACTCCACCGCCGGGCGGCAACACCGTCGCACCGCCGGCGGCAGGAGTGGCGAGTCTGAGCCGCGGCCCGCCGCCGGCCGGCTCTGTTTCAGCGTGTCAGTTCGGCGGCGAGACGTTCGAGGACGGCAGCCGGATCGAGGACCCAGCCGAGCCGTGCATCATCCGCTACTGCATCGACGGCCTGGTGCGCACCACGACGCTGCGCTGCTTCACCCGCGACGACTGTGCGCCGCGGACCGTGGCCGGCCGCTGCTGCCCCAGCTACGACCACTGCCCGGCGCTCGGTTAGTGGACGCGGGGCCAGCTCCAGCGCCCAGCCCAGACCGGGCCGCGAGCACCGGCCGGCGTCGGCGTCACCCGGCCGGCTGCTGACCGAGCGTCCACACCGCCGGAGCTCTGCTGGCACACAGGCGCCGCAGACTCCCTTCGCCTCGCCCACACCCGGGCGTTAGTTGGGAGGCCAGCGTCGCGGCCGCCCGGTCGAAACTCCGCCAGAGCGGCACACGGTCGCGCCGCGTGACGAACCGGTCCTCCGCGAAGAACCGATCGGCCTCCATCGAGGGTTCTCGCACGCGGCCGGCGGTTCGGTGGGTTCATCACGCTCGCGGCACACACATCACCGCCGATCACAGTCCATGGCCGTCACGAGGATGTTGTGACGAGTATCCGCGCGAGCCTCTGCGGTCCTGACTCGTCGTTCCTTGTTTTGCAGGCAAGTTCCCCCAGGGGCCCGCCGAGCCCTACCCAGCGGAGAGCACCGTCAGCGCATCCGAGCAGACCGCTGCCCCCGAGGTCGACACGGTCACTGCCACGGAAGCGGGTGAGGAGACCGCCGCCGAGGAGGCGTCCGAAGAGCAGCAGAACACCGACGAAGCGAGCGCTCCCGAGGCGGAGAAGGCCACTGATGAAGACGAGCCCACAGAAGATAAGAATATCGACGAACAAAATGAGAACAAAGAAGAGAAGGAGGAAGAGGAGGAGGAGGAGGAGGAGAGTGACAAGGCCGAGAAGCCCGCCAGCGTCCCCGCCGAAGAGAGCGCCGCCGAAAATCTCATCCCGGACACGGACGAGTCGGAGAATGGTCCGACGACTGACGAGCACCTGGAGCTGGCCGAGCCCGCCGAAAGCAGCGGACTGGAGGCCGAGCCAGAGGCGGCGGAGGCCGGCCAGGAGCCCAGTCTCGGCCTGGAAGCCGACAACACCTTCGCCGCGGCGCTGCAACTGACGCCGGCCGACCTGACAGAGGGCAGCGGCCGCCCGGACGAGGACGGCGCCGACGGCTCTGGCATCGTCAACTTCGACTTCCCAGCCAGCGAGCCGCTGCTGCTGAGCACCGAAGGCTCTGGCCAGCTGGAGGCGAACGAGGCCGAGGGCTCGGCCAGCGAGGCGCTAACACTGGGAGAGCTGGCGGCGGACGAGACCGAGGGCTCGGCTAGCGAGGTGCTGGGAGAGGCGACGGACGCTTTCGAGGGTTCGGCCAGCGAGCCACTGCTGCTGGAAGAAATTGCGGCGGACGAGGACGAGGGTTCGGCCAGCGAGGTGCTGGGAGAAGCTACGGACGCTTTCGAGGGTTCGGCCAGCGAGCCGCTGACGCTGGGAGAGCTGGCGGCGGACGAGACCGAGGGCTCCGCCAGCGAAGTGCTGGGAGAGGCTACGGACGCTTTCGAAGGTTCGGCCAGCGAGTCGCTGCTGCTGGGAGAGCTTACGGCGGACGAGACCGAGGGTTCGGCCAGCGACGTGCTGGGAGAGGCTACGGACGCTTTCGAGGGTTCGGCCAGCGAGCCACTGCTGCTGGGAGAGCTCACGGCAGACGAGACTGAGGGCTCGGCCACCGAGGTGCTGGGAGAGGCTACGGATTCTTTCGAGGGCTCTGCCAGCGAGGCGCTGACGCTGGGAGAGCTTGCGGCGGACGAGACCGAGGGTTCGGCTACCGAGATATTGGAAGGAGCGACGGACGCTTTCGAGGGCTCGGCCAACGAGCCGCTGCTGCTGGGAGAGCCGGCGGCGGACGAGACCGAGGGCTCGGCCAGCGAGGTGCTGGAAGAGGCTACGGACGCCTTCGAGGGCTCGGCCAGCGAGGCACTGACGCTGGGAGAGCCGGCGGCGGACGAGGCGTCGCTGTACGAGGTGGAGGGCTCGGGAGCGGCCGCCAGTCTGCCGCTGCAGCTCAAACCCGCAGAGGAGGCGTCGACTGCCCCGCAGCCGGCGGAAAGCGACACCCTGAAATCCGAGCAGCTGCTGTCGGGACTGACATCCCGGGGCGAGGCCGAGCCGGAGGGCAGCGGCAGCTCACCCGACGTCAGCGGCTCCGGCGACAGCGCGCCGCCGTCTTTCGACGCTCTCGCTCTGTGAGCCGCCCGCCGGCCCAGCGCGAAACCGTGGCATTAGTCGGTCCGTGCGGTGATTGGTGGTCTGCTGGCGTCCGCTGATGACCCTCGCAAGCCTGATCGAAGAGCTCGTTTGCCGGTTGAGTCCGATATTTATATTGTGTCGCATAGCCGTGCTTTTAGTGACGTCATGCTCATCACTTCTGGTGAGAATTGCTCAGGTTGACCCCTGGCGCAGTGACCTAAGCTCGTCTGATGACGGCAGTTTGCCCAAGCAGCTGCGCCTGCCATCGGACATGTTGGCCCCGGCGTCAGGTGTTGTCTGAGCGAGTGACCGTCGACACAGCTTTCGAGCCGCCGGCTCTGTCGACCCGCTGTCCGGTTCAGCCTCGTCGAAAAAACCGGCGGCCATCGGCTGTTGTACCGCGAGCTGATCACGACAAATAAAGGTCTACCATGAAGCAGTGTATGATGTGGACACATCAGGGCAGACGTGGCCGTTTATCAACTGCGACCGCTTGACATCATTAGCGATTTGAGTTTAACTTGACTTTCCGATGGAATTTCTACTTGTTCTTATAAAAACAAGCAGACCCCGCCGGTTTTGCGGGCTCGCGGCCACTAACCTCCATATGACTTCCTGTTAGGCACTGTGGGCCCATGACTGACACAGGCGCTGCGACCATTGTTTCAAGAACCCAGACCAATGTAAATAGTCGCCCGCGGGCCTTGCTCCTGCTTGGGAAATTGGCCTCCAGGGTTCAGACTTGCAGGAGGGGCAACTGTTCGGTGTTTGTGGTTTCTGGCCGACTTAGACGCCTGCACTGTCTTAGAAGCCCTCACATGGTGCAAGAGGATCTCTGGCTGATATTTTAGGTCATGACCCTGCGGGCCGCGATTATTTATGTCACCTACAGCCAGTTCTTCGTGCCCTTATGTCCTCCAGCCGGGCTCTTGATCGTCGGATCCGGTGGGTCGCTCGGGTCCCTCTTTGGGTCTCATCAAACACTGCTCTAGGTCGGCTTGGGGTCCCTTGCAAACACAGGACACTCTATTCGGACCTGTGGGCCCATGACAGATACAGGGCCCCGACCAGGGTTAATCGCTGGCATCGGCTTTATACCTAATTGGGAAGTGGGCTCCCCGGCCCGTACCGAAACGGAACCGACTCTTCGGTGCTGGCGATGCCTGACCGACATACACACCCATATCGACCAAGGGGGTTCTCGATCGGCGCAAAAGGCCATCTGATTGTCATTGGCGAAGCTCCCCTTAAAAGAAGTGTTTCACATTTGAAGGTATTGAAGCAAGCATCAGATATGATGAAACAAGTTCACTTATAACTTGAGGCATGCTCATAAGCAGAAAAGACTGTTGTAGGCAACACAATTTCTCTGTTTAGTTGATGTGCTCCTCGATACGTCATTGTTTGATGACGTCATCGCACCTTGCACATCATGGATTGAGAGCCAAATGACGGTCGTTAGATCTGGAAATCGTGCGCACGTGCACTAGATATAAACGACCCGACCATTATCTTTTCCCAGCCTTGATCGCCACATGACCTATGGAATGGCAAGATTTGAATGACGTTTTTATGACGTCATAAATGCCGACGTGACGTTGAAATACTCTTCTAAAAACACTCTTCTCATTTTCGCAGGCGCGTAGCTCAGAAGCAAGAGAGCTTTATGCCTTAAGAAGGGCAAGGTTATGAAGTGCACCCAAAGGTCTTCAGGATGGCTGTTTGAGGTGAAAACCGGATATAAATGTAGAACACTTTCTTTATGGTATCTTAAAAAAACCTCTCTGGCATGTCTTGCAGTCGCATCCAAAAATCCAGTAGCCTATGAAGTGTCCACTGCACGTGTTTTGACAACAAAAACGTGTTCCAAAAGCCTGCCCGGTCGACAGGGAGGCTACGGCCGCGGCTGTTGAGGCGGAGCGCTCAACGCCGCCCTCCGCAGAGCAGCCTCATCCCAGCTCTCACCCAAGTACAGTGATAGCATAACCGCTCTACGGCGTGGTTTTCCTACTAGCCCATGGGGTTCACGTCTTAAAGGCCTGCCTTTTCAGAGAACTGTGAACAGAATCATATCAGGCTAATTCTTATGAGCCCGGCACTAAACGAAAGGTTGTTTAATTGTCTTGAGGTGATCCGCTGACCCTTTTTTGTCGAGAGAAGCCAAATTCACGCGGCGAACGGGCTCAAGCTTTTCGTGCACGGTACGAAAATCGCCGCGAATTTTCTGGCTTTCGTGGCGTGTCTAGTGGTCTGAGAAGCTTAATCGGTAACTCCTTGCATCCATGACAAGATTGCCTAATCGAGGCGGGGCGCTTGTAAGGCCTTTCCACCAGTTCCCTATGGAATGTGCTAAACTGTTTGCTATCAGCAAATACGTGCACTTGCACACGTGCACACGTGCACGTGCACAGAGCTTCTTGAAAAAGTCTGGACACAACATGCATTAACATTTTGAAGACATTTACTGTTATGGCACCTGCGCCACGTTACTTTCCATATCCGGCTGCCGAGTGTTTTGTATAAACTAGAAATCTAGCCTGCATTGCACATTTAGTGTATTTCTACTTTCATACTGCAATTTTTGTACTGAACTCTGTTCTACCAAGTACCTGTTACTCTGGCCTGATAACCATAATGCGACAGGCGTACACTATGAGGAAGTTCCGCTTCATTCCATGACATAACACCTCCCCCTTCCCCGCTCAGCCCTGGTTCAGACTCCCCGACGTTCTGCCAGGGCTGCGAGGCCGCCGGAGCACCATGTTCGATGCGTAGTGATACCTTGCGTGATGCTGCCCGAAATATGGGACTGGAGCTTGAAGGACCTTTTGGTGCGTTGCCTAGATGTGGTGGATGTGTTGTATGGTAATGCTATAGCAGGCTTAGCGGAGCCACGAACCGCAGAGGTTTGTCCTGCTTACGGACACTGCACGCAAACGTGGACACAGCATTCGTATGGTCGTGCGAGCCACGCATCCCTGTTCCTGATCGCCATCCTTTCCCAAGCGCGACGTCTTTTGCGCGCTAGACTTTGAGCATACTGAACATATTCCGATTATCTTGCTGTGAGAAGCTGGTGGGCTCGTTGGTGCGCTGGAGATTGTTCTCAGCCTCGCTCCAGTTTTGACACTGTCTGGCCACAGTTAACTCTCGCGCGGTCTGCGGCCGTGACCCGGCCTGATATGGTGTTTTTCCACGGCTGCGCTTCCCGCCGTCGTGCCGCGCTGTCTGCGGCTGCTGCGCCGCCGCCGCCGCGGCTGGAGTTAGCAGCGCGAGACGCTGCGAGAGAAGCAATGATTGTCCGTGTGTGTGTTTTTGCTGTTGCTGGCAGCGTCGGGTGTAGTGCGGTGTAGTGAGTTGTAGTGATGGTCCGTTGCGTTGCGTTTAAGTTTGAACAAAAACCGTTTCCCAATCGCGCATCTCTTGTTACCTAACAACTAGGTGTCTTTGACTAATTCCTAACGTAAGACGTACTCCCGCCATCGCCGCAATTGCTATCATATGGTTTCTACCTTAGTTTCGCTCTTTGCGTTTGCCTCTTGCCATGCCCTGCGCGGCAGAGCAAAATCACAGCCCAGGCCCTGTGCCCGCCGGAGTAAGTACCTGCAGAGCATCGGTGTATGCTACTCGCTTCTGTCTACATTTGTATGTTAACCTTCTTTTTCCAAGTTTGCAAGCCCTTAGGTTATGATCTATTAAAACGCAAATTTTGAACTCATCCGAAAGGAAACGCTCTGATTGACCTTGAACTTTAACCAAAAATACGTGAGGAAGTCTTCCGTGCCCAACATAGCTTTTCGGGTTTTGAGATGCGTTGGTAAAGTTTGAGCAGCCCTAGCAATTTTCAGCCAGATTGTGGGGGTCCGTAAACATCGATCTATGGTTTAACATAAATCTCCTGCCAGCTGGAAAGACGCGGGCCTGGCCTAATGTCATGATGGTCGTAATCTGGTCGTATTCTTCAACGCTTATTCAAAAGCAAAACTTAAAGTAGTTTTATGTGAGTTTGGTCACCATGACAAGCGAAAGGTCAAACAAAGTCACTGACCTTAAATAGGCACCAGTGACCTTTTGCATAGTACAGGTATCTAGGTTCTGGGGGCACTTTGGACACCAATCTTGAGTTCGACATTGTTTGGCCTTACTTGACCTAAGAACCCCCAAATTTGGACACAAGTGAGTTCACGTACAGGCCAACGCACGCCGTAAATTTGGTTTCTAGCTCTCTCAGATACTGAGATCTCAAGGGGTCACACTGAGACCTCATCCGAGCGAAGGGTATTCAGCCGGCCACCCGGGCGAGGGTGAAGAGATATGCGCATTCCCATGAAAGTTTAGTGCAAATTTAGACAATTGGATATCTAGATAGGCTTAGGATATCAAATGCGATGAAATGTATCGCAGCAAACCAAGTTTTATTACGACTTAAGATCATGAACACCTTTTAAAAAATGCTGAAGTGGGTTCTGTAATCTGGTTAAGAAAAGCCGAAAGTTATTTCAGAGAAGCGCCGCCACTCGAGCATCGGTCTAGAAACTCGAAAACGGCTTTCACTCCATTGGGGAAACGAACTCACTTTATTCGAAAACTTAGCTGCAATTTAATTAATCATCTGCTGTGGCAATCGATATGCTTGGATTCTAACTCCAATCAATGCTGGATCGCACTGACTTGCCAAAGGTATGTCACGGCAGAGACGGAGGACTAGTGTTCAAAACAACGCGTGTCAAGTTCGAGTTCAATATAATATTCATTGTGCGCACAAGAAATCATTCTTGACAAACCCTTTAGGTGAACGGTAAATTACACAATTGCAAGCACTTCAAAAAATTAGTTGTTTTCACACAAGTCATTTTCAATTGTCCCGGAAATACAAATCGCTCTAAACTCGGATGGATTGTCGGAACACTGAGCTTTACCCGCGTCGTGGCGTGTGAGAAGCCGGCATGACGTGATTTTTTCGACAACAAACCAATGACTTAAAGTCGTGCTTTGACACGTTCAAGCAAATTGCCAATACTTTTTACGACAAGCCATGTCAGTGACCGAAAAATCTTCGGAGGACAATGCCCTCGAGTCAAGAGGTTACTCTTTGGGCAAGAAATTGGGACAGGGATCGTATGCCAAAGTTCGTGTTGCCGAATACAGATCAGGAGACAAGGTCGAAAAGCTGGCCTGCAAAATCGTGGACAAAAACGTTGCCCCTAAAGATTTTCTGGTTAAGTTTTTCCCGAGAGAGTTGGATATCATTCCAAAAATGGACCATCCCCACATTATACGGGTGCACAGCATACTGGAGAGAAACATGAAGGTCAGTGGGCGTGGGGGGTGGGGATGGGCAGCGAGGAGGGGCAATATTACGCTGTGCGTTGCAACGATTGACAAAACAGCCATCATTCTGGCAGGTTCGTGTGTTCATATAAAAGGTGTGGAGCATACCAATTGACTAATCAATCGATTTATTGCATGTAACCGCTGATTACCCACTTCCAGGTGTACATCTTCATGCAGTGCGCCGAAGGCGGAGACCTTCTCGAGTATATACAGAAAAATGGAGTCATTCCTGAGCCGAGAACACGAGCATGGGTGCAGCAAATGATCAGCGGCCTTATCTATATGCATGACCTCAACATTTGTCACCGTGACCTCAAGTGCGAGAACGTGCTCATCACCAAAAATCACAATATCAAGATCGCCGACCTGGGTTTTGCCCGGTACGTGGTGGACGAGGAAGGTAAACGAGTGCTCAGTCACACGTACTGCGGCTCGGCGGCGTACGCGGCGCCAGAGGTGGTCAAGGGCACGCCCTACAATCCCAAAATGGCCGACGTATGGTCCATGGGCGTCGTCATCTACATCATGGTCAACGCCTCCATGCCTTTCGACGACAGTAACCTCAACAAAATGCTGCGCGACCAGCTGAATCGAAACTGGTCTTTCAGAAGCAAAGTCAAAGACAAGATGTCACCAGACCTGAAATCCATGATTTCGAAGATGATAGAGCCCGATCTGACCAAGCGCGTGACGGCTGACCAGGTGCAGCAGTGCGAGTGGTTCAACAGGTCCTAGCGCGCTGGCGGCCGAGCCAGCTCCTCGCACCAGCAAAACTTCGCATTGTCACTATCCCGATCATGCAAGGTTGCTTTCTACATCAACTGTACTCTCCAGTTGCATTCGTGTGTGCGTGCAGTCGACTACGTCCCTTTTTGATGGACTGGAGCCGGTATCCGGCGGATGGACAATCCGGTTTGTCACCCCGACCCCGTGCCACTTTCAAGTGCTGTATCAAATACTGATGACGCAAGATGCGCATATCCAACAGAGTTAATAGCCTTGCAGGAGTGAGGCTTCCATCCAGCACAGACTTAATGACGTGGGAGGCTTCTGCCATTTATTTTCACCACCCAAGGCAGCTCGTCCTCCAGTCAGCGCTACTAATCAACACACCAGCGCAACATTTACCTTCTCGAACGTCTGGCGACTGCACCCCCAGAATCACTCACTATAGGTGAACAACATGACACATTTCAACTCACACCACATAGTGGTAGAATCGCGGACAGATCGCTCACAGCGATCGTCACTCAGCTTCTCATGTAGTATTCGATAGCGGCTGAGAATGCCGCGAATCCGGCACCCCCGAGAACGCCCGCCTTCAGGCCGGCTGGAACGGATATCTGGTGTCAGGGCAGCCGAAAAGCCAGCGCGATTTAACGATCACAGAACACAGATATTGACAACTGTGACAATAACCACGCTGCTTTTCCACGCCTCACGGCATTTGTCCTCATATTGCGCAATGACCTGGATGTCGGGTTGAGAACATACGGAGCGGAATAATTTTTTTATATTATAAAATAATGAGTGGTGTAATAGTTCGCCACGCGCAAATGCAAATACGGTTATTGCCCAGTCCAGTAAAATTATGGCATCTACAAGGCAGGTCGGGCCGGGGCGTATTACGTAAGTTGTTAAGTGCATTTGCGAGGAACATTATTCACGTAGATAAGACAGTAGTGACAGCCTTATTCCTCGTAGAAAAAAACATGTCGGAGATACAAATGCGGTAATATTTCGGCCGCATGTCTTCATCGAAACAATGACAGAAGCGAGTTCGCCGTTGCTAATGCTTCGACAGAGCCATGTTGCCGAAATATCAGCGCAACGATATCTCCATTCTCCTAGTTCTTCTCCGAGAATAAAGCTATTACTAATGCCTCATCAGGCCTGGGATATGCTCTAACCTGAGGTGTTAGCTACCCACGAGTCAATTTTCAAGGAGCATTTGTACCGCCCGCCAATTTCCCATCTCTGAAACCAACAGCCGATATCGCTAATTTTAATTACAATAGGTAGCAATGGGTTTCACCATCCAACAGAGTAGGTTTTGATGACATCAAGGTCCCTGCTGACATGTCGGCTCAGGTCAAGTTAATGCATTGCAACAAATTCGCGAGCATAAGTTACTTGCGTACAAAATGCTGCTTTGAGCATAGAGCCGTTTTTAGTCGTCCACCGCAGAGGCGCGGCAGGAGGCTGGGCCGCCTGAACCGGCTCCCAGAATGACGTCACGTCTACAAGCGCTGGGTCACGTGTCACCCGTCACCCGTTCGATCGAACCCAACTCTCGAGATCGACGTCCCGCGCCAGAAAACGCGTCAACACCTCACCAGATCCAGCCAGCGACGGCAGTCGTCGAGCGCAATGACCCGTCTCGGTGACCTGATCTAACCGCCGACGACAACCCAGTGACCTGACCTGACCGCCGACGACCCAAACCGGTGACCTGACCTGACCGCCGACGACCCAAACCGGTGACGTGAACTGACCACCCGTGACCCAGCCCGTTGACCTGACCTGACCGCCGACGGCCCAAACCAGTGACGTGACCTGACCACCGGTGACCCAGCCCGTTGACCTGACCCGACTGTCGGTGACCCAGCCCGATGACCTGACTCACCGCGCAGACCGATGAGGCCTCCGGTGACGGCGCCCGCGTACGTGCCGTTCCTCATGTCATCCTTGGCCCGGTACTGAAAACGGCCGCACCTCGTGAGCATACTCCCCGCTGTACGGGTCTGCACGAAGAAGGGAACGGGCGGGGCGGGGAGGGTAGGGGCGGGGAGGAAGCGGAAGACTCAGTGCCGCGTTTGTAACTATCGGGTGTGGAGACGCGTGCCCACGGGACAGCTGGTCCGTGATTATATGCATACGTTCGGGATGGTTAACGCATACGCGCGTCCGATAAGCAAGCATGAGAAACAAAAAGCTACGCTAAACACGAAACGAAACACTGTAATTAGACCTATGCTTGATACCGCTTCAACGGCATCGATGCCGACCCCGATACACAGAGCAAGGGTTGACTAAAACCATGGCTTTAATTCGGCCCTGATTCTTAAGATCCCGCCATCGATTCCATTGACAACATTTTAGGAGGCAACCTGTTTGATGGCCCTCCAAAAGCCCAAATAAGACACCATTTTGATACCAATAAAGCTATGTAGGTGGACATAGAAGCTGTTAAGGGGACTATGATTATGTATTGTCTGACTGCGGTAGCATGCAGACAAACTGACACTCTCCCCACATTATTCGTATCAAGAGTTAGTCCGAGCCCTTTGAATGGATACATTTCTTGAATCAGAGCTAACGCTAATCTGTGCCTGTTGCGCGAGGCCCAGACCCCTGCCATCCGATCGTGAAATTCCTGGTCAACTGCCATTTGATGGCGAGCGCATTAGCGTACGACCGTGCTCGGCACGATCAACCCTGCTCTGTGACGTCACATGACCGTCAGCGCGGTCGCTGCCGCCGACTGTAAGCCATCTCGGTCAAGGTCAAATAGCGAACGCCTAAAACGACTCGGGTCCACTCCGCCACGGGTGGGTGTATCGGAAAGCAGGCGCTCTGACTGAACTATCGGGACGTTAAAACACGATGCAGCACATACCATGTAAACGCACTTAGAATGTGTAATGCAGCACTTGCATTTAGTAAACTTCACGGGAAGTGCAATCCCCACCATGGCAGCATTTGAGTCGCTCAGCTGTTTGAGGCCCTCATGTAAGTGTGGGTCAGGACATGCTGAGCCGTGTTACGCTGCCGTGTTTCTCTTGGTCCGAGCCGTTACCACGAAAGGCCGATTTGCCTTGAGCTTCACAAGCTCACTGCTATCTGCCTTACCACGTCAAAGGAAAAAAACGCACAGCTCAACATGGCAGCAGGCATGCAGACGGCTGTAAGAGGTAGTCTCTTTGCCATCTCTAGATTCCACCTTCCGTTTTGCAGATGGGAGGACTGGGACTCATTTTGTCGACGTCACTATTCTTGTACAATACTGGCCAAGCCACATGTTCTTGAACAATCAGAAGCCCTCAGGCCAAAACCCACACCGTTGTGGAAGCCCACTACTCTGCCACGGTCTCTGGGTAGTTGCATATGAGGCAGGTGTTCCCTACTGTTGTGGGAAAGCAGACAAACGGTGGGGCGGAGGGGAAGGGGAGGGGGAAATTGGGAGGCGCTCCGCTCCCGCAGCTGAAACGCGGCTCGGTTGGTCGCACCTCTGGCCGGGATGTAGGCCCGGAGTTCTAGCCACAGCTGGCGGACCTATGGCGTCCAAAACGTCCGACAACGGAGCTAACGCCCCTGGAAACTAAAGGAGCACCAGAATCTTCCAATTCCAATCAGCAAAGTGAGTCCAATGAACGAAGCACGACCCAACACAATCCTCTGTAATGGCTTGCCACTAGCTGGCTACAAAATAGCTGTCAAACCTCTCCCGTCGCACTTCTTATTTCCCCACTATGGATAGCTGTAGGAGAGCTCTTACCGATTCGATGCAGCATTCCACCCCAGCGAACATCAGTCCGATCATGCCGAAGTTCTTCGCATATTGCAGCATAGCAGTCCGCATCTCCATAAAAACCTGGTGAAAATCGCCAATTGTAAAAATGGAGACACAGCAGGGAGGTGGAGGGACGTAACTACAGTTTCACTATGCAATAAAAGCTGGTAGATAAGGGTGGCACGTACATTTTGTGTGTATTCAGCTTACTTACGTTGCATACAATTTAAACATGAAACACGCCATTTTGACAGAACGGTCACAGGTGTACAGTACACGTCCTTGCACGTGCCAGTGAAGCAGCTCTGCACCACAATAATGCACCATTTTTTAAATTAGATAATCTGACGTCACAATTGCGGCTAAGCGTTTTGAAAATTTGGGAGACGCGATTCAATTTGCTAAAATCCAGCTGATTTCCCCATCTCATACCGCATGCAATAAGGCCCTGGCCGTCGTGGTTGCAAAAAATAGCAGATGTGCCGCAAAGGTAAGCAGTGGTAAAGAACAGGCTACATACTTGTAGTGTCGATCAAACAATAAGCCACTTGCTGACGTGAATAACTGAACATAAACATGGACATGCTTGGTTTTAGCTATTCAACAATGTAGCGCAAAGATGACGGGGAAGAGATCATTGCAAAACAAAGCAAATCTGAGAAGACTTTCAGTAAAAAATAATTGCAACAATGAAATTCATCGATACAACTGTTGCATTCTGCCAACATTGGCAGTGCTACAGTGACAACACATAACTCAATGGTAAAGGAGCTGTTCTCAACTTTAAGACAAGAACAAGAAGATGGAAAACTGTATGTTTTTGTCGGACATGTTTCAAACCCCGTCGACTGGAACTTTTTTGGAGCAGGCGAGTGCAAACATTTGGACAAGGATATCACAGATGGGCGCTCTAGATGCTTGCGGCAATTTCAGTGGATTCCATTCTATTTAGTTCAATTTAATGAGCTGCCGCGGCTGCTAGAGATCACACACCGCGCAAAATCCGGCGAGTTCGGCTGGCTTGTTCTGTATCTGGGCACGGTCAATTTAATACCGGATGTACTGAAATGCTGGCACACCCCTGAGGGAAAAACCCTTAAAACCCACCTCTTCTTAATCGGATAATAACCTAAAAAGTACACCAATCGCCGTAATGTAGCCGACTTATTGGAGATACACCAGTATGTGGTATAGATCAGTCATGTACGTCCGTCGTTCTGGCTCCTGATACTCTAGAGAAACCCCTTTCAGACCATTTTGGACTCTGTTGAACCATGGGTCATGCCGTTCATGGGCAATACCAGGGGTGCAGGTAGGATGGGGTGCACGGGGCACGTGCTCCCTGATTTGATGATTATTTGGGCTTTAGGGCGCGCCGACTACCCTGGTCACATGGCGCCTGGGACGACAATCTAGGGCCCGAAGAGCTGGCCACAGGGCGCAGAGGACC
The DNA here is from genome assembly GCF_011947565.3 of Pollicipes pollicipes. Taxonomy (NCBI): domain Eukaryota; kingdom Metazoa; phylum Arthropoda; class Thecostraca; order Pollicipedomorpha; family Pollicipedidae; genus Pollicipes; species Pollicipes pollicipes. The sequence goes on along the minus strand of NW_023597054.1, from coordinate 41,320,387 downwards.
CCGGCCCGTATGGCCGGGCTCTCGAATGTCAGTCAGAGACCCCGCTGCACCGATTGGTGGCCTGCTGGATCAATGCGTGCCAGAGACCACTGACATCGAACAGTCGGTTTCGTGTTGGTTTCAACCACGGGTGCACGTTCCCCAGGCAGGGACAAGACCAGGGTCTCGCGATTTGCCTTGGTCTGGGTCCCTGGAAAAATGAGGGCCCTTTATGTCGGTGAGGGGCCCATGGTACCTTGGAGGGACCCTGTGTCGGCAAGAGGCCCTGCACCGGTCAGGACATTTGTTGAACAGGGACAAGTACGGGAACCCGAATACCAGAGTCACTTACGTTGCTCGGGCTCTCTGATAGAATAAGGAGACACAAGAGCTGATGATGGGAGTCCACAATGGGACAATAGAAGGACTCTGTGTCAGTAGCACCAGCACCGAACGAGACGCCCCCGTTCTATTTTGGCCGGGGCCCAAAAAGCCCAAATGACCTCATCGTGCCAATGATAGGACACCTACGCCGGTAAGAGATCTTTTTGCGTCAATGCTGGGCCCCTGTGTCGGCGCTAAAAAATGAACAAGTTTGAACTTCATTGACCCGTGGATAACAACGCTCATGGACCGCATGTTCCACACTTATTCGCTTTCGGTAAATCGACTTCGCTGCATCAAATGATCCACTTGTCAGTGATCGTGGCACGGAAATATGGTTTGATCGTCGTGATTTTCTCTTGAGCATGTCGGAATTCTAGAATCTCCTTAAACTGAGAGCGCTCGATCCCCCAGTGATATCATCTCAAAATTCGCTACGCTACACACCTCTAAACAAGGCAACTTTGGGAGCCGTATCTAATTATTTCTTAGCTTTTATGTTTCAGTCAGGTACTACATAGTCTCATTATTTGAGCATCTAGGTTGGCATAGCCCTCAAATAGGAATACAGAAGGTTTGCGCTGTGTGATAGTTGGTTTTCCTTGATGTATGTAACATTTGGAGAGAACAATATTGAGATGGCATTATCCAACAGAAGGGGCAAATTCACAGTACTGGGATGGAGTAAAGCCCTCATAAAAATATGACTGCCCGTGCAAAATCAATTCCGCGCCACAGGCCTCAGGGCTCGTTAAACGAAGGGGTCGGTTCGAAAAAGATTGGGCTGAGACGGACCACATACAAACTGGTTTGCTTTGGTATCCAATCAAATGGACATAACTTAAAGTGTCAAATGGATGAACACATCCAAGCGCAGCACTAGTCACATGCTTAAGAGACATGTGTGCATGCTGGGAATGAATGCATACAAAAAAGCTCAAATGTGCTGCCAACTGACTGACCATTTTAGATTGGCATGCATTTCTTCAGTATTGTGTTGGCGGATCAACATAAAAATACGAGGTATGTCCAGTAATGCCACACAGTACAGCACCATGCCTCTGACACATCATATGAAGCTCAGCAGCATGGCTGAAGTTGCTGCTGGCAGGGGTCAAAGTCCATTTGCTTAAATTCTTGAAAATGTATAAAAATAAGGAAACATGCCTGGCTAACCTGTAGCAAATGTTTCATGTGAATTAAATGCATTGCTTGAAAAACTAGACCTCAAGTTGGCTAAATTATTGAAGTCACTGGTGTCTGTAGTTACAGGTACTGGGGGAAACCACATATCAAAATAAAATTGTACAGCAAGCAGATTTGATGGTACATGTGTGAATTGAAGCCAAACCCAAGGGCTTCTCATTCCTTTTTAAAAATGTGATGAACCTTATACCCTGACGATAATGAGGAACCTTAATGAACATTTTGCCCTGATAGATGACAAACAAAAAGTAAAAGAGCTAGAGACAAAATAATTCACAGGTAGGTCTACAATCAAAATTGCTTGTTTTACATTGGGGCATATCTAGGTCATAACCTCTTGGTCCAATAAGGTCAAACAAGGTCAAACTAGAATTCAGAGTCAAAGGTGCCATCAGGCAGACTTTCACACACCACTTATGAAAACCTGGATACATTTTCTTAGAAAGAGATTAGGGTCACTACAGTTCAGTAACCTCATCAAACCTGAAAGGTGAAAATAACAATTATTGCTGACCAATTTCTTTCAAAACAAAATCAATATCAAACACTACACTATGCATCAAGCTCTTCCAAGCAAAAGATAATCAAGGTCATTGTAGGTCAGTGATCCCTCCTGAACTCCATTAAAGCAGCAAAGGAAATCTGAGCTCCTCATGATCAAGGAACTTTTAAGATAGGTCAAAAAGGGGCTGAGGGCACAAAACAACACTACAACACAAGTTCTCCAGTGAAAAAATGCACACTTTTATTGTGAAGTATGTTTGCTGCATTTGAACCAATCACCTCTTTGGCTGTTTGCTGCTTCAGTTCTGCTCCAGTTATTGAAGGGTTCACACTGGATGTAAACAGGCCAAGAGCTCCTCCCAAACCAAAACCTGTGAACACAGGATAAAAAGTCATTTAAAAAGGTGCCTTACAATAATACAAAATATACACCAATAAGCTCACTGGATTTTGCATGAAAAGGCCATAAAAAGACATGTTGCTTTTAGAGTCATTATGTCACCTGTATCATATGAAGTCCACATAGTTTTTCATTACATCTTACAATCATGGTTAAACCTGGCCCCCCATGTCATTCATAAATCTTACCTGCAACTCCACTCAGGGCCTGATTTAAAAGGACAGCTCTCAAAAAATGCTTGGACCATTTTTTCTTCCCTTGTCTTTATGTATGGAGGGCTGAGTATTGTTGGAATCAGCACATTTTCTCTATAACGGTTTGGATTCTGCATCATGTATTTGCATACATCATCCATTTTTTCTAATGATATGCCATAAATGCCAACTGGAGGCACTCTGAGCATTGCACTTTCAGATCCATGTCCAGCAGGAAATTCACCAATGTTAGATTTTGCTGCAGACATGTTTCCCACAGATGAAGCAGAATATTAGCTCCACACCGCAGGCAAGGTCTTGCAGAAGCTTCAGCTGGTAAATGAGCTGAACAACCTGAAAAATGCTTCGGGTCAGATACATCAACCACCATTCAAACAAATCTGCTCCATATGAGTCAGATATTATTGGATTCATATTCAATGGCATCAGAAATGCTTATCTGAGCAGCAGTTCTTACCCATGTTTAAGTATTTCATGTACGGGTAGTATGTGTGTCCCGCAGCAGCTGATAGTGCATATGAAATTCATTATTGCCAAACCTTGAACGATGACATACAGATCAGCCTAAACTGTGCATATTCAGCATATATGTAAAAGGTACACATGCATAGTACATGTGATAATCATGCTGCACCAATGCTGTACACTACTGCCTATTTTAGTTGATGCTATTAAATGTCCTGCAATATTCATTGCATTATAACAGAGCTCAAAACATATAGACCTGAAATGATCAGTAAGCAGCCTTTCTCATAACCTGCTGAGAGTTCAAAAGGCATGTTGTTTCATGCCAGCAGCTGGCAGAAATTGTAGTCACAGATTTTAGCAATCAATGTTAGTGGCAAGAGGAATAGAGTAATATATCTGCTGGAACCAAAGCTTTTTGGCCCTGAGCAATCTGACAAGACAAAACAGCAAGTATTCATCAATCCCAGTTGTCAAGTTATATAATAGAACTTAAATGCAGCATGGAAACAATGCTGTGTGCAAACACAAAGTGCATTTCAGAGTGCCTAAGGAGCCACCATCAGTTACATTGCATGCTTTGGCTATTTTCACTCCCTGCTGTCAACCCTGTTATTCACTGCTCACTCTGTGCAACATCTGGCATGGTGTGTCTAGAATGCAAAAAAGTGAACATTAGGCTCAACATGTCCATTGTGTTAGCACAATGAGCTGAATGGCTGTCCATTTAACAGCTGCTGCCATACAGCTGTCATATCTGTCCATTTAACTGAACAGATATGGTGACGCTGCAACATCTAGACAACAATTTCAGTACCCAAACAAATCTGGGAGTCCTAGGTGTGGACACCACAAAGTTCAGCACCCAAAGAGCCACAGTTGCAAAACACCAAGTTTTTTTTGTAATTCAAGCAGAACTACAGCTATGTCCACAGCCTTCTCCCCAATCAACATCCGCTCTAGATTCCTTCCTTTTATGTGCAATTTAAGTTCAGTTGCGCAAGCCTCCCATACTGGACGTGTGGTGGCAAGAGCGGCATTGGCTGCATTCTACCTCACTACTGGAACGACAATTAAAAACGGACTTTGGGAATGGAACTCCAAAACAACCTAAAGCATACCCCGCCAACAGATAAACTCTCATCCGTTTTTATACCTGCGCGAAATCCGATCCCCCGCCACCCACTCCCGTCCCACCATCGCCACAACGCGCCGCAAATTAAACCCGGCCCAAGGTAGATGTCCGTACTAATCCGTGATTGTATCTTTTGCGTCATAGTTGTTTTATAATCACTACCACCTTTTTACTTTAAAACGTGAGCCTATCAGTTCAGACTTCAGAGTTCAGGAAATAAGCATCAGAACATACGGAACGGCAGCTACTGTAAACGCAAAATAAACATGCATATAAAAGGCCTATTAAACACAAAATTGACAAGCAGAATACGGACGTATTCAAAACAGGTGGCATGCGTGAAAGACGTAGGTGCTGCCGAGATCTTAGCACAACAGAGCAGGACAAGAATGGTTAAGGGGCCCGCAATATAAATTATGCATTTCCAGCAACATCAAGGTCGGGAGCGGTGCCGCGGTTTTTGATTTAGGGGGCCGTGATTATCCAGGGGCTTCTTAGACAAAATAGGATCTGACAAACAACGTTCTGGGCGGTGCTGTATTCGCAAAAAAGCGCACCGAGGCGCACCTCTTATTCAATTGCTACTTTATCATATCCAGTCAAATAAATGTTGATAATAAAAATCCAGAATGGGGAAACCAGTATTGGGTCTCGTCCTTATCAGGAAACTTGTTGCGGTTCTCCATCGAGAAGCGTCCCACCTGGTGCGATACACGCGGGGCTCCAAATTTAGAGCGGCACGCTCTCGATTCGCGAGGGGGCCTCCCAATCTTGCTACTAAGACACCTCCTTTCCCAAAAAATGAGTAACTGCAGCTGTCTCATGCATGAAGGGGCAGCCTTTTCCAGAAATGGCGTCTACCGCATAGAGGACGCCTCGTACCCCACAGCACGGCCAGCTCATACTTCGCGGCGGGGGCCCTTCCGAGCCAGCAAAGGGCCTCTCTGACATAATGCTAGACCCTCTAATCTAAAGCACGGGCTTCAACGACATATTCCATTCAGGAGAATAAGTCAGCTACCAGAGAGTTGTTCAGGAACAAAAATGTATTTCCGCCCAACGCTACACCTTATTCGTCGCCATTTTGAAACGCTCTCGACGCCATCATGGGTCATGCCGCGTATGGCTAACTTCGTTCAGATTGGCAACTTTAGTGTAGAAGCCTAGCGGATTTTTTTTGTACAGATAAGGATTCTTTTTTTTAGCTTTCGAATCAGTTATATCACTAATTCATATTACAAACAAAAAATAGAACATATTTATGGTGTTTTTGTTAAAGCAATTCCTTGCCTTTGGTTTTTGGTTATGAAAAGCTGGAAAGCTTTCTGGTTTCACCACCAGTCCTAGCCCGTTATACCCTGTCATTTGTCTCCATCAACACTGAAGTCTGTCTTGCTGTTGGCTGGATACAATATTACGGCGTCGTTCTCTGTCGTGTTTCAATGGGGCGATACGATAATAGTTCTGATGAAGGAGGGAGCTCGCGAAGAGGAAGGAGCAGGTCGCCGAGAAGAACTCCGCCCAGGTATTCTCAGGAGGCGGGCCGGTCTCACCGTGACGGTGGGGGGTATGCGAGAAGGTCCAGTGATAGAACTTACTCCTACAAGATGCTGTGTATTAGCAGCATCCATCCGAAAGCAGCGGAAGATGTTATCAGAGAAGATTTGTACAGAGAATACAGGAAGTTTCCTGATGTGTCAGTCAAGATTGTTGTCGAGCATGATGGAGAGCGTGTGGCATACGTGTACTTCAGAACTTGGGAGGATGCTCGGGATGCCAAGCATGCTAGCAGGGGGCGCATCATGTTCTATGATAAGCCAGCAATGGTGGAAGCTGTTTATGACACAGTTCCACAGGAGTACCTTCCTCGTCGCCGAAGCAGGAGCCCAATGCTTGACTATCCTCCCATGGACAGCAGGTACATGAGGCCAAGATCACCCCCACGTGACTATGAAAGGTATGGTCCACCCATGCCTGCTCCAATGGATCCATATGGATATGAACTTCCGCCCCATGATCCATATGGCTACGGTCGTGGATATCCCTACAGAGAACCTCCAAGGGGGCCCCCCTATGGGGGAGGCTATGGACCACCTTATGGTGCCCCAGGATATGCAAGGCCAAGATTTGAAAGACATGAGAGAAAGGAGAGATTTCCCAACTATCTGCACCACATACCACCCGAGGATGATCCCACTGCTTGCCGTACATTGTTTGCTGGCAACATGGAGCTGAACATCACAGAGGAAGAACTGAGGAGGATCTTTAACAGATATGGAAATGTGGAAGACATAGACATCAAGAGGCCACCTCCTGGCACAGGGAATGCATTTGCATTTGTGAGATTTGAAAACCTTGACCAGTCAAACCGCTGCAAAACAGAGCTGTCAGGACAGTACATCGGGAAGTTTCAAGTGAAAATTGGATATGGAAAAGTTCTCCCATCATGCAAGGTGTGGGTTGGTGGACTGGGCTCCTGGACAACTGTGCAGACCTTGGAAAGAGAATTTGACAGGTTTGGAGCCATCAAGAAAATTGAGTATGTGAAAGGTGAACCATATGCTCATGTCCTCTATGAGACCCTGGATGCAGCTCAGGCAGCAGTGAATGAAATGAGAGGCTTCCCACTTGGAGGCCCGGACAAGAGGATCAAGACAGATTTTGCTGCTGATGAGACAACTGTTCAGTTTGGAAGAAGGCCCCCATTTGATGGCCCAGGATGCAGTGAGGACTTCAGAGGTAGGGGCCGTGGTGGGTTCCGAGGTGGAAGAGGAAGCTTCAGAGGTGGGTTTGGTGACCGTGGTGATGGCAGTGATGAGTCATATCATTCAACTCTCCGCCAAGTTCCCACAGAGAACAGGTCTGTAAGTCCATCTCGTAGAAGTGAGACAGGCTCAGAGGGTGGGCATCTGAACACTGCAAAAAGTCTGTCAGATGTGGCACGGAAAGTGGGGACATCTTGGCACGGTGCTATGATCTTGAAGAGCTCATTGTTTGCATGCAAGTTTCACCTCACTGATGGTGATGCAGACATTGCAGACACACTGCTGAAAGATGAGAATGAAAAGCCTTTGCTGAGGATCACTCAGAGGCTGAGACTTGACCAGGCAAAGTTGGATGATGTGCAAAAGCGAATCACATCATCTCCTCATGCTATCTATGTGGCATTGCCAACATCATCATCACCTGCAAATGTTGATGACTCATCGGTCCAAGCAAGGTCCCTTCGAAATTTGGTGTCCTATCTGAAGCAGAAAGAGGCAGCTGGTGTGATATCTCTGCTCAGCAAGGAAGGAGATACCACTGGAGTTCTGTATGCATTTCCCCCATGCAACTTCTCCAAGGAACTTCTGACCAGGACTGTGCCAGCTCTCTCTGAGGATGCTGCGAAAGAAGACCACCTACTGGTTGTGGTGGTCCGTGGAAGCTCTGCTCAGCTGGCACTGACCTAGGTAAGGGGGGGTGTGAATTGTATGTGGTACTGGGCACTATTAATGTATCTTGAGGATTGCAAACATATCTTATCAGTATGGCATATCCAGATGTGTGGTGCATAATATATTGTCTTTGTGTCCTATCTGAATCAGAAAGATGCAGAGAAAGTAGAGGAAGGAATCTGTAAATTTTACCTGCTCAGCCATATTATATTGTTAGGAGCTGGACAGGACGCATTTATCATTGTATCTAGCAATGAGTCAGCAATCACTGTGCAGTGGTATGAAGTTAAAAAATGAAGTAAAACAGGATTCAGTTTTCTCAATTGGACCCTGTTGGCATTGCCAGGAATGGAAAGAATTAACATGTAGAATATGTTGCTTTGCATTATCCGTAAGTTTTCCAAAATTCACGGGTCTTAGCATGACATAACATTATTTTTGGTTCTTGCATTGAGAACCTTGGCAGTGTCTGTAGTGATGTCACTTGTTCGTTGTTCCAGGGACATCACTGAACAGATGAATTGGCTGCATGGAGTGCTTCCTGGTCGCACACGCTTCTGGACCGGATGCCAGCTGGAGGGTCATGCCTCCTCGGGCCTTTGTAACCAAGCTGCTTGCATTGTTGCCCAGAATTCACTTTTCCATTCTCACCTTTGATTGGTGCTTTGTTTGGGACTAATGTAACTTGTCCAGTGATCTGCGATGAAGTTGTAATGCTTGCTTCCTCCCATTAAATGTTCTGGCTATTTTCAGGCAAACGGCGGCATTATATGGTGATGTGAATGTGCAGTGTTGGTGAGAAGTGTTGTGAAAGTGAATTACAAGAAATCGTCACATTAGAGATAAAAGAGGCTAGGAATGGTGCAAAATGTGAGATCAGTGATGAACACTAGAGCATCATGGTGGTGACTGGGCACCTGGAGAATCATCTGTGAATCAAAATGGTGCTCTTTCAAAATTCAACTCATTTGCGAGTGACAGATCTTAAATGGTGTATGATATGCACTGGAACACTGATCCAGCTCATTGGTGTAGTGCGGCCACCCGACTTAAGTGGTTCCTTGCGGCCAACCTCTCCAGGGTATTTGCCCAGTGCTGTGGTGAGTGACATTGAGGAATGATGCATCCAGCTGCCATTGACGGCTGATACGTGACGGCTTGGGGTGGCTCCGCGGAAAAGAACAATCATTTGGTGTGCCCAGTGCGGTGGCGCGCTCGTTTTCGGTGAGTGCTGTGGTAGTGAGGAGTGATCTAGCAGTGGCAGTGGCTTCCAGTTACGTTCTCCCGAGTTCTTCATTCGTGATCGGTCTTCAGCATCTGCCTGTCAACAGGCGTCTCAGACACTCGCCGCCTGGTTCCCACCTGACTCAAAACTATCAGCCTGGTTTTTTCTCAGTGATTTTTCTTTTTTCTCAGTGCTCAGTGATTTCTTAGTGAGGTGTTCCGTGACGCACCGGTTGCGGGCAACAGTGGTGGCGCTGCGCGTAGTGGCTGTCCCAGGGTGCGTATTTGGGGTGGCGCGGTCGCGACGCAGCAGTTCAGTGTTGAGGTGCCAGTGAGGAACCAGTGTGAGCTAGCTCCAGTTTGGATGGCCGCCAGTGAGGGAGCTCATGGTAGTTCAGTTCGGGAGGATGCCTCGAGAAAACGGTGCTAGAGCTGGCCCGATTCTGGCGGAATGACGATAAAACCGAGGTGAATAGAGAGAGGAAGTGCTACGCGTTGTGAGGTGGCAGTGAGCGACAACGGTCCGACCGTGCAGAAGCAGCGGCGTGGTGAGGTGGCCTTGCTGGGTAAAGTGACAGTGGGGACGTTCCAGTCGTGGTGGGTCAGCAGTTCATTGGTGGTGCTTTGCGGTGGTGTAGTGACAGCCCGGCGAGAAGTGCTTGGTGGTGGCGTTACGCGCACTGTCACCATGTATTTTGCTCCAGAACAACGGCCAAGCACTGGTGAGTGGCAGTGATGAAGTAAGTGACACGGTCCCTGACTGAATTAGGGGGGGGCAGTCATGACTTCGGGGTACCGGTTGTGGTTGCGGCGTTCGACCTGTGCCAGTGGGGAAGCGGCCTGTGGGTGATATTTATGCGAAAAGCGATCCGAAATTTAGCAAGTTCCTCGTGGTTCTACGCATGTGGCGCGCAAATGCCTAAATTTGTGCTTTTTTGAAATTATTGAATCAGTGTGTCCAGAGGCGTTTCAACCGCAGGCTTTTATACGTCAAGGATCTTTTGCACCAGGCTTCAAGCCAAGCGAAAGTATGTGCGAGTCAAATGCCGTGTCATTTGGTTGGACCCGTACATACATACCTTGGGGTCGGTAACGGGTGGCGGCATTGGTCATTCAGGTTGCATCTTGAGGAAGACGTGGGATTCGTCCTGGGGACGCTATCTCCGTCTTTCCTATATATCTGTCTCCATTTCACCATGGTCGGCGAGGTCGTGGCAGACAGTCGTTCGCGGTATTTGCTTTGGGACGACATTGCCCCGTGAGGCCCTAATCAGTAGCGTGAAAGCAAATGCGGGCAGTGCACGCTGGCACAGTGTCCCACTCGGAAATTGATAAAGGTCAGGTCCAAGCAGATTCAAAGGGTGACGCTGATCTATCTGCGTACATCACATACAGACGCGCATTCTCTTCCGGGCGAAAACCTAACTATGAGCTGGCTCCACGGCCTGTTAAAATGCCTGGCCGGGGCGCTAAAATTCGCGTCTGTCATGTCGGTCGTTTCAGACGTAGTTGGTGGCGTGACTGCGCACAACGTTGAATTATAAGGTTTTTGAGAGTGGAAAGTTCCGTGCCATATTGCCCTTGGCGTTTTCCATACGACCAGGACCAGGGGTGTCTGCCTATCTCGTTAAATACGTTCTTGCATATCGTTAAATGCGTTCTATAGAAAATGAACGTTCGTTTTTGCGAATATGCTCTCCGCTCCGCCATATATTTATACCCGTTGCCTTCAGGGGTCCATAGGACCATATTAGACGCGCCTTAAGGCCACAATATCGCAGGCAGGCACAGGTGAGGGAAGGGTCGTCTCAGAAAATGATGTGAGAACCAGTTTTAGTTTAGTTTTTCATGCATCGCCAGGTGTTAATGCTCTTGCTCTCGCCAATGCTAATGCCTTGCCTCTGGCCGACTCGGGAGGGGGGGGGGGGGGGGGGTCTTGCCAACTCACGCTGAAAACAAACTTCAACGGACCTGGTTGTCTAGCGTAGCTTTTGATTGTAGGTGCCGATGAGCCCTTCGGAACCTGAAGGAAGGGGGGGAGGTACGTACCGTCTGCCCCCCCCCCCCCGCTCCCCCCAGCCCGGCCTGCGCCGTTGGCCTATCGTGTGAAGATTCGAGAGTTTTGGCTTTGGGGATGTGGGTCGCGCTGGAATGGTGGACATTGGCAAGTTGTCGAGAATGGGAAGGGATGGGTGCCTCATGACACATCGTGTGCGGGGTCTTGGATATTCCACTTCATTCAGTTCCGTTTTAATGGGAGTATATTTTAGGGTCGTAAAAACGTATGATTTCAAATGTGGCACTGACACTAAACAAGTCACTTCACACGGGCAGATACGCTCGGGTTTACGGTAAAGGGACTGCTCGCTTGCCCATCCTCGGTGCGCGCTGCGGCGGTATAGGGTTTAGCTGGTCCGATGCCGGTGGAAAGCGTGTGCTAGGTTCTATGAAGCGAAATTGACAAGCTGGATGTCATACGTAGGGTGGCGCGTCCGTTGCGCGATGCGTGGCACCGCCTTGGCGGTGCCGCACGGGGGGGGGGGGGGGCGTCTGTAGTGGTCCCGCTTTTAGTGGTGGCGCCACCTATATTGCTCCCCTATGCGCGTCTACGAGACGGACGTGGCGCGTGTACCGCCCCGCGGAGCGCGTGTGGAAGGGAAAGGTGGCGCGGCGGGCGCGCCGGCCGTCGGGCAGTCGCGCGTAGGGGGCGGGGAACGGCGGTCCGGCTCGCAGGCTGGGGAGCACTCGCGCGGTCGAACGGTTGCAGCCGTCCGTCTTCGGGAGGTGGTCGTGACGTGAGCGTCGGCAGAGACCGGTCGGCGGTGTTGAACGTTTTCCACGTGGGCCGGTTTCACGCGGTCCCCGTTCACGGCATTGTGACAAGTGTCGCACGGTGGCGGCGTTCTCCGTATGGCTCATCGCTGCTAGGAACGGACCGTCGTAGGGGCACGACAGCGGCGGCTTCACGGCGTCGTGCCGCACGAGCACGTGCGTGGCTCGTGACTGCGCATCACTCGCTTGCCGGGGCGCCGCCGGCCGCAGCGCCTGCGTGATGCGGCGTAGCTGGGAGGCGCATGACGCCGGTGCTGGTGTCTGGGCGGTTCGCGCGAGTCAAGGAGCTTGCCCGGCAGGTGGGGCGGCAGGCCGTAGACAAGGTTGGCGGCGCTGCACTAGAGGTCGGCGCTTCCCAGATGCCGAGGAGCGCCAGCGGCAGGGCGTCCGTCCATCGGGGCGTGACCGCGCAGCGCACGGCCACCCTGAGCCGCCTGTGTATTCGTTCGACGAGCCAGTTCGATGGTGCGGGGCGGCTTGCCAAGCGGATGTGTGAATAGCCCAAGAGCGCGGTCTGCGGTGAGGCGGCTGTGTACGCCGAACCTAGCGACTCATCTGGCGATAAAGGCGCGGGGGACGGTGGCCGCGGTCATGTCGCGGATCGGCAGGGCCTGTGGCCAGTGGATGTACCGGTCGTCGATAGTCAACATGCAAGCGTGGCCTTCGTTGGGCGACATACATCCCACCATGTTAACGTGGATGTGAACGAGCCCTGTCACTGGGCCGGGAAACACGCCCGCAGGTGAGCTTGCGTGCTGTTGCACCTTTGGATGGTACGCCTGGCAGGTTTGGGTCGACATCCGCGAGTTTCTTTTGACGGAGGGCCAGATAAGCCTGCTGGTGATAAGCTGGACATTGGCTCAAACCCCGGGTGCAGCAGGGTGTACACGTGCCAAAAGCAGGCATGGGGCGGCGGCTCTGGCATTCACGGGCGCGTTGTGCCGATGGGGTCTCCACCACGAGCGTCCGGCCACTGGTTAGGGGGGCGTCACACAGCTGTGGGCCGTGGTCGGAGACGCGGAACCGGATGGGCTCGTCCACCTGCTGAGCTGCCGCCGGCGCGCCGGAGTCGTTGACGGCTGGTTCCGGTGCTACAAGCGCGTTTGCGGTGGGAGACAGCCGCCCGGCGGCGCCGTTCATCTTGCCGGCACGTTGCGGGATGTCTGGTGAACTGAGAGATCAAATCGATGTGCCGGGCGCTCGCGTGGGAGTGCCGGGCGATGCCCGACGAGATGGCGTGGGTCAGCAGCTTATAGTGGTCGTTAAAGACGGGCAGTTGCCGCCCATTGACGATGTACCGGATATATGTGGTTGATTTGTATGGGGGGCTATCCCCCCCCCCCCCCCCCAGGCTATCTAACTTACTCCCACAGTGAGCTTGCCTCGCCCCAATTTTGGGGTCCTGAGTATATACAAGGCATTTTAAATTGGACGTCATGATTGTCAGTTTTAATGAAGATTTATAGTTCTTTCATGGGTAAGGCGAACAGAGAAAGTGAAGACTGTGATGTCATGTTCGGCTGAGTGCAGCTGACTGAGGTTATCACGCTTGGGAATTTCTGTGTCTGTACCGTGTTAACTTGATTGTGCTTTCTTTTTCAACAGCATGCATATTTTTAAATATACGATTGAGGTATCTTACTGACCTTGGTCTAATTTGGGACAGCGATCGACAGCGCTCACCACCTCGTCACAGCTCCAACACTCGCTCGTAATGCTTCCAGATGATACGGCGGCAAACACTACAGGTCACAATATCGGTCATCAGAGTGTCGAAGGAGCTACCGACAAAAATCGCAGAGTCCTCCCCGCGCTAAATCACGAAGCCCTTGCCCTGCCAACCCTCGGAACTCCCCAAACAAACCCCACTCACGTCACTAAATGGCGATGCTTCCGAAAACCCTGGACCGCCCATTCTGGATCAAATTAAAGTTTCGGGTGCCATGGCCGCGATTTATACGACGAGAGCGGCGTATTTTTACTAAGCCAAGCGTTTCGTTTTTCTTGTGGACTGTCCGCTCCACCAATAACCTCGCCTCCCTCCATTTTGGACGTCGCGGGCACTGCTTTGCATATTCTTGGTAAAATCACTCCACCTGTCGAGATTTCGGTCGTGCCATTGAACATTCATGTGTCATTACTTCCAAAAATTTGTCTTTTGACTGTGAACTCAATCTGGGCGTCGACTTCACTATTCGACACCAGCCCATGCACAGCCCAGCTGCCATCAATATTAGCTTTTTCACGCTCCCACCATTTCAGTTTCATGTTTGGAACACGATACCTAAAGACTCAGCCCAAAACGACAAAAAAGGGTTCCCTTTGTCCTGAATTAACAGGTGCCCCGTTACACTCTCACCGCCAAAACCCTCTGAGAACGACAAACGAATCTGACGCACTCATTATTGATGACACAAAATCATCTCTTGTTTTTGACAAAACCTTCTAAGTCCCTGCTTTTTCGGAGCTCTTAGTACGCATGAAACTGCCGCGAAATGCCACGCCCACCGAGGCTCTGCGTCATCGAGAAACACACTGACTAGTCCAAATATGAATTGTTAGTCGCACAATCCATAGCCTTTTATGACAAGCCCTCCATTTTAGTACGTTTAAGCAGTGTTACCTACCTCCCGGCAACATCATAAAAAAATGCGTACCGCACAATCCAGCCAGTCTCATGACGCCAGCTACCGTCCACGCAGCTGTCACGGCCATCCCGACTTCGCAGAATGTTCTGCGTCTGCAGAAACCGACACACCTCACAAGACTACTCCGTCCGATTTTCAGTGGAACCACATCCCGGAACCATACCGCACACATCTCCGCGCTACTTAATGCTGCTTAAACACTCTAATGTTTTTTTTCCGGAACTTCGATTCATTACATCAAAGTTACCCCAGTGTACGAACATCACATCGAACTCACGGACACCACTCCGGGTTGCAAAAACCTTTATCGCCAGCCATACGCACGTCGCGACATTATGAAACCCGAGGTCGATACGCTACTCGTAAGTGGTATTATCGATCCTGCCGTCCCTCCCTACAACGCCCCTCCCTACAACGCACTCATTGTTTTGGTCAAGAAGTCATCCTCTTCCGAACATGGTATGTTCGTGGACTGTCGCCTCCTGGACACCCGCATGATCAAACACGATTGGTACCAAAATTATTTTGCTACGGATGCCATAGACCAGCTATCCAGCTGCACAGCATTTTCTTCCCTAGATTTACTTTACTTATTCCATCAGGTCAAGCCAACACCATCATCTCGTCCATACACGGCAGTCACTGCTAACAACGCTCATTACCGGTACAGACGAACGCCCTTTGCCCGGGCTACATCATCCTCATGCCTAAATCGCGCCCCGCAGACCGCACTGTCGGGAATGCAAGGCATCGGCGCATTCCCATATGGAGACGGCATACTTGTAGTCAGCCGTAATAATAAGCAGCACTTAGAAAAGCTACACCGCGTGCTGTCCCGTATGGAGAAAAGCACGTTTTGTACTATGCCCATCAAAATGCTGTTTCGTGCAGCGCTGCATGGACATCTCGATCACATAATTGACACACATGGGGCGTACCCTCACCAATCCAAAACTGAAGTTGTCTAGGAGTTTCCACGCCCAACGTCAGCCCAAGAAATTTGTTCCTTTATTGGATTTTCTAGATTTGATCGACGCCACATTCCGTGAATGTCTGAACTTACCGCGCTATTGGTAAACCTCTCCGTAAAAAAGTCAAATTTGAATGAAGCGACGAGTGCGAAAAGCGTTCCAGTCTATCAAGGACGTCTTGATTCATTACCCCGTTCATTGCTGTCTTGATTTCACGACATTTTTATCTCGCCACTGACGCAAGTGCATTTGCAATCAACGACATCCTGGAATACAAAATTCGCGATGAATTCCACCTTATCTGATACCTTAGCCATTAACTGAACAAAGCAGAACAAAACAACTCAGCCACTGAGAAATAAGCGCTTGCCATCTTCCGGTCTTTAAAAAAATAACCTCCAATACTATGTGCTTGGACCACTTACTCATGCTCGTACAGATCCCTTAATACTGCGAGGATTGTGTAAGGCCACTAACCGCAGTGGTCGACTCACCGGAATGGTCTTTGAAATTATCAAAACACGATTTTGATACCACGCATCTCCCATGACGCCTCAACGCCACAGCCGATGTCTTGTCTCGCGTGAAACCTGAGCCTCAGTCCAAAACAGACTTTCTTGCTATGCTTCGGTCACTGTGTTCGAAAAAGAAGGCTGGACTCGAGACCGGGTCAGAGAGGAAAGAAACAAAGATGCATCTATGATTCCTGTCATTGGGCGATTCTCGAACAAATCAAAAGAGCATTCAGACCTTCAGCTAGACGAGGGGTTATCAAACTACTCCTTCAGTTCCGATGGACCGCTTTATCATGTCGCCTCAAAAACAGCAAAACGCGCCCATACATTGGTCAATTAGAATTCCCAGCTCCAATGAAAATGAGTGCCGTCTAAAAATGCCAGGACATGATGTGGTCAGGTTATTGGAAGTTTGACAAAGCTACTTTTAAAATTTGTCCTTCAGTCTTTTGGAAATGCATGTACACATATATCCACAACTCTGTAAATTCTTATCGTTTGTGTATGGAGCCTGCACTCTCCGTAGTATCAAGCGTGCATCCTTACAACGACACCATCGGCGTCTTATCCGATATGCTTTTCATATTTTGACATTGATGGGCATCTGATAACTAGCTGCCGTGAGAACGCCTACTATCTGTCACGGATCGAACATTTCTCTCGCTGGCATGAATCTATCCCGATTTAAAAAATAAAAAAATAAACCAGGCGGTGATTTAAGCCTTTGTCGAAAACATCACATCTGGAAATATTATTAGCCATTATTTTTATTTAGTGAAAGAGGGTCAAATTTCACTTCACCCGAGACGCCCGCCCATCGCTCAGCTGACGGGTCGGAGAGAACGTCATAAAGGCGGCCACCGGTCCGCGCGTGGACCGGTGTGAAATGCGTAGTCGCGGCTATTGTGCAACATTACCGTCTCTGCGTCGGCACCCCACGCGTGTATCCTGAACACCCGGAAGGCAAGGCTCACGCCGTTGTCTTCCAGGGATGCGCGTGCAGGATGTACGCTTTAGTGATTCGAGAGTGAGCACGTGTGGACCAGTATATATTGCGAGCCTGTTCTATGCAATACAACCAGTGTCTTCTCACCAGCTTTTGGCGTGTCACCTCCAAGATCTCCGACCACCACTGTTCTCCACTCAATTCGAATTTGCTGCCTGCTGGAAAGAAGGCAACGAATCTAGACACCTAGAAGGAAAAGATCAAGCAATTAATCGAATCGCCTAAATTCTTCTGAACATAGCACCTAGCACTGTGACCCTTTCTTGGAGTGCGTTCTGGGGTGCCGAAGCTGTTTTGTGTTCTACGTGGTGTTGAAGCTTTTGATTCTTGCAGATGAGAATAGGCAGCTATTAGCGCCCACTAAGCTAAGCATTTTCATAAGGTATCTTATTCAAAACAATATGCGGGCCTTGAGACACGTCATTCGAAAATTATGCCGCTGACTATCCAGTGCCGACGTTTGTTTACCTGAGTCGCGAGTCATGCATGTTGATATAAAGTTGTATTGAGACCATAACATTTAAGTCAGCAAGAGTGCAGGATGACTAAAGTGTGTCATTGGCATAACCGGGCAGAGGTTATGACGGGCATCACCAATGCCCAGGGAAATGCTATACCACGAGCAGAGGCCATATTACAAGTATTGCAAATACCCAGTAAACTAGTACACTACTAGCAAAGGCCGCTCGAGCCATGACCTACCGCTTTTCGCTTGAGCTGCATGCTCTCAGATCTGCATCATGCGACTTCGGTTTCAAGAACCTGTGTTTGAGGGGTTAGGAGAGCACCGTTGCACACTGCCTTTCGGTTAACGTTCCTTCTCATAATATTGTCGTGTCGCTCTTGGCTATGCAATGGTAAGACCGTTTCCGAAAAGTCTGTTATCATAAGAAAATGTATTCATGCAGCGAACGCAACGGTATTTAGTCTCGTGTACATTGACACACACACACACACACACACACACACACACACACACACACACACACACACACACACACACACACACACACACACACACACACACACACACACACACACACACACACACACACACACACACACACACACACACACACACACACACACACACACACACACACACACACACACACACACACACACACACACACACACACACACACACACACACACACACACACACGCATACATGCTAATGCAAATATGTATATGGAGAAGCTTCGTCAAAGTTATTCGCCTTGCTGCCTGCCACTGCATATTGCCACCGCATGATTTCTGGGAATGCACCAGGTGTCCTCCGTGGGAATGAACTGTTCTTGGCAAATGATAATGGCGTGGACCACACAGCGGGGCAGAAACCTGCCTTGTGACACCTGACAACGTCATGTGTGCCGAATGACCAGCGACTGGATGCAATTGGCGAGTATCCCTACAGTGGTCGTCTGCGGAGCGCTTCCCTGTCGCCCCGGGCTTGGCCGTCTCGGTGCTGCCAAACGTCTCGGGTGCAGCTTGCAACTTGTATTGGCGTGAGGACGCTGGGTCAGACTGGCGGCGCCCGGGGTCAGGTCAGGTGACATCCAGCACCGGCGCGGCAACCCCGGCGGGCCAGCGCTGGGGCGCGAGCCGGGCCAGCCAGCCCGTCGGTCCCCGGCTACACTTTTGCACAGGCGACTCATTCCAAACCATCACCGCATTTACATATTAAGTCTGAAAAATTGAGTACAAACCTGAATTGGATGCATCATACCCCGCAAAAACGCTGGCCAAAGATACGGAGAATAATAAGTTGACATTTCAACGCAGAATTACAGCCCTGATTTTTCTCACTGCTCCTTACAAGGCAAACCCTTTGCAACCATTTAAAATGATCTAGGTAGACTGGGCTTAATAAAGTTTAACAGATGATCACGCCGGCAAGCGCAGCATATTTCATTATACCGTTACACTAAAGCAAAGAAAACCGCTACGTCCGGTACACACTTTGTCGGTAGATACCATCGGTAATCACTCTAACGATCGGCACCAGCCGAACGTTTGCATGGTGTCTAAGCAGACTCCGGCACTATAATCTTCTCATCTCAGTATCAATGTCCGGAGGAAGTCGGCGCAGACCGCGGTATCTCGGACTGTGTGACGGGCCAGCGAGAAGACGCGTCTGTCGCCCAGTCCAGCGGCGGCCCGGTCCGGTGCTCACGCTGGCCCAGAGTGGTGTGCACGTCCGCATCCGGCGGCGGTGACCGACGGCAGGGGACCGCACCGCACCGAAGCGGGGCCGCCACCCGCAGCGCCACCTACAGCGGCGGCAGGAACGCCTTGTTGGCGCGCATCGCCAGCTGGTGACGTTGCATATCCATCATGGCGCGCAGCGTGTCCGCGCTCCCAGTAGAGCCCGGCGAGCCCGAGTCGCCAGACGCGGCCGAGTTGTGGGAAAACACTGCCCGGACGGAACGCAAGTGATCAGCGCAAGCAGTCACGCAGGCTTTGGCAGACGGAAAGCCCACGCGAGTTTTGTCTGCGTGGTACGTTTCCAACGTTCGTGTGGGCCGAGATGTTTGCTGTTTCACTTCGTAGGCATTTAAAAAAGCGATGGTGAAGCTTCCTTTTCATATGAGGGGAGGAGGCTTCGCCCCTCCTCCCAACTTAGGATCCAGCCGCGCACAACTTTGGAGGAAAGTGGGCTCAATCCGGGCAGACTCGTTTCTTGACAAATTTTCGGGCAGGCTTCGCCATTTCAATGGCGCCCCACCCCATAGACATGCTGCAAGACTACACATCCGGTGCAAAAGACGGTAGCACTCATAATTCACGGAAGAGTGGCGATGTGATAGACATTGTTGTCATCGCTGCGTCAAATCATCACATCATCGACTCATGCGTACTGCCTGGAATCCCAACAGAAAGAAACGCATGCTCAAACGCAGCGACGTGCTAGGTGCCTTTTTGATTTAATTCGACTAAGTTCGCCGCCAGATGACGCACAAGCCGGGCAGCGGCAAGACGGGGCCACATTCTGGTGCAGAAGTAGCTACGCCCACACGAACACGTTAGACGAACGAGCCCGGTTGAACGGGGTCACTTTCTGGTGCAGAAGTAGCTACGCCCACACGAACACGTCAGACGAACGAGCCCTGTTGGACGGGGTCACTTTCTGGTGCAGAAGTAGCTACACCCCCGCGAACACGGCATCGGCGGCTATACTGAGGCCGAGCGCGCTGAGGGCAGGCCCAGGCTCAGTGCCCGGCCGTACCGGAGTCGCGGCTGTGACGGTGCCGCAGCGGGGTGGGTTTCTTGGCCGCCGCCGGTGGCGGCGGCGGCGGCGGCGGCGGCGGCGGCGGCGGCGGCGGCGGCGGGGACGACTGGGCCCGACCTCCGCTAGAGCGGCGCCGCACCGACTCCGGCGACGGCTGTGGCGTGTCAGAGTCGTCGGCGCCGAAGTCGAATTCGTCCGGCAGCTCGACAGACGCGTTGTCCGCCTTCATGCGTGCCTTGGCCAGCACCTTCTTCAGCTCAACCGAGTTGCTGGTGCTGAACTGTGGGCGCGGCGGCAGCGCACTATCACAAGGTGGCGGCGAACAGCTCGACGGAGCTGGTGGTGCTCGACAGAGGGCGTGGTAGTGGACATCTAACACAATACCTGCGGTCAGTTCGGCAGAATCAGCGCGGCGGGAATCATAAAGGCGTCGTTGGTCAATACTGCAAGAGCCTCGAGCGCTCGAGGATATCGGTGGAACATGGAGCATCCCGACTCGTTCATGAGGATTAAGGACGTTAGGTGCCGCTGGACCATTGTCCGTAAAGATTACACCAAAACATACGAATGCCATGACGCAAGCAACATCATGGTGGTCAACAATGCCTTGAGCCGTTCGAAACGCCTTACCCCGTCCATTTTCTTCTGAACAGTTATTTGCGAGTAGAGCCTTGGCCCTTCCTCCTGACCGAATAGCTTGACCAGCTTGCTTTTCTCCAGCTTAAATAGTTTCTCTCCGTTGGAGTTTTTGAAGGCTGAGCAAACCCTGTGGATGGTTGACGGTTGCAAACAAAACCCAATCGGCCATACTACGCGTTACCCAATCATCTGTCAGGCACGGTGGTAAAATAGTACACTTTGCTATCATTTCAACTTAATCTGCATTCCGATTCATGCACGCAATTTTACCGGCATGATTCAACTACGTTCTTGTATCCTTCTGCTCATTTATGGTCTTATATATTAAGCGTGCACGTTCAGTGTAGAGCTAAAGACAAAATCAGATGTCACATTTTCTCAGTAGCATTGGGTTACCATGCGCTGCAGTAGGGTGAATACGAGAAGCTACTCATAACGAGCTGGATGTGACGGCCCCATTTATGGGTCCGGACGCGCCTACGGATGCAAACAACCGACCGCCTCCATGGGGGAGGGCATTTTGAACCTGATGCGCGCTCAGTCATGTCTGCCTGTACCTCAGGTGGGAGACAATGCCGCACAGCATTTGGTGGCGGGGATATCGAGAATTGAAAAAAAATATTAAACGCAGTTGATGCGATATTACATTCTGCACAAATAAGAGGACGTGTTACCCCTACTCCACCCACCCCCTGGTGACGTCCGTGAGGGCAGCGCAATGCAGGCAGGTTCTGGTTGGCGTCAGTACCGCATGCATAAACAAAAATATGGGCTGATAATGTATGTATGTCTATGCTGTCTTGATATCCTGAGCGTGATGACTTGGGCAGACGAATATCGTGCGGCACAAGATGTCGGACCAGGCGCAGACTCTGGCATGCCGCCTCCTAGTGGCAGTCTCTAGCCTGCGCTGGCATGCGGGCTCGATCCGTGGGGCGCCTTCTGCGCCTTCCCCACGCCTTCCATCGGGTCTATAGAAGAGGCGCCCGGTCGGGCAGCTACACTAACTTGTCAGAGAAGCCCTTGACTTTAAGCCAGTCATAGACGTCGCCCGGCGGCGAGTGCTGGTAGAGGGCTGCATCGGGCGTTTTCATAATGTCCAGCTGGCGGCGGCGAGCCTGGCGCCACGTGCCCAGCACAGACCGGAGCTCCTCGTCAAAGTCGTTCGATTGGCCGCGCGCCGCTGCGAACCGGCCGGCGGCCACGAGTCGGCAGTTAGACGAAATCATCATCTTCATCATCATCAATTACGAATAACACTTATCAACACACGAGCATTGTGTGGAATTCAGCAATACGTAACCCAAGGCTTGTTTGAAAAAGATAAGGCCAGATTGGAAACCGTTTTTTACTGCATACGTTATGACCGTTCTTCTCCTATGTTGATATGTCTGCACGCTTAGGTTTAATATGCACATGCACATCACACAAGCTGGATGTGTCTGGACCATGCAAGCTTCCGCTGGTCCGACTACCACCCATTGCATTTGCATGCAATGCTGCGAGTCAAATGCGTCCGATCAGCCAGGAGAGTTGCGCGCGGCGGCGGCGCCCCCGTCACACCCACCTTTCTGGGGACGCCGCTTGGGTCGGGCCGGCTTCTTGGCCGGCGGGGGCGTGGTGCGGCGGGCCGGCATCGGCGGTGGCGGCGGCGGCGGCGGCGGCGGCGGCGGCACCGGCGCCGCCTCGTCATCGCTGGTGTACGGAGAGTAGGGATCCGTCGCTGCGTCAGGCGCCGGGTCGGCAGGCAAGGTCAGGCTCGGCCACGTGTGTCCGGGTGCGGATCAGCGGAGTGCCCATCACACGACAGCGCCATGGCATATGCATGGAAGTTCATGACAGAAATAGTGTACTCTGACAACTTAGCTAACGTTTGCGTCCAGTCATGATGCATTGGTACTGCTGAGCGATCAACAAACTATGCGCACCATCCAACAATTTATAATTTACCAACTATGTACGCCTGGCAGGCACCATGGCAGCGTGTTCCCTTGGCAACGGACTAGCACTGACAGGTGGGTGCTCTAAGCAGTCAGCAAGCAGCC
The DNA here is from genome assembly GCF_011947565.3 of Pollicipes pollicipes. NCBI lineage: Eukaryota > Metazoa > Arthropoda > Thecostraca > Pollicipedomorpha > Pollicipedidae > Pollicipes > Pollicipes pollicipes. The sequence goes on along the minus strand of NW_023597054.1, from coordinate 41,297,550 downwards.
TACAAACCCAGCGGACTGGTATGGAACAGGACCAGCGCCACGAGCAGCCCCGACGCCTGCAGTGGGCCGCGTGCTACCCTCCCCCTCCCTCCATCTTACCTCTGCTGCAGGACGCAGTAGTACAAACGACGTCTTAAATGGAGTTGCCACGTCTGCCATGGGAGAAATGCTGTGCCCAGCGTGTGCTAACTGCTGACTGCGACATTAGTGCTTTTTTCTGTTCATCGTGCTTGTTGATACTTGACACACTTCTGTGCGCGCACTTACTCGTGATACGCAATGTGTCTAAGGTGACCTTGTTAGGTGACCAAAGGTATGCGAGTGACATGAAACCGTTTGTCACAATTCTGATGAAATGCTTCTAAACTGACGCAAATCAGAAATTATACAGACCCAATCACAACAGGGTGTGTCGCATTGCGAACAAAGCAGGGAACTGCAAGCTCTAATTTAAGCCGCGGGCTGCGGCGGTGACACAGCTTTGTATGCGCTATCGGATTGCAAACCATTGGAACTCAGGTGGCAGCTCATGTTAAAAAGGCGAACGAGGTGACATGGTTAGTAAAGCCATCAATAGATGGCGGCATCCGTCATTTTAACGACGATACCTCAATGTAACATCTCTCATAATGCCTTCACTCCAACAATATGTATTTTGCGACTGGGCTTGTGACGCGAATCGCTGATAAGGTTGCCTTTAAATATCACACGTACATGCATCAATGCAAGGTTTTCGCTTTCCAACTACCTTCGGCCTATTAGAAGCTTGCAATGGCAGATAGCTTGTTCGTGCTCAAAATGCTTGCAACGTTTTTAGAACAGCCTAGGCCTGCAAATACCATCGTAGTTTCTAGCGAATCATTTTCACATGCAAAGCACCACGCTCTAGTGAAGACGGATTTGTGATCTGGCGTTGCTGGTGTTCCCTTGCTACAGCCTCTTATGTGGGTTACAATAAGACTAAAAATGAACTGGAGAGCTTATAGTCGAAGGTATTTGTTCAGGGTTGCCACGCCTGCTTGCTTGAACAAATCCAATATGAATGTATGTCCATTTATAGCGCGTCAGCATGACTCCCATTGCTATTTCGGAACCAGATCTTAAACCCCATGATCAATCAGTCCATGTCCGAAACGATGATTGCTCTAAGATATTGTTTTGCAGCATTCCATGACTCGTACATAACCCAGTTTTGTCTGATACCATTGCAGACCGGCATGTGCGTGTTACGCGTCTACACCTCTACAGTGTGAATTACTCTGACCCTCGACTTTGTCATGAAGGGCGATGGTTGTGGCAAAAGACTTCGTACAGCGATCTGTCGGTCAATGTGCAACACACAGCAAAAAAGGTGAAAGTTTTGACTGATTCTGTCGGCGACCTGGTTTCAAACACCGGGACCGATGAATAAAGCAGTCTCGCCTCAGTGCCACTGACAATGGTGTTTCTGTTAAGGAATCAGTTTTTATTTGTTTCTTGCTGCAAAGCCGTGCCATCAGAACGAAGCGACATACAGGCAGATGCGAACCGAAACGGCACTCACACACAGTAAATATTTTACTTATAAACATCTCGCGGGCCAGCAGTCGGTCTGAAGCACGCTGCCAGCAACGCGCACGACCAAAGGTGCTCACACGAACAAGCGTCCCAAAGCACGTTCCAGACAACGCCGTCCGGACGGAGGGTTGACTGCGACGAGCTCAGTGTGCAGGACACATCAACGAAACATCGCAGAGAGGCTAGCGGTCTCCGCACGCTGGCTATTTTCTGGTCGCCTCGGCAGCAGGGGCGGGGGGGGGGGGGGGGGGTCGTGAGCTAAGCCGGGGTGGGACGCGTCCTGCCGGCGGCACCTGCTGCCGCGGCTTGTACCAGCCCACCACACGGTCAGGGCGCCAGCTGACGTCGTCAGTCACTAGCCCATGGGTGGGATCGCGCCCTGATCCGCTGACCGCCGCACGGTGGCTGCGGGACGGCGCATGGACGGACACAACATGCTGGATGGCCCCGGGTCGGTCGGGCGCGCCGGCGGGTCAGCTTTTATGGGGCGTGTATGGGGCGTGTCAGCGTGTAGCGACACTCAGCTTAACGCGATGCTCAGAACGCGCCACATGCCGGCGCATGCTGAACCGCCTGTTCGGCCCAGGCTAGGGTGCTGGTCGCGACACTAACCAATGACGTAGCTGCACACACCTTGTGCTATGCTCAGGTAGGGCATGGAGTGCGCGTCGCGCACCACTGCTTTACACGGACGCGACGGCCATACTGCGACACCATCGTAAAAGTCAATAATTAGATATTATCAGTCAACTCATATCAAGCCAGCCTCACCAAATGTAGCGTTATGGACTGGAAATATTATTCTGCAGAATACATTCACTTGGCCTGCCTGCAGCCATGCGCACAGTAAAACTAGCTGTTACCGCATCCGCCCTTCAGCAGTGTTCAGGGCACCACTGGGACAGGGTGACCAATCTAGAGCACCAGTCCGCCGGGGGGGGGGGGGGGGGGTATCTGGGACGGCGCCACTGGCCCGGCCCAGCAACCACCTGGGGGTCCCGTGAGCCGACAGGAGCTCCCTGGATCGCCTGCCAGCCCCACGGACCCCACCATGTAGTTTGTGCACCACAGAGCAGCCCAGATCTAGCACCACCCACCTGGAGAACTGATCTCCCTCTGGGAGGGGCCCCACGCGCCGTCCGTGGACGAGTAGCGTCACCCGACGGCGGTCCGCGCGCCATCGCCAGCCCCGACACCTTCCGACCCCCAGACCGGCGTTGGCGGGGCGCCAGCGGACGGACCAGACACGCAGCGGCTGGCCGGCACACGCGTGACGTCACAACACGGCCCCAAGCGGACAGAGCACACTGCACGGAGACGCCACTGGAGGGCGGGTCGCGGCCGGGGGCGCGGCGGTCGCCCCCTATCTACATGTACCGGAATTCACCTTTCTTGTCCTGCTTCTCTCTCTTCACCCAGTCGGCAGAGGCGGCGGGATCCTGGGCATTGGGGGACCAGTGTGAGTACTGGAGAGCATGTGGCTATGGCGCTCAGCACGTTTCACTGCATTTTGAAGACACCGCAAAACGAAACGCGAAACACAATAGTTGTGGAACGAAAATTGATGACGATAAAATCTGGAACGAATGCAACCAAACATCAACGTCTTCGGCCTCGCTTTCATTTGGCCCACATCTGTTCCTCGCCAGCCTCCTACCCTGCTCGTTTGGCGCCGGTTGACCCGCCTCCCGGCAGGACCGCGCCGCTCGCGCCACTCACCGAGTCGTCCGGCCCGACAGGCGTGACGATGGTGTGCGGCACGTGCGCCGTCTGGCCGCGACTGTTGCGCGCTCGCCACCACTTCCGGCTGTCATCGATCACCTGGGGTCGGAGGTCAGCCGCGGCTTAGACGGGACCAGCGCCGGGTCACAGGACTCGCGTCTTCATCTCGCCAAACGCGGCGGTCGACCCAGTGTGATGTAACGCGGTGTGACAGCACAGCCCGACTGTACAACCGGTGACAACAACGTGGGGCAGATCCCGTAGTCGAGACACCAATATCTGTGGTGAAAATCTTGCAGCTAAATCGGTTTAGGGGCCTAGGTCATAAGCTCAACGAACTGACGCAGGACGACAGGTCCGGTCCTGTTTAGAGCCGGCAGCTTGTGCTGCCGGCTCCCCACCGGCCGGAGCGCAGCGGGCGACAGCCCTGCGCCGGCCCGGGGTCGGTCCGCGGAGCTCACCTCCAGGTACTCGCCGCGCGTCACAGTCAGCTCCTTGTCGTTGTTGGCAGTGCGTGGGTAGGTGACCTGCACGATACGGGCGGAGCGCAGCTTCAAGTCATCAAACCAGATCCGCTGCTGCCGGAGGAAGCTGCTGGCGCCCATTGACTCGGCGCTGGCATCACTGCGGGCCCCTTGAGCGCCTCGCTCCGAGGAGGGCGTGCGGGTCCGCTCCCTGCAACCCACGACAGGTCACCGACGGAGTCCGATATACCGGCCCAGTAACAACAGTTCCCTGCAACGGAGGAGAGGTCGCCGACAGTCTGACATATCGACCCAGTAACAACGGCTCCCTGCAACGGAGGAGAGGTCGCCGACAGTCTGACATATCGACCCAGTAACAACGGCTCCCTGCAACGGAGGAGAGGTCACCGACACAGTAACAACAGCTCTCTGCAACGCACGAGAGGTCATAGACAGAGTCCGATATGCCGGCCCAGTAACAACGGCTCCCTGCAACAACGAGAGGTTACCGACAGAGTTTGACATACTGACACAGTAACAACGGTAAGACAGTGACCCACAAGTTGTTATCGTCGGACGTGTGACGAGTGACACAGCAACGACAACTTCCCGTTACACTCTCTTCAAGTTTGAAGTGGCCCCGGTACATCTGTGTGGGTCATTGGTAACATAAAAAACAATGCGTCCCTGAATACATCGCTATCGGAAACGCATTTCGTCTCGGCTGTGTCGATGGCACCTCATCTCTCATTTCGACTACGGCACTGTTATCTCACCTCTCATCTCGACTGTGCCACTGTTGTCTTACCCCTCATCCCGGCTGTGCTGCTGTTCTATTTCCTCTCATCTCGACTGTGCCGATGTGATCTTTCCTGTCATCTCGGCGGTGCCGCTGTCGTCTCACCTCTCATCTCGACTGCGCCGCTGTGATCTTTCCCCTCATCTCGACGGTGCCGCTGTCGTCTCACCCCTCATCCCGGCGGTGCCGCTGTCGTCTCACCTCTCATCTCGGCTGTGCCGCTGTCGTCTCACCTCTCATCCCGGCGGTGTCGCTGTCGTCTCACCTCTCATCCCGGCGGTGTCGCTGTCGTCTCACCTCTCATCACGGCGGTGCCGCTGTCGTCTCACCTCTCATCTCGGCGGTGCCGCTGTCGTCTCACCTCTCATCTCGGCTGTGCCGCTGTCGTCTCACCTCTCATCTCGGCTGTGCCGCTGCTGGCGCCGGTAACCGCCGCGGCTGGACGGCGAGGGCAGGCTGGGCTGGTCCGAGTCGTAGTACGGATCCGAGTTGTAGCGATCATCGCGGAAGGCGTGTTCCCTCCGCTCCGCCTGCGCAGCAGCGGGACGAGCGCGTCAGAGTGGTCACGACAGCGAGCCGCATTGGCTGCTATCCGATTAAGCAAAAATCAGCAGCATTCGCCAGCCACCAAAAACTGGACACCATGCCCCCCGCCCCTGCGGTATTTCTGCGGCTGCGGACATGCATCTCTCTTTATAATCTGATCTGCACTGTCGCAGTGTAACGGACGCTCTTCCTTCCAGGCATAGGAGGCGATGCGGCCGTAGCGTTGCTCCCTGCTCCAGTACTGACCTCCTGTTCGGCGCGGCGGATCTTGTCGGCACGCAACCTCTGGGCCTCGCCGGCGGCGGCGGCGCGCATGGCAGAGCCACCCCGCTCGCGCTCCTCGTGCAAATCCGGTGCCCATCCGTCCATGAATACGGGATTGTACGGCGGTAGGTGGCCCTCCCACTGGTCCCTGCAGCAGGTCAGTGACGGTCAGTGTCTCGGTCAGAGACGCAATGTTACAGGACGGCAAGCGACCCTCGCACTGATCCTCGCCACAGCCAGAGATAGTCAGTGTCTCAGTCAGAGACGCAGTGTCGCAGGACAGCAGGCGACCCTCACACCGATCCCCGCGACAGGCCAGAGACGGTCAGTGTCTCAGTCAAAGACGCGGTGTCGCAGGACAGTAGGCGGCCTTCTTAGTGCAATAGTCTCTACGCAACGTAGTTGGTTTGGAAGTACGGTCGGGTCGCTGCTACAGACTGAAATATAGTTACATACGACACAAGTTCACACAGCACAAGCCCCGATGAACCTTGACAATCGACAGTATGACGACATCCACTTCTTGCTCGACTCGCAACACTGCCATCATTCTGCTGCCGTGTGCTGCGCCCCATCACGGTGTGTGTGTTTATGTGCGGGGAGGGGGCCGCACTGCAGTCGTTGGCTCGACTGACCTGGGCCGGCACCAGGCCTCGCCCAGCGAGTGCCACAGCTCCGATTCCTTGCTGGTCAGACAGTTGACCAGCAGGTCAATGGCGTCGCGGGTGAGCAGCGGCGCCACCACCTCGACCGGCAGGTTGGCGCCGTGGTTGGAGTCGCGCGACGCGTCCACAATCAGCGCCAGCGGCGTGAACAGGAAGTGCACCAGTTCCGGCGCGTTCGGATCGTGGATGTGCGCCTTCAGCTTCGCCTGCAAGATGGCGGCAGCGAGCGCTCCGTCAGAGCGGTCCACGGTGGCGCACAGGGACACGTGTGTGTGTGGGGGGGGGGGGGGGGGATGGGAGGATGGGGAGCATTGTGTTCACATGAGTCTACGACAACTTATGTCTAATAATATATGGTGTCATACAGGCATGACATGAAATACGCGTCATGTTATGTTGCAGACCTCGAGATATATGCGATAAAACATCAAACGTCACAACGCATTATGTATTTGGTTAGTGTTGTCTAACAGCGATTTCCATACTTCACCAACCGATAGTAAACTGAGCTCCAAGTGGACTACAACCGTAACAAGTTTCCAAACAATACAAACGATAGTAACGGAAGCGTTCTGTTTGCTTTAACACATCACCACAGGGCCGTTGTGTCGTTATACGGGTTGGTACATGGCAGCTACCCTCTCGTATTATCTCTGTAGGCGTGCGAGCGTGAACATCTTCATGATTCAGTGCTTCTAACAGTCGAAAGTATAATGTCTTAGCCGCTTACCCAATGATGTCATAAATGCTGCACCATCAGGAGAAAAGCTATTGGGTCACATGGAACCAGGAAGTATCCCACGGGTGAAATGCCAGCAAACTATCGCCACCAGCCACACCTGAACGACCCGCTGACCAGGTGGCTCGACAACCCCTTCACAAAGCCAGAGCTGATGCATACTGACACGGCTCGGTGGCCGCGAGAAAGGCCGAGGGGAGGGGAAGGGAAGCGGCCACTCCCCTGGCGCTCACTCACTGGAACTACGCGCAGTCCAAACGGTGCCGGCGCGGCGTGTGACCGCCTACACACATGCTCAGTCGGGCGAGACGAGGTCTGACCGGATTCTGTGTGGCCTGGTCTGATCCAAGAGCTCTGTGTGACCCGGTCTTATCCAAGAGGTGTGTGTGGCCCGGCCTGACTAGGAAATCCTCGTGACGTGGTTGCAAGGATTGCATGGCCCGCTTGGGTGTGTTAGGATTCAGCATCTCCGGCTCAGTATCGGCCCTTCGTCAGACGCACGAGATCCGCTGCTGATGACCCCTCGTCAGACGCACGAGATCCGCGTCCGGCGGCCCCTCGTCAGACGCATGAGATCTGCTGCTGGTGGCCCCTCGTCAGACGCACGAGATCTGCTGCTGGTGGCCCCTCGTCATACGCACGAGATGCGCTGCTGGTGGCCCCTCGTTAGACGCACGAGATCCGCATCCGGCGGCCCCTCGTCAGACGCATGAGATCTGCTGCTGGTGGCCCCTCATCAGACGCACGAGATCTGCTGCTGGTGGCCCCTCGTCAGACGCACGAGATCCGCGTCCGGCGGCCCCTCGTCAGACGCATGAGATCTGCTACTGGTGGCCCATCGTCAGACGCACGAGATCCGCGTCCGACGGCCCCTCATCAGACGCATTTCATGCGTGTCGAACGAGACGCGCAGCGTGCCCGCGGCCGCGCCTGCGTAGCTTTCGCCGCCCTGTCAGCGCGGCGGCGGGTCGTGCGGCCGACACGCGGCCGGCGGTCAGTGGCGCAGAACCGACCGGTTCGGGAGGTCACGCTGCACCGCCTCATTGGACACCGGGAGGCCGGGTGCGGGCTCGGCCGTCCTCCGCCAGGACGGCACTCCTCAGCTGGTGAGCACTCCAGTTCGCGGTCAACAGACAGGCTTCGGGAAGACAGTCAAGCCGGGCAGGGGAGGGAAGGTTATTTGGCCCAAGCAAGGGAAAATCTGTCAGGGTAAAGTGCGATTTCCCTTACCAGTACGGCTGAGTGTTTGATGCGTCCGTGAAACTTACCAGAAGATTGAAAGAAAGCTTGAATTTCTGCAAAATCTCAACGAAATCCCTGCGCGGTGGGGGTTTGGCTCTCATCGACAGAAGCCCCTCTCCGATTTCCTTCTTCTTCATTTTGCGGCTTCTGAAATGAGAGGTGTATGGTATTAAGGAAACCAAACAGATTAAGAGACGCTCATAGTTCTACCTACTACCTGCGGCTACATAAATGCCACCCAAAACCCAAACGCAATCGGCGCAAAATGACTAACGGTAGGGGAAGCAGCAACACAAGATGCCTGATCATGGAAAGATAACTGACGCAGTGTGTTCAGGCAAAGACCGTCAGCACCAAGTAAAAGACGCACATAACTTCAAAAACCTGCAGGGGAGCGGAGGCACATAATGTCTTTCATAATCCCTCCCCAGTGGACAATAACGGGCAACAAGAGATCAAACTCTGTCATCTGCACCCGCTTTCAGGCGCAACCACATGCTCCCTTGACTGCATCACGACAGCCAGATGGCATAACTCGCCTGCAACGACACCTCATAAAATATACCACGTTACATAACCAGCAGTTCGTGAATATCCGTTTCGCTTTCGCTGAGCCAGCGCAGCATCGGCGGGCCGGAGTTGCACACCCGCTGACGCCGGGCGGCACGAGAGAGCGGCGGTACGTGGCTCCCGTACGGGCTGACTGACCGTGGCAGAGACCCGTGGCCGAGCCGAGCCCCAGCCCGCCCCCAGTCCGCTCCCGGCCGGACCGTGGCCGGCTCCGTCACAAACAGCCCACACGCCGGGCGCGACAAACACGCACGGGTCCTAGCACGCAGCGCCTCTCCACACGCACAGGTGTTATCGCCGGCGTGCGCTGACCGGGCTCACGACAGGCACGCGATGCCCCGCCGCGGCTGCTCGAGCGGCCGTCACCTGCCCCGGCTGCCGCTGGTGGTGGGGCGGCATCCGCCGGCCGCTGGCGCCGGGCTGGCTCTGCAGCGCGCTGGCTCAGCCCCGGGACAACCGGCACGATCAGGCGCCAGCCGAGCGGTGGGCGGGTCGGGCGCGAGGTACCGCCGATGCTCGGCTCTCGGCGGCACCGGTGCAGCTAGAGTGCAGGCCGCCCCCTCCCCAGTGCGTCCCAAGCCCGGCAACAGCGGCGCGCCGATCGTTTCAAATCAATTTAAGCGATCAGCCCGAGCCTAAACACGGGGCGCTTCCCACCATTTCACCCAGAGAGCGCTTGGTCATCATTTGTGTCACTCGCCTGAGTAGTTCTCTCGCCAGAGCTGCGCTTTGAGCAGCGGCTTTTCCCAGCCGGCGGAGCCGCCTACTTAACCGACCACTGTTCAGGTACTCACACGCGGCGCATCCAAAAGGTATAGATACACACTTGTGGTGGCTCACTACCTAAATGTACTTAACCGAGTAAACAGAAAAACCAAATACACTCACGGCTTTCCAGGGACAGATGCTGACTACGGAACTTAGCCAGCTCTCCGACGACATTAAGTCGGCGGAGCACCTATAGTTACATCTCTACTCACTTGCGACGCTTCTCCAGCTCGTGGGCGGCCACCGCGGCGTGCTGCAGGCGCGCGATGAACTTCTCGATGTCGTCGAAGCAGTGATTGAGCACGGACACGTCGCGCTCGTACTTCTCGGAGGAGGTGGATGAGACGTCGTCGGTGTTGACATCGCTGCCGGCGCGCTCTCGCTCGCGCGAGCTGTGGCGCGAGCTCTCGAAATCTGCCGAGAGACGCGCACCACGTGTGGCGGTCAAGCCTCGGTCGGGCTCGGCCACAGACCAGGCATGGGCCGTGCCCGGACGGCGCAGACAGCCCTTTGAGCGCGCTCGGCATTGCAGGTACGGTGTGAAGATGATCGGAATGAGTGGGTCCAATGGTTCGACATTATCCGTCAGTGAGGTCATTGTCAGTTAATGGCTAACGTGCCGGGCGGTGCGGTTCAAAAGTGCGGTCAGTACTCGAGATAGCTGGCTTTGATACCACCGACACAGCCTTATTCGAACCCTTCCAACTCAATGTCGTGGTGTCTCCAGTCCAAATAGCACCCCATCTCGGTCTCTCAAAGCTTCATGACACCGCCTGTCGCTTAGTAAACAGCGGCAGCAAACCCAGTCCGCGGCTGGCTCTCTAACCCAGCGACCGCGCCGGCCGTTCCGGTGCGTCCAGCCAGTGCATGCACGCAAATCGAGTGAGCATGCATTTGGTTGGCATTTAGAAACCGGGAGTCGGCCTTCCCATGCCGGCCAGGCGTGGCGTAATGCGTCGGCGCCGCTCAGACGTGCGATGCTTGTCGCAACTGCCCGCCGTGAGCCGCAAGAGCCTGGCGAGCTCTACCCAGGCGCGCGACGTCCGCCTAATTATACTCTACAGAAGCGGCGCGCTCTCGAGCGCACGTCTGGCCGGCCGCGGGCCGGAAGCGGGCGCCGTTCTGCGGCGAGCGCTCGCCGCTCCGGCCAGCTGCCGGTCCCCCGCCAGCGGCCCGGCGGTCCGGCGGTCCGGCGGTCCGGCGGTCCGGCGGAGCGTCCCCGCAGCGGCAAGGCCGTCGCTGCCACTCTCTGACCGGCTCTTGACTGTGAGGACTGAGCCATTCAGTCTGGCAATCAGGCACCAGTCAGCCAGCCAATCACCCGTCACAAGCACCCCGGCCGAGCGCGGGACACGACAGACATGGCGCGGACACATCTTGCAGGGGTCAATGTACTTGAAACCAAAAGAAAAAAGGTGCGAAAGGATCTTACAGTAGTAAGCATATTTCGTGCCGGAAAAGTTGCTGACGGATCTCGCAGGAGGTTCTAGACAAATTTCTTCAGCGCACAATGATTCCGAGCGAGCACACAGGTTGTGCGTAATTTTGTCATCCTAACGTCAACTAACCAAAAAGTACACCTCGAAAGTCCCGGGTCGGCCCAGACCAGTCAGTCACGCTTTTCATTGGCGTGTACCTTTGGAACCACTGACTGCCTCGCCATGAACTTTTCACAAGTAGGGCAGTCAAATATAAAACACAGCCTTACACAGGCAACTTCTTTCTTGCGTAAGGCTGTGTTTTGGCTGTGTAAGGCGTAAGGCATGGGTTTGTCCGTTCCCGAGTTTGAACGATTACAATGATCTTTATACGTTCTCAATACGTCGACACACAACGCAGTCCAAGACCAAAATAATCTTACGATCGCACAAGCACAGGATGAAACATGGGCTTGTTGCCATGGCAGCCGGGGATTGATATCGTGGCGATAACCCGACTTTCCGTGCGGCCCGAGTCGCTACAAGCCCAAAAGCGCTACACTTACTCGTGGAATACGAAACGCTCTATTCATAGATATATAATTCCACAACAGCAGGGGTTTAGGTTTTTATTTAATTGGGAAGCCTCCAGCCATCACCAACTGAACAGAAGACAGTGTCTCAAATTCGAGGAGCGCCGCGGCTTGGTGCATTTTGAGGGTAACATCACTGCACCTTCACCTGCGTAACTCGTGGTATGGATATATTCCAAAGCATTGGGAAGTCCTTTTCGTGTGGGCCGCTACACGCTCCGTGCTCCAATCCCCTATGCTTCGGCATCATCTGCACGGTGATGCCAATGGCCTTGCTCGTCCCACGCAGAAAAAGGCAAGCAGGAAAAGGCCAAAAGCAAAGGGCAAAAGGGCAAAAAGCAGGGGAAAAGGCATAAAAAGGCAAAAGGAAAAGGCAAAAAGTCAAGGCACTTAGTGATATACATCTAGAGGTGAACACTGGGTTACCGGCAACATTTTACTTTACGAACTCACGAGATCCAAACAGAGAACCAAACCTCGATGTTAGGATGCCCCATACGAAAGATACCAATCGTGATTATTCACATACCACACGAGAAGGCTCATCACCAACCCAGCCAGCTGACCGCAGCGAATGTGATGCGTGATTCCTGGACACAGTAGCCAGATGTCTTTCGCCACGTTTTTCAGAGTCGGCATGCACGATTCCGTCGCCGCACACTCGACCTGCGGTGGTCGGAAACCGGCGGCAGCAATGGCGGCATGCTGCCTCTCGGGTGTCGGCCGTGGAGGGTCCGCCACCTCCCGGTCGGTGATGGGGCGCCACCCTCGGCCAGTGGTGAAGGGCCGTGCCTCGGCTGGTGGCGGGCTGCCATCTCTCGGGCGCCGGCTAGCGATGGGTGCTGCGTCTCAGCACGTCGCCTGTCAGCCAGTGGCGGGGTGTGGCCGCTCGAGGCGGCGGCTCCGGCGGCCGCCCGGACCGGGTCAGCGCTCTCTGAGTCTCATCACCGGCCGGGAGCCGACGGACGCTCCCAGAACGGCGCTCCGGCGGTTGCTGATTTACGGCATGCGGCCGGCCGGGCGTGACTCGCCGCCACGGCGGTCGACCGAGCCGCGCACTGGCGGTACGGGGCGCCCGGGCCCGCCGGCGGTACGGGACGCTCGAGGCCGACTGACAACACACATAGCCGGCTGCCTGGACCACCTCAGCACCCAGCACCCATCTCAGTCACCGAGGAGCGAGAGGAGCGGCCGCGTCCTGACCCGACCCGCGCCACAGCTGTCCGTGGCGGCGAGCGCTGCCGACAGTGGCTTCCCCACTCACATCACCCGCTCACTGTGGAGGCCGGCAGCAGGGACCATGTGGATCGCAGGCTCACATCACACCCGACAGGCGCCCGACAGGCGTGATGCATCACGGCTGAGCCCCTCACCTGGCCCACTTCAGCGTGGCGCGCTCACACACAGCTCCCCTGTGTGTGCTGCATGGACAGGGGCAATGGAAAGACGGGTCATTTCTCCGTGGGAAAATGATGACGTCAGCGCGGTCACGCGGAAACAGCGCCGGTAGCCTCGTACCACCTTTCACATTCGGTGCTCCGCTTGGATGCTCCAATAAAACTTTCAAGCGAATGGAGTTGTAGAGACTCTCACATTCGTTTATTGCATGCCAGTTGTAAGCGTAAATATCACTTTTCATCCGTGAACCAATAATGTACAGGGATGCATTACATTGTAAAAGCCTCCGGCTATCGCAAATGCTTAATCACGCATATCTCCGATTGCCTGAAGGTAACGCATTGCGGCAGGTAAAACAGCGCTCGAGTTGTGAAACACCAGCTGCCTCAGCACTACATTCCAGGCACTTTGATATCCATTTCAATATTGATTGTCGTTTTTTCCCCGAACACTCGGGTTCGGCGTGGGGCCGGCCCGGCCAGCAGCCGCGCGCCCTGTTATCGTGACGCGGCGCCTGCAAATTGCCCGTCACGCCACGTGCACCCCTATTGCCGACACGAGCCACTCGGCTTCCAGTTCGCGCGGCAGAATAGCGTGTTTTCACAAACGAACAGAATCCATCCGGCGCAGCGCCACTGTATTGGCATCAAAGGATGGGCGCCCGGCTCCGGCCTTGGCCCGTGCCTGACGCCGTGACGACTGACGAGCCACCGCCGCCGCTGCATGGTGCACGCGCCGCCCACGGAGGCTTCACTGGCGCACAGGAAGCCACCAACATCGACCCATGTACAGACCGCCATCCAACAGGTACAGCGTGCCACAGGGGCCAGCCATGATCCGTCTCTGCGTGGAACACACCCGACATGTGGGCTTCCCAACAAGGTCAACATCTACATGGACCGTGTCTGATGTAAGGAACGCCACCACAAATAGTGCAGGGCGCGCCCCCGCACGACTAATGGACTTGATAGGACGCCGGAACAAGGAAAGGCGATGTCGGCATGGCCGCCACCTGCACCGGGATCGGAGTTCGATAACTCTGCCGTGTGATACAGGGGCCCAAGCCCGATAACTCCCAGCCGCCCAGGGATACAGGGGTCAGGGACCCAAACCGCACAGGGATACAGGGGTCAGGGACCCGAACCGCCCAGGGATACAGGGATCAGGGACTCGAACCGCCCAGGGATACAGGGGTCAGGGACTCGAACCGCCCAGGGATACAGAGGTCAGGGACCCGAACCGCACAGGGTTACAGAGGTCAGGGACCCGAACCGCACAGGGATACAGGGGTCAGGGACCCGAACCGCCCAGGGATACAGGGGTCAGGGACCCGAACCGCACAGGGATACAGGGATCAGGGACTCGAACCGCCCAGGGATACAGGGGTCAGGGACTCGAACCGCCCAGGGATTCATAGGTCAGGGACCCGAACCGCACAGGGATACAGGGATCAGGGACTCGAACCGCCCAGGGATACAGGGATCACGGATCCCAGCCGGACATGGCCGGAGTATCACATCACAGGCGGCTCCTCATGTATGGTGGCCGCACTGTGCGCCGCCAGCCAGGGAGCGGTCTGGTGCCTTCACGTGCCCCCGGTGCCTGCTACACTACGGTATGTGCCGTCACTTACCCTCCAGTGCCCTCTCCCATACCACAGTCTAGTGCCGTCACGTGCCCTCCGGTGCCCCCCCCCCCCCCCCCCCAGTCTGGCGCCGTAACGTACCCCTGGTGCCTGCTACACTACGGTCTGGTGCCGTCACGTACCCTCCGGTGCCCTCCCCACACCACAGTCTGGTGCCGTCACGTGTCCTCCGGTGCCCCCACACCCCATGGCCTGGTGCCGTCACGTGCCCCCCGGTGCCCGTCACACCACGCGGACACACCGAGGGCACTTGCAGCACGTCAGGGATCACCAGACCGGCCGCCATCGGCGGCAGCTGCAGCTCACCAGCAGCACACATCGCCAGTAGCGGCAGACCGCGGAGGGTCAGCGAGAGCGGGCGTGAGCGGCGGACTGCGGCCTGGCTTTGGGAGCAGCGCGGACGGGAGAACTGCACTGAATATGCATACCAAGGCGTGCATAACTTCCGCCCATGAGGAACTTGGCCTCAGAAGACGACCACCCCATCAAACGGCGCCGACCACGTGCACATCAAGTCACGAGGCGCCCTGGTCGCACTCTCCCACACATTCAGACATTGTAATAATACAACTGCAGGGCGCGTGCGATATATGGGGAGATCAAACCAGCATCTAAACAGCCAGGGCGACCCGAGAAAAATTACACTTTCTCTCAGTTTGCATGCAACATTGATGCGCGCTTGCAGATGAAGGCTCACACTGCAGTCATTAGCTCTCGTGCGTGCCCTTACGTAAATGCAAAGAGGAACGGAATTGAAAGAGGCGACTCGGGTGACCGATCTGCCTATCTTGCTTAAGAAGGGAGTTGGCATATTAGTTGGATAATTTCACTACTACACTTCACCGTGGCTATGTGGACGTCCCGTTTTCTCCGTCCCGTCCTAACAGGTCTTGAGCGTGCTGCTGTAGATGCATCATTACATGCATGGCATGATGTGCATTGCATGATTACATGCATTGCATTGCATGATTACATGTCATGTCATTACATGGCATGCATTGCATGACTACATGCATTGCATGCATTGCATTGCATGATGCATGCATTACATGGCACACTGCTCACCGCGGGAATCTCTCGGCTGGTTTCGACGGAAATCCACCCCAGGGATGGACCGTTACTCCAGGCGCGTCTATGCCCTGGTGGGTCTGGCAAAAGCCAAGTAAAGAGATCCAAACCACAGCCTGAAGTTATACACAAATGAGTGAAAAGCTATCCCAGAGTTGGTCGACGTATCTTTGCGTAGCCATTGCTCATCCTGCTTCGATTCCCGGCTTTGACCCTGACTGCACCTGATACTGGGGCCGGTCCTATCGCGCGGCGTTCGATCCTATCTATATGGAGGGATTATTGCATAGCGAACCGCCAGATAATCGAATCTTGGATAGAATTGTAAAGATAGTCATTGCGTTGTGTGTGCCGTATGCGCGACGCATCTGGAACACACAGCCCAATAGTATTTCGCTGTAAAGGGGCCTACAGACTTGCCACCAACAGGTGGTAAAGACCCGTAGGTGGATCTCCTTTTCCAAAACCGATGTTTACTTTGCTAAGCAGGGCGTAGTGATTGATGAAAATCCGTCGCCAGAGGGTAATTCATGCGCGTGTTGTGACAAAGACCAAAATGGTGGATCAGTGATATATTATTACCCACAGAGCTGAGGTCTGTTTCGGGCCCTTTTAGTTCGGGTTGAAACTTAACTTGTTTTGGAAGTCTAATACTGAAACCAAGCCCAGGTTTCTAAACTGTTTTAGTCAGTCTATTTACTTCCATTTATATTTGACCTGGGTCCAAATCTAACGCCACAGTTTTCGGTCGGTGAGCCTGATTCTGAGGCCAACTGTTGCGTTAGATAGACCTGAAAATGTGGGTCCTAAAAGGACATGAAGCTCAACTCAAGTCCGAGCTCAGCATTCAGGTCTTACCCTTGCAACCGTCGTCTGCATGACAAAGTGAGGAATACAGCCATCTGCTGAAGCATGTGGTTTTCGCTCTTCTCCGGCCTCCAACAATGTCAATCCCACTGCTGGTGACCCAAGCAGAATAAATATTTCGCAAAATATCCGAAATCATGAGGATTGCAATCGCGGCAATTTATCCTTGCCAGAGCTTTTAGGAAGGTCAACAAGAAGCGTCCAATTCGCAACGTGCTCATGCACTCTCACGTTCCGCTCACTCGCACAGTGGCAATGGTTTCCCGACAAGCGGGGGAATGCCCCATTCACGTTGGTATGGACAGGCCATGACAGCGCGGCCGTTGAGTTGACGCCTTACCGTCATCGTGCCAGGCCCAGTAGTTGTCCCGCTGGAGCCGGTGAGCCATGACGGTGAGCACGGACATGGTGCGCTCTCAGAAGCTGGGGCGCACCCCCGCTCAGTCGCGCCGCCTGGCGGTCCCTGCTCAGAGTGAGGCGGTCCTCCGGCGTCGTCCGCCGCCTTCTCCGCGTCGACTGTGCCGGCCGAGCGTCGTCCACCGCACGTCAGTGCCGTGAGAGCCGCGCACTGCCGCCTTCCAGCGTCCGCCACGGCCACCCGCCGACTGTCGGCACGCGGCGCGTGTCGGGCGGACGGCGCGCTCGCCGGCGCCGGCGGCGGCGGCCGCGCCACGCTGGGCGCGCGCCCGTGACCGAGCGGCGCCAATTGGCCGTGATTGGCCGGCTCCTCTGCGCCGCGTGACGTCACGTCGTGACCGGCCGGCCCGGAAGTGGCGGCGGCCGCCGCTCGGACGGCGGCGCGATCACTTTCGATCTCGACCGGCGCCGTCAGTAGCTCGCTCCGATCTGCATATGAACGGGCCGGCATCCGGTGCTGGCGCCGGCCGCAGCCCGCCGTCGCCCGCTGTCCGCTCTATTATCCGCATTGTGCGCGGCGTCGGACTCGAGACCACGTGCTGTCCACTGCTCAATGGGCCGGGCCAGCGTACGGGCCGAGCAGCCGGTGGCACGCGGCCGGCCTTCGGCGTCCGCCGGCCGGCCGCGCGCGACAGGTGTCGGCCGGCGGCCCGGCCTGTTCGCCCCATCATCCCGTGACACCCACGACACAGACTGTGGCGGGAAGCAGTGGTGTCCGATGCTCGTCGCCTGACGACGGCTGCGTGGAGCCGCCCATACCCAGCACGCTGCACGGCTGGTAGACGGCCGGGCCGGGCCGGGCCGGGCCGCCGATTAAGACGTATCCGACGCGCTGGGATATGGGTCGTGTGCGCGCGCACCGCCAAGGTCTCGCCGCGCCGCGACCCCGGGTCAGCCGGACTCCCACGACCCGCCGTGGCAAGGCCGGGCCGCGGTGAAAGGATGAGAACGAGACGATCCTGCCGCGGTGAGCCGCCGACGCCGAAGTCCCGATCCCGCCGGCGTCGTCGGCCCGCGCCGCAGAATAGCAGGATGCCGGCCAGGCCGTGCCGTCGGACCGCCCCCGGCTTCACGTCGGAACGCGTCGGCCGAGTGATGTTTCAGTCGGGTTCGGCCACATTCAACTCGGCAGAGACGCGAACGTCCCCTCGGGACCGGCGCGCCGTCAGCCTACCATTCTTCGGCGGGCGAGCCACCCCAGGCTGGCAGCAGACAGTGGAGGCCGCCAGCCGGAAGCGAACGGCCCAGAAGAGGACACGCATGGCCCATAATTTAAATACGCGCCGGTCACTTGGCTGACGGCCGTGACCGATGGCTTGCCTAATGATGACAAACTGAGGAAAATCAGGCGGAATGCGTCCCGCCAAGATTATACTAACAAAAAACCTGTGCGACGTTTCGAACGCATTTGCCAGCAACAGTGGGGATGGGGTGGTATGAGGGACGGGATGGACTTTAGTGAGATTTAATTCAACGTCGTACCACATCTTGTTTGAAGGCAGTAAGTGAAAACAAGTTACTGATACCTAGGTACGTAAGCAAGTTACTGAGACCAAGCGACTGATGGATGTTACGCTGCTTTTCTGTGCAGGCCAGCCGTGCTGTCCATGGGTGGAATGGGGTACGCTTAATGATCTCGCTTCGCCCGCGGATAATCGGACCATCGATTGCTGGCTTTATCCTGCAGCTTCGCGGGACACCCAGCACGTGCCCGGGCGTGTCACTGGTGATGGGGCTCCACATCATAACGGACGACTGGCTCCAGATCAGGGGTCACGTGACGTTGTCTAATGAGAGGCACCCACGTCACTGGGCGTTGCACAGCGACACCTGTATCGTCATTCACGCCATGTCTGGCCAGGACGCAGCGCCATCTGGTCGGATGTGCCTACACCGTGGCCCGCTCTGAGCGGTTCGGGTCTCACGTACCCAAGCCGTGATTGAGGCATTAACGCTAAGACCTGGAGTTGAAACAGTGTCATCTTTTCTCACTGAGAGCCTGAAAGCTTACTGAGAACTGAGGAAGTCATGCGGAAAAATCCGAGGTACTCAACGCCACGACTGAACGCTCAGCAACGCCGTCTGGAGTCTGGTCACAAGTACTTACGTTGTGACTGAGTGTACAACTGTACCGTCTTGTCAGAAGTACTCGCGCCGCGACTGAGCGTGGCACAGCGCCATCTGGTCTGCAGTACTCACGTCATGACTGAGCGCTGAACAGCGCCATCTGGTCTGCAGTACTCACGTCATGACTGAGCGTTGAACAGCGCCATTTGGTCTGCAGTACTCACGTCATGGCTGAGCGTTGAACAGCGCCACCTGGTCTGCAGTACTCACGTCGTGACTGAGCGTTGAACAGCGCCATCTGGTCGCGCCGGTGGACGCCGTTCGGCGGCTCCGGCGGAGGGCTGCTGGGTGGCGGCGGCAGACGCTGAGGTCGCACCAGCTTCCCGGACAGATAAGCCTTCATCTCTTCTACCAGCTGCTGCGCACTGACCCGCAGACACTGCCCGACAGTGCGGAGTGTCACACGACACAGCAGCACATGGCACAGAGCGGCATGAGACACAGAACGGCACACGACACAGAACGGCGCAAGACACAGCACCATGCGACACAGAACGGCACACGACACAGAGCGGCACACAGCACAGAACGGCACATAACACAGCGTGGCATGCGACACAGAGCGGCATACGACACAGCATGTCATACAGCACAGCACACGACACAGCGCACCTCACGACACAGCACCTCACATGGCACAGCACACCACAAGACACAGCATGCCACACAGTACGGAATGTCCTACAGCACGGCACAGCTCAGTCCATCACACGGCACGGTGCGACGTGCGACACAACACATCTCACAGAATAGCACGTCCCACGAAAGACCACGTCCAGCGGCGCAGCGTGTCACACGACCCAAGACGCGCACGACACAGCACATAAGCTACAGCAATCAGGTCATACCACATGAATGCGGCCATTCTTAGACCTTCGTCGGTAGGTTCATCGTCAGCCACAGAGCGGTGGTCACAGGACGCACTAAGGCATATACGGTCATGCACATATATCGAGATCAAACGTCCGGCATTTTGTATAACATGGTGGACACCGGTACCGAAGTAGAAGAACCACGTCAGTTTGTCGATGCTGATGACACACTTGATGCAGATATGTGCAGCTTGGTAGGTGCATGACCGGTTTCCGTGGTTGTTCTTGAGGCCAACGTGAGATAGATCCCAAGATATGCATGTACTGCGCTTGGTGTTTTGATGGTTGCAAGAGAGAGCCCTGGACACAATATCTGGCACTCTGTTGGCCAGGGTTCCGTGTAAAATGTAAATATGGAAAAGGTTAATTCATGTATACGCATTAAGCAGCTCTCACGGTCGCAGAACAGGTGAGGCATGGTCAGAGTTACGTCGCTTGGAGATCACCCTAGATCTAGAGTTAGACAGTTCCTGCAATCTGGCAACAGCCAGGCGGCTCGCCCTCACATATATTTGAGTGCGTCAAGTGACATGAGAGAACACAAGGGCGTCAACGATGCGTGGTGGAACAATGGAAGTCAACACGTGTTGAGTTTTTACGAGAGCGATAAGGATGCCAAGGCAACAGCCACTGACCAGAGGCTTATGTACAGGTCTCAAACAACACAGCATCCATAAGCAAACCTAGATTTTTCACACTTCATGAGCATCAAGGTGGCTTATCCACAAACAGGACGGTAGGGCTCTCTCAGATCCGGCCGGGCTGGCGCCTGTCTCTACAAAGAAAAGGTGGTCTCACCAGCGTTGACCATCACGACACGAATATATTCCACGACACGACACGTTCCACGCACGCAAGGTCACTGGCCTCGTGACCTTGTGTCTCTCGTGACACGAGGAACGACACATCACACGGCAGAGCACGTCACATGACGCAACACGTCATATTACAGGACAGAAAACGACATGATACGACCAGTGAAATCATACAAAAAAGTGCAGTAATGTGCCAAATGACACATCAGGCCACATGGCTCGGCCTATCACACGACACCACAGGCCACATGGCTCGGCCTGTCACAAGACACAACAGGCCACATGGCTCAGACTGTCACACGACACGACGGGCCACATGGCTCAGCCTGTCACACGACACCACAGGCCACATGGCTCAGCCTGTCACACGACACAATTCGCTGATATGTTCTTCAACAGAGCACACCATCGTGTCCCAAGCCCACAGCAGAACACGTCGCCACGCCTACAGCAGAACACGTCACCAGCCCCGCAGCAGAACATGTCGCCACGCCCACAGCAGAACACGTCACCAGCCCCGCAGCAGAAAACGTCACCAGCCCCGCGGCAGAAAAAGTCGACATGCCTACAGAAAAACGCGTCCCCAGGTCCTCAATCCGTAACGCATCAGCAGGTTATTAGCAGGACACGCCGCTTGATATACTTGCCCGCCAATGCAGCTATGTCTCATGGGACAACAGGTTGTAATGCGGGCGATGCGTGGCACGCAGCTGGGCCGCGTGGCACGCCTCGCCACACTATGCTGCCGTGCCAAACCCGCATATTTGCCTGGTATCGTGAGGAGTGGCCTGGTGCAAAACTTTAAAAAGATGCTATTGTTCAGGCTCATCAGATTTCATTACTTTGGCCCTGAAATGTCCCAGCCTTGAAGCACTTTTACAGACGTTGGAGGTGTATGGTGCCCCGCCAATAGTATGCGCACTGCCGAACTACCAGCACTCCAACCATCGGCCAACACGGGCCAATAAGGACCTTGGCCGAGGATGTGCATGCGTACCTGGAAGATGTGCATTTCGGGTGGGTTCATCGAGTGTCTGGTGGGGTCCTCGGTGATGATGAAGATGAAGATGTTGTTGTAGAGCTCCTTGGGGTCGTTGGAGGTGAAGGCGGTCGGCTCGCGAATCAGCTGCATCGGGAACCGCTCCACCAGATCCTGCCGGCCGGCCGGCCGGGTCAGCCAATCGGCCCCGTGCTCGGGCCGCGTCAGCATGGCGATGCCACAGCCGGCGCCTGCCTCTCACCCTGACAGGAAGGATGGGCACCGCGGGGAATCGAACCCCGTACCTAGGCACCGTAGGGAATCGAATCTCGTACCTGGGCACCGTGGGGAATCAAACCTCGTACCTGGGCACCGCGGGGAATCAAACCCCGTACCTGGATACCGCGGGGAATCATACCCCGACGATAGTGCAGTGGTTAACGCGTCCGCGCTAACCGCTGCACTATCGGCACCCGTCAATCATTGCCGAACTTTGTGCGAGCTTGATACCCGTCAGTGCGACAGAGATCGCTCGGCGCCTGCTCCATGCCGGCGCGGCACCTGCGCCACGCTCTGACATGCGGGCGTGTTCAGATAAGATACGGACCAGCTTTTTAGGGCTGGTGCCTTTACATCCAGCCGGCGGCAGAATGCGGATGTTCGGCTATCAGAGGCCCGCCAGAGAGGCGCTGAGGTCACAGTGCGTCGCGACTGCGGGCCTGATATCGCAGTGTATCACAGCGATTGCGGACTCCCGGCTCAAGACTGGCTTAACAAACCCAGTTTGAGACAGCTGTCCCGACAGCGACACAGCCAGCTGCTTGGCACATAAGAGCCACGCCATGCAGCATCGGAGCCGGATCTGGCAACTAGATCTGGTGTTTGGGACCAATTGTACGCTCAAATGGGCAGCGATACTGCGCAACGGTGATGGCCCGACGCACGGTGTGTGACACTGCCACAATGTGGCGCATGTGCAGCCAAAGCAACTAAAGACGGCTAGCTTGCACTATCAGCTACTCTGTGTTTCTGAGCTGACCGATAAGCAGCGTCATGCGCGCATTCTCAAGGCTTTAACGGAGCTCTTTGTGTAAGCCTGGCGCCGGCGCAGCGTCAGACCATCCCGCTTGTCTCTGAGCACAGGTAGTCTCGGACCCAGGCTCTGTTGTGAAGGGAGACTCGGTTATGCTGCGAATAGGGCAGTGTGGTATGTAGTGCCTGATATAATATTCTCTGACGTTCTGGGTCTTATTATGTGTGATAAACCCGGATGACTGCATCAATTTGGTTGGGTAACGCTACATTTACCATCGGCTAAAGCTTAGCAAATCCTGATAGCACATGCCTATATTTTTTTATAACCGCTGCAATGCTGAGCAGGTAGAACAAGTAAGAACGTGGTTATTTTAAGGTTAGGTGCATGTGTGTGTGTGTGTTTAAGGTGTGCATCAGGTGCATGTGTACTTGTGACTCCAGGCTACAGCATGCAATGATTAGATGTGGTGCTCAATTGAGCATGAAAAATGGAAAGCGCTCGAAGCATATACTTAACAGCACGGTTCTCGAAAGGTATTTCAGTTCAGTGGGTGATCTCCAAGAGGAGGCCCATTTCTTAATTCGATGCGTGGGTTCATTTCGTGCGGAGTTCTCATTGTCTTTCCAAAGCCCCTGCATCTCATCTGAATCGGCCAGAGCGTTGCGCTGCGCCAGCTCGGCTCTGCGCTGCGCCAGCCCGACGCTGCACTGCACCAATCGGCTGCAGCGGCGCGCCCGCGAGCACGCTACACCCACACCACGCTACGGAACACGAACCGGCCCCGCAGTTGCCCCCCCCCCCCCCCCCCCAACACCTCCACACGGCAGTGGCATTGTTATGCCGCTTACAGAGGGGATCTCGGCGTGCAGTGAGCTCAGTGAGATCAAACGTTTAGGGACTTGCATGACATGCGGATTAACCAATGAGCTGAAGCTGCTTTGCGCCGAAAGGCGCTGTTTTCGGGTTGGCACAGTGCGACGAAAGACAGGGAGAATATGTTCACATCTGTTTGAGATCGGAGCGAATTCTAAGCCGTTCTGTGCACCACCCTGGGCGCTACAGGCTGGGCACGTGAGATCCAAACGATGCAGGGCCATTTATCTCCTAGTTCGGTGCCCTCCCAGCGCTACATCGCATGTGTGCATTGTCATGCCACGTCAGTCATGCTTTATTGCATCTGATCTGTTGGGCGACGTCGCCGCTTCTCGATCAGTGGCGACACAAGCAGTCAATGCCCGAAGAGCGTACCCCGTTCTCGTGGTCGACAATGACCACCGACTGGTTGCGCAGACGCAGCTCCATCTTCTGCGTCCAGATGCCGGTGGTCTTCTCCATCTGGAGGAGGCGCCGCATGCCGTCGCGCGGCCCCAGAGTGCCCATATCCGAGGACACGGTGAACGTGGCCAGATGCTCCAGCAGGTACACGGCGCCCTGGTCGTCCGGCGACTCTGCCGGACCGGACAGCGGCACCGGTCAGACGACGGCTTACCGGCCGGCGGCCGCGTGGGAGAGCAGGCTCGCCCCACACAGGGCCGAAGTGGAAGCAAACATCCTATACTAGCCCGAAACATGCTGGGGCACCTCACATGTTCGGGGACACAATAGCATCTTATGCCGACCCGGGACACCTAGGACCATCTCACGCATGTCAGGGAGACATAGAACCATCTCACACATGTCCAGGATGCTCCAAAACACCGCTCACCGACCCGTGCTGGGCAGGGAAACGTCACGCACGCCCCCTGTGTTCGAGACAGGCAGGAACATCTTTCGCTTGTTTGGGACAGCTCCAGCTCATCATGTATGCATATCTCACCTAATTGCGAAGATACAGGAATGCCTCGCTTATGTGTATGACAGGCCAGAGCACCTTACACAGGCCCGGACTCACAGGAGCACCTCACAGGTCAGGACACACAGGTATGTCTAACGCAGGTCACGGACAGACAGGAACGCCTCACACTGCCCCGGTCCGGGGCATTCATGGCCAAGCTAATACACGGTGGGGTAAATACAGGGGACCGGACGTCGTGTACACATCAACCGACAAGAGAACAGCAACAGATGTGACATCCATTTCGCTGGCATAACAGTTGCCAGCAGGCCCAACATAAGTGGACAGGTGTTCCATGGTGTTCAGAGCAAAACACAGACACAATACGATTGAAGTTTTCAGCTGGTAGTGCATTTTCTTTAAAGGAAGGAAGTCCTCGTAAAAGATGGCCAGTGCGATACGAACAGACTGTTTATCGCTGATCTGCCTAACAATGGACGGGGTGCATGTGAGTTTTGGAGAATCAAAGGAAAGATTACAAGCAGAGCAGATTATGACCACAACGCTACCACTTCTGTGCCAGCCACGAGAACACCATTAGCGCCTAATGCACCGTCTCGCAGCCGGTGACGTCACGATCTCACAGACGGTGACGTCACGGTCTGACGGACGCTAGGCCGACTGCCGGGCAGATGGCGCCCGGGCTCCACTGGCCGTGCGCTGCGTCAGCGCCGCGACCAGGGCCTTCACAGTCCTGCTCTGGCCCGCGTCAGCCCGCAGCCATGCGGCAGCTGATCGCCACAGCCCGGCCGTAGTTGCAGCCCTGTGCTGCGATTGGCCGGCGTCGGCCGGCGTGCGCTGACTGTACGCCAGGCAAGAGCCGAGCATGGCGCCGAATGCCCCTCCCGCTGGCGATGGAGAGGAGTCTGCCCACGGCTGCATGTGAACCCCGAATCATAGGCCAGTGGCCTGTGCTAGCGGCCGGGTGGTGAGGCTGCAGCGGCGCCGAATGCCCCTCCCGCTGGCGATGGAGAGGAGTCTGCCCACGGCTGCATGTGAACCCCGAATCATAGGCCAGTGGCTTGTGCTAGCGGCCGGGTGGTGAGGCTGCAGCGGCGCCGAATGCCCCTCCCGCTGGCGATGGGGAGGAGTCTGCCCACGGCTGCATGTGAACCCCGAATCATAGGCCAGTGGCCCGTGCTGGTGGCCGGGTGGTGAAGCACAGAGCCTTACTGACCTTACGAGTGTGTTTTTAGACACGGACAGGGTCATGTGATGTAGCTGAACAAAAACACTGCATGTGAAGCATGACATTAAACTTTAACATACGGGCGCATGACTTTCTTTGGAGTAATACGTGTGCATCTACATAAGAGGGTCTTTAAAACATATTTTTGGTGACCCAGCCCTGTCTGAATAATTTGGAGTTCGCGTCAAGGATGCAAAACAATAAAAACTATAAACGCCAAAGGTTAAACTTTTCGTCATCCGCGCGGGACAGTCTTGACCATACGCTTGCTGGCAGAATGTTCGCCGCAGCAGGTATTATCTACAATGGGCCTGTCCCAAATTCTCGGGTCTGGTGGTCAGAGGACTGCTCCGCTGGCACGGAGCGAGGCCGTGCCCTCGGAGTGTGTTACCAGACAGAGGAGCCTGTTTAAAGGCAGGCCATGCGAGTGAAGTCATTCGACCACTCCCCAATTGCTGCCACCTAATAGGTAGGCATCGGTCGAGGGAAAGCTTACCAAGTCGGGCCTGCACTACGGGCCTCCCAACCGGCAAACCCATTAGCAAGCGTCATCGGGTTCAAGGCATG
The DNA here is from genome assembly GCF_011947565.3 of Pollicipes pollicipes. Classification (NCBI taxonomy): domain Eukaryota; kingdom Metazoa; phylum Arthropoda; class Thecostraca; order Pollicipedomorpha; family Pollicipedidae; genus Pollicipes; species Pollicipes pollicipes. The sequence goes on along the minus strand of NW_023597054.1, from coordinate 41,271,389 downwards.
TCATATGCTATGCTCAAGCATATACTCAAATAATTCCCGGTAAAATTGTTAACAAAAGCCCTTCCTCTGTGCATGACTGGCAAAGCACCGTTGCAGTAAAAACAATGTAATGGAGCACATAAGGATGCCCAGATATTTTACCTACATAGGTGAAACAGCTTATTTTTGCCACGTTTCATGAAACATGAACCCAGACAAGGCATACTTTACGACCCTTGAAGACTTGTTGGCTGCGACCAAGCGCAGTTGTTCGGTTGCTCCAGTTCACAAGCGTGAAATTACGGCACAAAACATTGGCAACGTCACCGGCTGCCCAGCTGGGCAAGTTTGGCTTCAGCGATTCACTGTTGGTTGCCAGCTGATTGGCGCAGCGGCCGCATAGTGGGGTGTAGTTATTTTGCTGCATCGTGTGCCCCCACACTGAGGCGAGGCTTGTAGTCGCGTCTGACGAAAAGCTGCCTTCCCGCGCAGCTGGTGACCAGGCGACGCAACAAAACCCCGGTCAAATAGCGCTGTTAGCACATAACCGTAGGTGGCCAGGGCAACGGGTTTTGTACGATGCTGATTGGGATCGCAGCGTTTTGTTGTCACCGAAAAATGAGATCGGTGAAATGTTACTACAAGCTGTCTTAGACAGCATGATTTATTCGGGTTACAATGGCTAGATGCCGCTGTCGATTCGAGGACGAGGAAGCACACTGGCGGAACGATATGGACCATGGGAAACTGGCATGTGTGATGTATAACACTTGGACCACAGCTGGGGCACTCAGTCTGGTTAGCATTCCATTAACCGTCGACTGAATTATTCTTGCTGGGAATCAAGGTTACCACCGACTTTCATGTGGCCGTGATCACTTGGTATGTTCCTGAACTTGAACAGCTGTACGGATGTGCTCTCCCTGTGCTGGACGTGGATTGGCGCCTTGCCCTGACGTTATCATGGCTTGGAACGGAGCGCAGCTAACGGTGACATTCCGCCGAGAATCCAGCACAGCGGCGTCACGCACTAACAGACTGCGCCATTGTCAGCTTGGATTTGGCAAGGTACGGCAAGGTACAGCTGCGCCTGGTGTTTGGTCCTCGAAGCCATAGTCGCGCCGGGTGTTTGGTCCTCGAAGCCACAGTCGCGCCGGGTGTTTGGTCCTCGAAGCCACAGTCGCGCCGGGTGTTTGGTCCTCGCAAGACACAGTTGCGCCGAGTGTTTGGTTCTGATCACGTGTGCGAGCTAAACGGCACGCGAGCGCCGACTCACCTGGTCTGCGGACGCCATTACTGGGCCGGCCGTCTCCGTACGGGCTCTGCATTTCAGGTGGGTAGCCGGCTGCCGAGCTGCAAATACAGACACCGGTCAGACAGATGCACACGCAGACACCACTCAGACAGATGCAGCCACAGACACCGGCCAGACAGCTGCACACGAAGACACCGGTCAGACAGCCGCATATGCAGACAACGGTCAGACAGCTGCAGCCACAGACACCGGTCAGACAGCTGCACATGAAGACACCGGTCAGACAGCTGCATATGCAGACACCGATCAGACAGCTGCACACACAGACACTGGTCAGACAGCTGCACACGAAGACACCGGTCAGACAGCCGCATACGCAGACAACGGTCAGACAGCTGCAGCCACAGACACCGGTCAGACAGCTGCACATGAAGACACCGGTCAGACAGCTGCATATGCAGACACCGATCAGACAGCTGCACACACAGACACTGGTCAGACAGCTGCACATGCAGACACCGGTCAGACAACTCCACACACAGACACCGCTCAGACAGATTCAGCCACAGACACCGGTCAGACAGATGCATGTGCAGCCACAGGTCAGACAGCTGCAGCCACAGACACCGGTCAGACAGCTGCATATGCAGACACCGGTCAGACAGATGGACACGCAGACACCGCTCAGACAGATTCAGCCACAGACAACGGTCAGACAGATGGACACGCAGACACCGCTCAGACAGATTCAGCCACAGACAACGGTCAGACAGCTGCATGTGCAGACACCGGTCAGACAGATGCAGCCACAGACACCGGTCAGACAGATGCACAAACAAACGCCGCTCAGACAGCTGCAGCTACAGATACCGGTCAGACAGCTGCATATGCAGACACCGGCCAGACAGTTGCAGCCACAGACACCGGTCAGACAGCTGCAGCCACAGACACCGGTCAGACGCAACCGGCGCCAATGCTGATTCGGCCGTGCCTTAAGTTATCATGCGTCTTGTTTGGCGTGACTTTGGCGACTGCGATAATTAATGCAATAGAAATAGGGTACTAGGGTAATAGGGTAATGCAATAGGGTACTCATTGTGCCTGGTGACACTCTTATCACTATTGTACGTCATCACTTGGACTGATATCGTCACAGAGTTCACGAATACAGGCCAGTCCGTAAACCAACAGCGCCGTTTAATTGTAACAGTCGATTTCGATGTCGTGAATGGAGTGCATCCTTCACCTTGAGTCTATTGATGCATCTTCTTTCCAGTGATTGTACGAGCTAGCCTGTTCAGCTCTTCGCATGGCGTCGACCATCCAATCTGGAACAGCGGAGTGGTGTGATTCAGCGGAGTGCACATCGCACCCCGAGCGGCGCCCTGCAGAGCACGTGACCGAGTCATCCACACGTCCACCTCGCGCGGGCACGCTGAGCTTTTGTGGTTTCTGCAGTTATAAGATCAAGTGCACAACACCGCAGTTAGGACGGACTGGTGTCCTTGTTTGCCCTTCGCAGGCTGTGACGTAGGACTCATGGCGTCAGCGTTGGGATTACGTACAATGGCGATGCATTGCACCATGGATAACCGGCGACACGATTCGATTGTCCTTCAAACGAGGCGTCGCTCCAAGCCGACGCGTTTTCCCTATATTCCTGGGCTGCAGCGCGGTGGATGACTGAAGCCAGACCGCTCCCCCCACGGTGTCCCGGCCGGCCGGGAGAAGGGGAGGGGCTGCCAGGTCACGTGCGTCACGCGGCCCGCGCCGCCATGTTGCCCGTGCAGAGCGGCAGCGTGGGCGGCACCACGCCAGCGGTCTGCGTGAGCCTCCGTACGAGCGCCTGCGCCCAGCAGCGCTGCGCTCGTACCAGCGCACAGCGCGGCCAGCTGGCGGCGGCTCGCCCGGCTGCTGCGCAACTGTGACATGAGCCTGACAGGCCGCCAGTTCGTGCCAGCGACAGGTGCAGAGGCATCACATCCTCGTCACGACGCTGCCCGGCGGCTTTGTTGACGGCGGGGCAATTATCTCGCCTCGCGCAACTGAACTGGAACGAAACCACCGGCGGCCCGTTGCCGCGCTCTTACATGTTGGCGCAAGGCTGCACAGCTGGCCTCTTTGACCGCATTCCATCGTCGCATCGCTCTGTCTTACCGTGCTCTGCCCCAGAACCCTTCAACGAGCAGCAATGAACTCGACATCTTCGGGCTCGCCTAGCACTGTTGCGGCCCCAGTAGTGCTGGGGCTGTAGAACCCCAGGCCAGGTGGGCTCTGGCCTCCTGCCCTCTGCGCCCTTGCAGGGTGGGGACTGGGAATGGGGAGGGGGGGGGGGGGCAGCCGCAGTCAGGCGGCGCGGCCAGCTGATACGATGGGCCCTGATAGGAAGGCCAGCGCCGACAGCCGATACCGGCGGCGGCTGCGGCGGCGCCGGCGACGGGACGCGCCGCCGGCGCCGGCCTGACCGGGGCGGAGCGAGCCGCCGCTGCACAATACCCATTGTCTCCAGCGCCGATCGGTCCGGCCCGCCCGGATACGGCTCTGCACGCGTTGGAGGCGCCGCTGCCGCCGCCGCCGCCGTCCAGGCCGTGCTCGCCTCTTGGTCACCTCGTGCAGTCTCTCGCGCGGCAAGGGGACACAGCGCAGCGACAGCGGCGCAGCCGCCAGTGGAGCGCAAAAGGCACCAACCACATGCGGGCAGCAGCAGCGCAGGTTACTGGGCTCAGTTAAAACAGGCAGGCTACACTACACTTTCTTGGTTGTGACATTGGGCGCGTACCCCCCCATCCTTGTGCTCTCACGGACAGCTGCATGCTGCGTCTATGAACGCTTGAAGGTTGGGTAGACTACAGGCGAAGGAGCGCCAAAAAATGTGTATAAAGGGGGGGCAATGTCAAGTCATACTTAAGGGGCTATACCTGGGAGGTAGGCCCGGCGAACGAAAAGGGTGGGGATGAACGGCTTTGTATGCCCTTAGTTCATACTGGTTTATTTTGGAGGCATATAAATGCCCTGGTTGCTGTGCTAGAATATCTACAACTGTTTTCTTTCGGTGCATAATCTTACCTACTCGATTCATCTATACCATTCGGTGAAGAAAACTACCCAGATTCCTAAACTATTCTTCTGTTTCAACATTACTTCCCCTATGACGTAAGGGGTCATGAAAAACAAACTGTTCTGTACGTCCGTTTTCGTGCAGCAACATGGGGTGAACCGCTTGCAACCCTGACGGAAATCGATCCGTGACCGCTCGTCCCTTCTCCGCCCTCTTCATAGGCGTTTAGGTGCAGGGAGGTGCCGTTGCAAATGCCTGAGGAGTTTCATTTTATCTGTTTTGATTGCAATCGTAAGCCCATGGGGATAGTATTTATACGAACCTGGGATGAACGCTGCGACAGCGCTTACCGATTTCGCGCCACATAGTCAAGTGGTTAAGGTGATGAAGCCCGCCAAAGAAGTGCAAACAACAAATAGTCGCAAACATCGTGTTTCCGTCCGGATGGTTCACTTGGTTCGAGTGCCTACCTCCCGATCCAGGCACAGGGTCACCGGGTTCGAGTCGCTTTAGGTGCTCACTGTTTGCCCTCGACAGATATGGCCTGCGGCCGGTGGCAGCGACCGCGCTAAAGGTCAGATGACGTCAGAGGGCAGGTCGGACGGTGCCGAGCATTGCGGCACCTGAAACTTTCGCCACCAGCTTCTGCCGTTAACCTGGAGTTGAGCGACCTATGGCAGGGTTCAAGACTCACATAACAAGCAATGATTGCAGTGAGCTATGATCTCAGAAGTCCATCCGTTGAAAACGTTCGGATTGAAGCTTTAAAAATACATTTTCATGTAATAAGCCCACGATTTGCTTGCTGAGACTCTGTAGTGACTCCAGGCCACATCAGTCAAGCCATTGGAAGCGCCGTTCTGTCGTAACAGTGGGCTTCGCTGAAAAATGCGTTTCCTGCCTGGGTGCATATCGCACCCATCATACACTGTTTTTAACTCGATGTGTGGTTTCTCAATTTTCCCTCAAATTTTTCAAACAAAACATTGCTTAAAGCAATAGTTTCGATCACTGCATTCGATCGCCACCGTGTCTCAACGTTTTTGCAGCAATGAATGAATGAACTTTGGCTGAATAACAAAACTGCTGAACAGAAAACTGCTTAGCATTTATGTAAACACCAGTGCCGGTGAGCCTGGTAATAAAATAACCGTCATCGGGCACGCTCGGGAGTGCTTGGGCGCAGGCAGGGTACAGCCAATCCACGCACAACGTCCCGTTTACGAAATGTTTCCACGATCAGTCCACTGGTGTGGGAGCCCACCCAACTATCAAGGGCCCGTAAAGCAGGTTTCCCTATGCTTTCAGTTCCCTCTAGAACACCAAAGACCGGTTGGCTTCCATGTAGGTCGCCATGGTGCGGGGAGCAGCCAACCGACGAGCGGAGGCTGCCGTTCATCTCTGCTCGCCGGACTTGTCATCTTGCACGGGTGACCGGCAGACACCCTTGCCGGGCCTATGGTGCGACAGGCGACGCTGGTGAACTGGACACCGATATACGGAACGTTGCGCCCCCGACCCCGGAGGTCGCCGAACTGATGGAGGCTCGATAACCATCTAACTGCATTTGGACAGTCGCTCTGCATCCGCGTGTGTACAGCCGCTCTGCACCCGCGTGTGGACAGCCGCTCTGCATCCGCGTGTGTACAGCCGCTTTGCATCCGCGTGTGGACAGCCGCTCTGCATCCGCGTGTGGACAGCCGCTCTGCATCTGTGTGTGTACAGCCGCTCTGCATCCGCGTGTGTACAGCCGGTCTGCATCCGTGTGTGGACGGCCGGTCCCACTATCGCAGAAAGTGGGCTGTTGCGTTGTGACACCGGTCGCCTTTCACGAGTATGAAAAGGGTCCTCAGTAGGTAACAGGGTCTGAGCGGCTGAAGAGGCCCTGAGCGACCCGTGAAATTCTGGACGCCCAGAGGAACACCCCAATGTCAGATGGCTGTTCAGTGGCCAGAGCGACCTAACAGGAGCCAGGCGTCTTGCGAACAGCTAAGAAACCTCTGACCGGCTAGAGGGGCACCGGGCGGTCAGAGAAGCACGTCAGTGATTGAGGGCTCCTCGGCACTCATGGTGTCTCCTCAGTGGCTAGATAGGCCTCTAGGCGGTCAGAAGGGCACTGGACACACAGAGAGCCTTGCACGTTTATATTCTGAACGGGAAATGTGGACCCACGGGCAGTTAGAAGCACTCTTGGAAGTGGGAGGGACCTCCGAGCGACCAAAAGGTCCATGAGCAGCCAACAAGATCTTCGGGAGTTCAGATGGCCGTGTGGGTACCGCTTAATGTCCTTGACGACCAAACAAACTCACTAAGTGGCCTGCAGGTCCAATGACCTGACGAGCACCTGGGTGGCCAGAAATGCCTCCGACGTCTCGAGCAAAAACAGGAGCCCGTTCGTCACGGAGTGCCCTGCGGCAAGTGAAGCTTCTGAGTAGTCAGAGGCAATCGTCACCGATAATAGGCTGTTCTATGGCCAGAGCGGTCCAAAAGTGACAGAAGGATCACGACCAGCTAACTGAAGCTAAAAGCAGCCTGAGGGGCACTGGCCGGTTAATACGAGCCCTGCGACCCCTTCGCGACTACAGAGGTCCTGAGTAGGTCGAAGGCCCTGTTAACAAGACCTGGTCGTGTCTAAAAGGAACCTTGAGCAGTCAGAGAGTCCTATATGGATTTCAGGGTTCTGAAGCGAGGGATGCCTCTGGCGACCAGGAAGGGCATGCTGTATGTCTAGAGGGTCCCCAGGAAAGTCAGATAGGACGTGCCGATCATCCACAAATGATGTTGTCTGAAATGTAGGAACTACCTGGGCTACTATTTTCATAAAACTCCTAACATTTTAGGTCTGGCGGGGATCGGGGACACAAAAGCAATCCCCAAACGGGTTTTCGAGTCACGATTGCGCGGATCCGCTAGGACTGCGATATGACAAAGCGGAGGCAGCACAGCAGGGGCGCTGTCTAGAAGGGGGGGGGGGCGCCCCCACAGGCCCTTAAATTTGGCCATAGATGTCTCCCGACAGGAAGCAAAATGTCGGCGTGATGCCTACACATCAAGCTCCTCTTAGGAAAATATGGTTGTGCCCTTGCAGCCGTCATAATCATGGTCATACGTAATATGTCACAAGTTTACTTTTAAACGCGTCTGCATGCAAAGTGCAAAGTAGTTTCTTTATTCTTCATTCGTCGCAGTATTTCGCAAGATATCTCGATGTATCACCTATGTATAACGCCTTTCTTGAAACGCTCAATGTCCTTCTAACGCTTTATAAAATGCCTAAAAATTATACATTGATCAGGCAAGTAGCATAGCAATGTAGCTGTGGAAAACGTCTGAAAAATCCTGCGTTTCAAGTGGTGCTTAAAATTTTCAATGAAACAGCGCAATAGTGGTAATTTTGCGTAAGTTACATGGAGCCACATTATCACAAAGAAACTTGGTTTTTACCTGACATGCTGAACTACGTCAAATATCTTTAACAGATCCAATTCAAACTCTATGAACCTATGTCGAGCGGGACAAGCAGTCAGGCAGAAGAATCAAGCCTAAATAAAAATGCGGAACGGAACCTTTGGTATTGAGCAACTTGCATTTTGCGCTTAAATATATCCGTTCGTCTTTTATGGTAGGACAAGATACTGCCATTCACCAATTAATCACTCATGCTCAATGCAGTTTGGAAGATGGCTGGCGAACCACCTAAACCGGCATGCGCGTTTAAGGTAGGACACAAGTAAGCTCAAAGCTGAACTAAATTAAATCTGAGGAGGGGGAGGCAGTTAACATTGCTGGACCCCACCTTCAAAAGTGGGGGGGGGGGGGCATAGTACCTGGGTCGGCGTGAGGGATCGGGGTGTCGTAAGAGCAAGGTGTGGGGGGTCGGGGTGTTGGGGGGCACCCCCGACCCCCTACGCCTTGCTCTTACGGGCATGAGGTAAGCACTTAACCGCAATTTAGGGACAGTGGAGCAATCATACAATCCTATCCTGAAAGCCGTTTATCTATGCAAAATTTTTGTGCAGGCGAAGTCGACCCGGAAACCAACAAAATGTTTGATAAGTCATGGTAGAGCCTATCACTTTGACAACGTATGCGTGTTTGCGTTAAAGCTGGGCCGTATTGGCTAGGGGGCGCAATAGCCGTGTGGTTAGGCCTTTCGGCTCCCAAGTGATGGGTCTGGGTTCGAACCCCGGATGTGCCATGGCCGCTGAAGAATGACCGCCGGCTCCCAGGTGGTGGGTCTGGGTTCGAACCCCGGATGTGCCATGGCCGCTGAAGAATGACCGCCGGCTCCCAGGTGGTGGGGCTGGGTTCGAACCCCGGATGTGCCATGGCCGCTGAAGAATGACCGCCGGCTCCCAGGTGGTGGGTCTGGGTTCGAACCCCGGATGTGCCATGGCCGCTGAAGAATGACCGCCGGCTCCCAGGTGGTGGGGCTGGGTTCGAACCCCGGATGTGCCATGGCCGCTGAAGAATGACCGCCGGCTCCCAGGTGGTGGGGCTGGGTTCGAACCCCGGATGTGCCATGGCCGCTGAAGAATGGCCGCTGCTACGGTTTGACGTGCTTCGCGTTCCTTTTTTAAAAGTCCACATATGCCGGAGTGATTATTTTTTCCAAATAAATCTGACTGAATGTTTTGCAAAGCTGGCTCTAGATCGAGGTCTTACGAAGCATCTGACAGGCATCAACTTATCGGGAAGGCCCTGACTCTACCACCCCTGAACAGCACCGCCAGTTCAGTGGACAGCTCTCACCGACAGATTTCGTCACGCTACGCAGCATACCTCGACAAGGCCCTCCGTACCTCAGCCTGGCTCTCCTGGTCAGTTGCCAATCGGTCGTGAATGGCCAGCCACACCAACGTTCTGGGGGCGTGACCCGGCATGTCCACCATACATACACCGGCCAGTGCCGACGGTCTGTCAGCTGGGCTTCAGCAACAGCGGAGCTAGATGGCTCGACCAGTCACGTGAGCAACAACTGATAGTGTTGTCTTATTCTGACTAGTGCTTAAACATGCAGGAAATGGAACACTTAACCAGAAACGAGCGAGTTCGTCCAGGATTGGCGGAGGGGGCCAGAAGCGCACTAAGTAGTTTTTTACACATAGTCGTAAGCCGCTATCAAAGAGGACTTCCGGCTGTCTTTCACCATCAGCAGGCGACCCGCCTAGTTCGCTCACGGTGCTCGACGTCACCCGCAATTCTCGCGAATCCGCGAGGCAAATAAAGCCCGCCAGCTGCTGCAAAGCCCACCCTCGTGATTCGTGGTACTCTAGCACCCGTGTCTGGTGACGAGTCACGCTGTCAGCCGAGCCTGCCGCGGCCGATAAGCGCGCCGCTGCCGAGCTGATAGCCGGACCAGGCAAACCAGCGATCGGAGGCGGTCGGGCGGCAGGGCTGCACACAATAGAAGCTTCGACCCATCCCGTCCCGTCAGCCGGACGGCGGAGCTGCACACAAGGGACGCCTCGACCCATCCCGTCCCGTCAGCCGGACGGAGGCGACCGGGCGGCAGGGCTGCACACGAGGGACGCCTCGACCCATCCCGTCCCGTCAGCCGGACGGAGGCGACCGGGCGGCAGGGCTGCACACAAGGGACGCCTCGACCCATCCCGTCCCGTCAGCCGGACGGAGGCGAACGGGCGTCAGGGCTGCACTCATGGGACACCTCGACCCATCCCGTGCCGTCAGCCGGGTGGCAGGGCTGCACACATGGGGCGCCTCGACCCATCCCGTGCCGTCAGCCGGACGGAGGCGACCGGGCGGCAGTGCTGCACACATGGGACGCCTAGACCCACCCTTTCCGTCAGCCGGACGGTGAATAGCGCATGTGACAGCCGACATGACATTCGTAAGTCGCAGTACACGTATGTGCTGTCGCCAAGTCATTTTCTTCGCCTGCGCCAATGACAAATTTTCGTCGACACTCGCCTTTCCCTTCACAGGTCTGTTCCATCTGGCTCAGTCTGCCGCCAAGTGGACGCTGAACTGTTCAAAAGACCAGGAATAAAGTGCATCCATTGAAAATGTACAGCCTCAATGTATTTAAAAACCCAACGACTTCTTGTAACATCGCAAACCACCGCTACCAGACATTGCGCTCAGACGAGTGGCATAGCCGAGAGAGGAGAGCTGCCCGCCACTCCCCCCCCCCCCCCTCTCATACACACTACTCTCGGTGACCACACTGACGGCGGTGACGACTTAGGGTGGCGATGGTCTAATTCGCGGAGATAATCAGTAACCCTCCACCCCCATCCCCATAACACCTGGTTGACTCCCGATACCGTCGGCTGTCCTCCCCCTCCCCTCCCCGCAGTACCCGATTCTGGTGACGCCCCTGGATCAAACGCGGCCATGTGTGATAGCTTGCATCAGCAATCGACATGCCCTTCACGCCGGTGAACACACACAGCTGTTACTCTAATTGTCGTACGACGTATTTCGACAAAACATTTCAACTAATCGCCAGGTAATCCTTTAGCTGCGATAGGCAGACATCCGGCGACGCACCGCGCCCTCACGCCGGGCTGTGTCCTCTGCCCGACATCCGGTGGTCGGTCGCCGTCTCCGCACATCTGTACGCCCCCATCACCCTGTCCTCACGGCTGGCAAGCCATTCAAGAAGTTACTGTTAAGGACCCGACCAGAAGCAGGCTTCAAAAGATGTTGTGAGGTGACGCTCTACGCTCCCGAGTGCCCCGGTCCCTGTCCATTTGTCGTCATGTTCTCGCGCCAGCCCGGCTGGGTAGGAGTGTCCCGGCGTCTAGCTGGCTGACGGGTGTATTCCCACGCCCGTGCAGGCTGCCGTCGCCCTGGTGGCGTCTGGTGGGTGCGGCTCACGGTCTGTCGGACCGGGCCGGCAGCCGAGTGAACGTGTGCGACGGCACACTCGGCGCCAGGACACTCCTGGCGCGTCGGTACTCCTGGGTTACTGGCTGTCCAGGCGCGAAGCACTCCTGAGGCGGTGGGATTCCTCCTTACACAAACTATCGAGTGATTTTCCGGTAAGCCGGTCCAGATTCACGCGATTTCGGGAGAGTTTGATATTGCTTCCCTGGGGAAAATTTGGCTAGGTGCCTGGCGGCTCTCCAGACGCGGCGGCATTCCTCAGGAGGCAGCTTCTCTCAGGCGGCTCTCGACCGGCGCTGGAGTCGGCTGGACGGGTGGCCGACCTTGTGCGGGCTGCAGCCGCGTCCAGCCCTCCCAGCCCGTCCCCGGCCGGCTCAGGGTCACAAGATGTCCGGGACTCGTCCCCAACAGCGTTGCCGGTCCATGCGGACTAAACACAGCAGCGGGCAGAGCACTCTTAACGCAGCCTTCACAGACGATAGAGTGCTGCACAGGTTGAGGCGGCTGCACAGGTTGGAGAATCCCTCCGGTCTCTCGGCTGGTTCTGCTCGATTAGCCCACGCATAAATAAAACCAGAGGAATGAGTTCGTTCCATTTGCTTCAAGGACACTCACACCCAGCCGGGGGAACGCAGATGTAGGAAATTCGCTGTCAGGAGGATATCAGTTTGTGACAGAACGCCCGATGATGTAGGATGATACCATCAAAATGACCTGCATGGAATTCGGTGGACTATTTCTGAAAGCATATACTATCAGAAAACTTATCAGGTCTGTCACAAGCACTTTACAAACAGCTAGAGTAAATTTTCAGACGTCAAAAAGCTGCCAAAATGCGCACGCAGCGCTATTCAGCCTCGCAAATGGTGGCGATCCCCCACCTTGCTAATCAGTTTGAAACTCTGCCGCATTCGCCGTATGTGCGAAGGCGAGGCTTTGGCGGCGTTGGCGACGATAGAGCCTATCTGATGTCCCGAAGCCTGATTCATCATGGTTTCACGGGATTGGAATGGTCTCATAACCGCACTTTTGAAATTTAATGTGACTTATTCGAATTATTTATGGTCAGAATAAGAGAATAAGGTCCCCACATATCAGCTTTTTTAGACACACAGATATATGAGCACATACGCGGGTGGCGGGTGGACAAACGAGAGAGAATGTAATCGAAAGGAATATGTTTGCGGAAATAGCAATGTAATTCGATGAAAATATTCGCCAAAATAGCCAATGCACGTGGAGAATCAGGTGCTCCGGAGAAATTTGACGACACTGCCTTTAACGTCCAAGTCGGACATCCCTTCTGTAAACGTCAAATCGCTTTAGGTCACGTATTTCGGCGAAAGCATTCGGAAAGGAACAATTTTCGAATATCACGTTTTTGCAGTGGACGTTTCAGACCTTGAGCTAATTTTCTTATCAAAGTCCGTTCACATCAAACAAGAATTTAAGATTTAAGAAGTGATGAACAGATATCGAGCACATACAGAGGATATCGCCCAGTCAATGCGTTGTTCCGCCCTTGGCTCCGCCCACTTTAAGTGGCCTGTCTTATCCAGGTTGGCTCCGCCCACTTCCGGTGAATCGTCTGATCTCTGTTGGATCGGCCCACTTCGACTGACCCGTCTGATGTATGTTGGCTTCGCCCATTTCTAGTAAAGCATTTCAGCCATGCCTCCTCTGCCCCGCTGGTACTGCCGTCCGCCGGCGATGGGTTGGCGGAGTTTATCAAGAAAATTAGAGCTGAAAATTCGGAATAGCAAGGTTGGAATACATTTGAATGCCTAGAGTGGATCATTGAGAATTCTTGCATCCTTGAACCTTAAATGCGAGGACGTTACTTGAAAATCAGTACCGAAATCCTAAAACCCACACAGCAGCCTGATATCCTGCATTGAAACACGGACTTAAATGTTAAATCATTTGTTTTCGGGCTAATATTTAACTGCGTTCGCTCGTCCTCAGACGTTTTCTGCCAAGTGTTCTGGCGTGTTTCAAATACGTGTCTACAGTATGAGACGGTCACTGTGTAGGTGGCAGCGTGTCTGAAGCGTGTCTGAAGTGTAGTTGAAGCGTCCGAACGCTGAGACCAAGAAAAGCCTTGACGTTGAAAAAAGCTGGGACCGGTTACGCCTCTAACAATGCAAAGACATGCCTGCGACGGAACCGGGTAGTGTATTATTCTTCGTGATTGCCGATCCGGGCGGGTGTCAGATAGGCATCTCTCGCACTTGTTTTATGCACCGCAAGGGTTGAATGTTCGAAAAGCCACGGTCGCAAAATCTGAAGAGTGCCGTTTGCATGACAAAACTCTTTGTTTATGTTTATTGATGTTTTCAGGCGCGTCGACTGCACTGGTCATTTTGCGCCCAACATAACAAAACTCTTCCCATAACACAATTTAATTGACAGAGCATACAAGCCAGTGAAATTACGGTACGCAACACCACTGGCTTGCAAATCACGAGTGAGGAATTTGCCATTAAATTACACTTTGAAGAAAGGCTGACCACGTGATAATCGCACGTGAAGGGCCCGCCGCACGAATGGATATCAGGTGATCACTTTCAGAACAATGACGCATAAGGTTAGCCTGCCCACCTTCATTTCCCTGTCCTCTCATCGGCCTCACATTGTTATTTAATTGCTGTAAATATCGGCTATGTTGACAGAATGACTGATCATCATCCATAAAAACTGTTTGAAAATAAGTAGTCATTTTTTAGATTCACAGATGATTAGAGGTTTTATTATGACTGGAGACGTACAGCAGTCGTGGACTGTGAGAGACCTGAGACCCGTCTTTCTGCAACGCTTCAAAGCCAGTGACGAGTGATGTACCCGTGATTGATGTGTGATGTGATGTACGAGTGATGTACGAGTGATTCAGCCCCGTCAGGGGATGGGGCTGAAGATGGGGCAGGGGGATGCACCAAAGAGGGAAGAGGACATCAGCCGCCAGGAGACTGTCTTCCGAGCCGGCCTGCACCGCGGAGGGAGAGGTCTACACCAGAGCAGCTGGACTGCTGATGCGTCCCGCCGACACCACATACAGGTCACTGTCTGCTGGCCTCGCCGCCACTCCCGCCTGCATCCGCCGATTGCGACGGCAGGGTTTCCCAGGATCGCAGAGGTGGTGGTCGCTCATGGCGTTATCGGGAGCGTACATCACGGGTATCCGACGCGCCTGTCCCTCAGACAGAGCGGCCGATTCGGCTGCACTATCAGTGCCTGTCACGCGACAAGCGGCCATGTCGGGGCGACTCGCTCACGGTAGCAGACAGACACAATTTGCGATGAATGGCTGACAACCGGACGAGCAGCAGCTAGCTTTGTGCTGTGAGTGTGACGTATATTCAGGTGTCCCATAAGTGACAATCCTGCTCTGTATATTCAGCTTACATGCACAGAAGCTGGAAACTGACGTCCAAAAGCACCAACCTCTTGAATTATGATATCGACGACGGAGTGCTGCGCGTGCTAGTGACCTCATTTCTTCGGTGAGCGCGCGTTGGAGAATAATTATGGTTGGATGTGACCCAAAAGGAACATCGGTGGTTAAATTACGCTGATGCTGGCGCGATAATCATACTTCCCAACCGTACAAATTTGCAATTTAACAACTAGCGTAAAAAATGCAGCACTAGCATATGAATAGGCAAACAATTTAGACGTTCCAATCTTGCGAGGGATACAGAATTTCCCGATCAATTAACTCACCAGGTTAGGTACAAAACTGCTGGCCTGTGAGCTAGGCTTCATAGGCGAAATCCGATACAGAATGGTAACGTGACCCCGGAACCAAGCGGCGCTACAGCTGTAGCCAAACTCGAGAACGGCTCCATTTTGTATGTCTTGTGGTATTTCTGACGGTCACTAACCTCACCCGAGCGACGACTGGATGCACTGACCACCGGCAGCACCGCACGTCCACTTGGCCGTAGTCGCGCGTCTTTTTCGCGACTCTGAGGTTTGGCCGCGGAGTACGCGGCCGCTACCAGGCACAGCTGGCGGACACGGCCGGCGCGGCTGCCGACGGCGCTGGGCCGGCCCAGGCCCGGCACGTCACGCTTGGACAGCCCACACTGACCTCTGACACCGCCGGTGCATCCAGCCGGTCAGAGGACGGGACAGCTCCTGCGACCGCCTCCGCACACGGCAGGCCCCCGAACGGAGCGGGCGCGGCCGGCCCGCCCGTCTCGACAGCCGCCACTTTCTCCTGGCGCGGCGCACGTCCGCGCGAGGAAATACCAAACCAATGAATGAATTTGGGGGTCAACGTCTCGAAACGGCCATTCCTCAATGTACTCACCGTATGGTCCGTGTCGGCTTGATGTGGCGGCCAGCTAGTCAAACGCACATCCCATTCTGGTCTCGCTGGATCGACGGCTGGGAGACTGCAGCACCGGTGCGGCGAACACGAAGCAAACACCACACCTGTCGTCTCCGGCCTGGATTGTCAGCTCAGGTGGACGGCGAGGCGCGCAGTGCACGCCTTTATCTGGCATCCACACGCCAGCACTGGCACGGCTTGATCCCGCACTTGAGCTATCTTTAGTGTTATCCGGCAGATAATGGTTAAGCAAGCACTCCTCACTGGCTGTGGCGCTTCAGCATTCCTCGTCCGCGCCTGGTCGTCCGAGGGGCTCGGGAATCTTGGGCGGTCTCACGGTCGGCGCTTGGATAATTTGGGTTTGTCTGCCATCTAGCGACAATTGGTAAACTAGCCATTTTGAAATTATACGCTGGAGTGACATGTAGCATCACAAAACGCTATGTGAACTTAAAACATGACACTGAGAGCATGTTTTCTCCATGTATATTTACCATTTCATGCGAGGTGATACGGTGGGTAAAGTTGTGTGCTGAAAGTCACTCATAATGCTGGTTTTGCTTTCTCAAACATAATGCTGGTTTGGAAAGGATGACGTCTACGAGAAAATTAGCATGCTAGTTATATCAAAATGTATCTAAGCACAATGACTACCGTAATGAAGCTTAATGAGCTTAATCCTGAGCTCTGGCATAATAGTTTTATCGAGACTCGTTTGTGCAAATACCGTAAAGAATTATGAAACTCTTGGGAAATCAAATAATCCGAAATATTGCGCGGTAATGCCATTTTTGACGCACCATCAAGTACTGCCGGTAGTGCAGCGCCCTAAACCAACAACAACAACCGGTAGTGCCCCGGTGGGTGGGTGTGCAAATTGAAAACTGTTGTGTAGATTAAACACTGAAGTTAGGTGTCAGGTTAAAAATTTCCCCAAAAATGGAAATTAAATGAAAAATTGGTACCCATCATCTTTTGCGGTTCATTATGTGCGGATATGCAGGTGTGTATTATTCGCAAATTCTTGTGAATTGGGTAATTTTTTACTTTGGTACCTGTATGGCCGACGGAGGGAAGAGCTACGCTAGCTGCAGGGTTTCGAGTATTGTCGTCCGGGGGAAAAGCTGTGAGGCATCGGCTGACATTGTGACGTCACTGAAAATGGTTTTGCATCGATCGGGATGGGGGTCCTTTCGGGCCGACTGAAGGCCATAAGGCTTTTGAATGTGACATGATGTCACTGGTATTCGGCTGGATATGTGACGTCACGGGTCGTGAGTTTGTAAGGCTCTTTTGGGTCCACCGAATGCCGTAATGCATCAGCTGGCCATGTGTCGTCACTGGTATTCGATTAAACATCAGGCGCGACCGGCCTCGTTCCATCTTTACTTTTCGTACCTGTCTGCTGCAAGCATTTGCGTGCCGCATCAAGGTTTGACCGAATCACCTCACTGTGTGACGTCCCTAATCATCACTTCATACGGGTGCACTTAGGCCCCACGACCACGGTGTGTCACGGTCTGCGAAGTATCACCGGATAGCGTGACGTCACTGGTATTCGAATAAATACTGAGCGCAACAGGCCGTGCTTTATTTTTACCTTTGTATCTGACTACTGCAAGCATTGGCGTGCTGGATGAAAGCTGCCGAACCACCTGAGTGTGTGACGTCACTGGTCACGAGTTTCACCGGTGCTTTTCGGCCAACTGAAGACCACAAGGTGTCAGCTAACGACGTCACTGCTATACGACCGATTGTAAGACGTCAGTGGTCGTGGGTTTCCACGTGTCCTCTAGGACCGACGAAATGCCGTAA
This sequence comes from Pollicipes pollicipes, assembly GCF_011947565.3. Classification (NCBI taxonomy): domain Eukaryota; kingdom Metazoa; phylum Arthropoda; class Thecostraca; order Pollicipedomorpha; family Pollicipedidae; genus Pollicipes; species Pollicipes pollicipes. Next base: position 41,254,097 of record NW_023597054.1, on the reverse strand, counting down.
GGCATCAGCTGGCGATATGACGTCACTGGTATTTGGCTGAACATCAGCCAACAGGTCATGCTCCATTTATACCTTTCGTACATGTCTGCTGCAAGTATTGGCGGATTTTTTGCGGCCAACTGAAGGCCATAAAGCATCAGCTAGCGATGTGACGTCACTGGCATTCGACCGTGCGTGTCGCTGGTCATGAGATTTTACGGCCTCTTTTGGGCCGACGAAAGGTCATACGGCACTGACTGACGATGTGACGTCACTGGTATTCGAATGAACTTCGGGCGCGACAGGCCATATTCCACCTTTATCTTTGGTACCTGTCCATTGCAAGCATTGCCGTGGAAGGCTCTGCCAAATTACCTGAGTGTGTACGTCACTGACCATTAATTTGTATACTCTTCTGAACCTACTATAGGCCACAAGGCATCAGCTGACGATATGATGTCACTAGGTCTCGACTAGACGTCATGCGCAACAGGCCATGCTCTAAGCCATGTTTCGTCTGTACCTTTCGCACCTATCTACTGCAAGTATTCGCGCGACACATAGGGGCTCTGCCGAATTACCTGAGCGTGTGGTGTAACTAGTCATGAGTTTACGCGGGTTTACTCTGGCTGACCGAAGGACATCAAGCATCAGCTGACGATATGACGTCACTGGTATTCGACTATACTCCAGGCGCGACAGGCCACGTTCCATCTTTACCTTTCGTACCTGTCTCTTGGAAGTATTGGCGTGCTGAATGAAGGCTCTGTCGAGTCTCCTGAGTAAGTAACGTCACTGGTCAAGAGCTTTTTACGGGACCTTTTGTACCCCCAAACAGTATAATGTATCAGCTGACGATATGACGTCACTGATGTCCGACTTAACACCAGGCGCGACAGGCCATGTTCTATCTTTACCTTTCGTACCCGTCTATTACAAATGCTGACGTGCTGAATGAAGGCTCTGTCGAGTCTCCTGGGTGTGTAACGTTACTGGTCATGAGTTTTTTCTGGCTCCTTGGAACCCTCTATAGGGAAAAATGCATCAGTTGACGTGATGCCAATGGTGTTTGACTTAACATGAGGCGTAACAGGTCATGTTCCATCTTTGCCTTTCGTACCTGTAAAGTATTGGTGCGTTAAATGATGGCTCTGCCGAGTCACCTGAGTGTGCGACGTAACTGGTCATGAATTTTTACGACTATTTTTGGCTGAGCGAAAGCCATAAAGCATCAGCTAACGAAATGACTTCACTGGTAGTCCACTGAGTGTGTGACGTCACTGGTCATGAGCTTTTACGGGCCTTTTTTGGCCGAGTTCAGGCCATTAGGCATCAGATAACGTTATGGCGTCACTTGTATTCGAATTAACATCAATTGCAATAAGCCATGTTTCATCTTTACCTTTCGCATCTGCCTACTGCAGGTATTCGTGCGCTACAAAAAGGCTCTGTCGATTCGCCTGAGCGTGTGGTGTAACTGGTCATGAGTTTGTGCAGGTTTACTCGGGCTGACTAAAGGACATCAAGCATCAGCTGACGATATGACGTCACTGGTAATCGACTAAACTCCAGACGAATCATCTGAGTGGGTGACGTCGCTGGTCATGAGTTCATACGGATTCACTTGGGCCGCCCAAGGCCACAAAGCAACACCTCCCGTGAAGCATCACAGGATGATATGTCGTCACTGTTATTCGACTTAACATCAGGTCCAACATGCCACGTACTTTCTTTACCTTTCGTACCTGTCTATTAAAGGTATTGACGTGCTGAATGAAGGCTCCGTCGAATCTCCTGAGTTTGTGACGTCACTGGTCACGAGTTTTTATGGGCTCTTTTGAACCCATTATAGGTTGTAATGCATCGGCTGACGGCATGACGTTACTGGTGCTCGACTAAACATCAGGCGCAACAGGTCATGTTCCATATTTGCCTTTCGTACCTGGCTGCTGCAAATATTCGCGTGCTATATGAAGACTCCGCCGAATCACCTGAGTACGTGACGTCACTGATCATCAGTTGGCAGGAGGTCACTTGGCCACCTATGGCTACGAAATTCCGCAGCAGAGGCGGGAGATGCACCATAGTTAAGCACACTAATTTTATTGTGCGCACCATTAAGTAGCAGCTTCAAACGCAACGGGCTGTTTCAACGACTAAAATTTTGAACAAACGTAAACACAAAACAAAGGTGATCCCAGCCCACAAACCGACGTATATGCAAAGCTATTCCGCCCGACATCACAGGATGCGCCCCTGAGCAGCTACGGTCCGGAATGCCCTGATGGCTAAATAATAATCAAGGGCGCCGCCTAGCGGTCATAAGTCTGGGCCACAGCCCGAATATCAGTGACGTCATATGGTCAAGTGATGCTTGATGTCCTTCCGTCAGTCCGAGTAAGCCCGCGTAAACTCATGACCAGTTACACCACATGCTCAGGTGATTCGGCAGAGCCTTTATGTAGCGCGCGAGTACTTGCAGTATAGAGGTGCGAAAGGCAAAGATGGAACATGGCCTGTTGCGCCTGAGATTAAGTCAAACACCAGTGACGTCATATCGTCAACTGATGTCTTGTACCCTACAGGTACAAAAAAGCGGCCCATAAAGGACTCATGACCAGTGACATTACACACTCAGGGGATTTCACAGAGCTTTCCTTAAGCATGTCAATGCTTACAATAGACAGGTACGAAAGATAAAGACGAACATGGCCTGTCGCGCCTGGTGTTAAGTTGAATACCAGTGACGTCACATCGCCGGATGATGCTTGATGTCCTTCAGTCAGCCCGAGTAAACCCGCGTAAACTCATAACCAGTCACACCATACGCTCAGGTGATTGGGCAGAGCCTTTATGTGGCGCGCGAATACTTGCAGTAGATAGGTGCTGAAGGTAAAGATGAAACTTGACATATTGTACCTGATGCTTAATTGAATACCAATGACGCCATATCGTTGCCTGATGCCTAATGGCCTTAAGTCGGCCGAAAAAGGCCCGGGAAAACTCATGACCAATGGCGTCACACACTTAGTGGATTACCAGTGACGACACATCGTTAGATGATGCCTTATGGCTTTCACTCGGCCAACAATAGCCTGTAAAAACTCATGACGACGCACTCAGGTGATTCGACAGAGCCATCATTAGGCTCGCCAATACTTTAACAGGCGCGAAAGGCAAAGATGGAACATGACATGTTGTGCCTGATGTTAAGTCGAACACCAGTGGCATCATATCGTCAGCTGAAGCATTATACCATATAGGGGGTTGAAAAGAGCCCGTAAGAGCTCTTGACCATTGACGTCATATAACACGCGAATGCTTGCAGTAGGCAGGTACGAAAGGTAAAGATAGAACATGGCCTGTTGCGCTTGATGTTGAGTCGAATACCAGTGACGTCATATCATCCCGCGATGCTTCACAGGATATGATGCTTTGTTACATTGGGCTGCCCAAGTGAGCCTGTATGAACTCATGACCAGCGACGTCACGCACTCAGATGGTTCGGCACCACCTCGATATAGCGCGCGAATGCTTGCAGTGAACAGGTACGAAAGGCAAAGATAGAGCATGGCCTGTTGCGCATGACATCTAGACGAAAACCGGTGACGTCATATGGTCAGCTGATGTGGTGTGGCTTACGGTAGGTTCAAAGCAGTCTATATAAATTAATGGTTAGTGACGTTACACACTCAGGTAGTTCGGCAGAGCCTTCCTTCAGCATTCGAATGCTTGCAATGGACAGGTACCAAAGGTAAAGATGAAGCATGGCCTGTCCCGCCTGAATTTTATTCGGATACCAGTGACGTCACATCTTCAGTTAATGTCGTATGACCTTTCGTCGGCCCAAAAGAGGCCGTAAAATCTGATCACAAGTGACATCACACACAGTCGAATGCCAGTGACGTCACATCATTAGGTCATGCTTTACGGCTCTCAGTTGGCCCCCAAAGATCCATAAAAATGCATGACCAGTGACGTCACACACTCACGTGATTTGGTAGCTTTTATTCATCACGCCAGTGCTTGCAGTAGACGGGTACGAAGGTAAAAATGAAGCATGACCTGTTGCGACCAATATTTAGTCGAATATCAGTGACGTCACGATACCTGGTGATATTTCACGGAACATGATACACCGCGGCCGTGGGGCCTAAGTGCACTCGTATGAAGTGATGATTAGTGACGTCACGCATTCAGGTGATTCGGTCAAGCTTTTATTCGACACGCAAATGCTTGCAGCAGACAGGTACGAAAGGTAAAGATGGAATAAGGCCTGTTGCGCCTGATGTTTCATTGAATGCCAGCGACGACATATCGTCAGGTGATGCTTTACGGCATTCATTACACCCAAAAGATCCCTAAAGCCTCACAACCAGTGACGTCACACATCCAGTCGAATACCAGTGACATCATATCGCTAGCAAATGCCTTGTAGCCTTCAGTTGGCCCAAAAGAACCCCGATCGATGGAAACCCATTTTCAGTGACGTCACTACGTCGGCTGATACCTGACAGCATTTCTCCATCACGGCAGTACAGGAACCCTGCAGCCAGCGTAGCTCTCCCCACCGTCGGCAATACAGGTACCCAAGTAAAAAAAAGCCGTGAATTGGAGGGTATAGGTATTGGAATTATATGTTCTTGCAGTTATGACCTTAGTTACCTGCTTATTAGATGGATTATTCCACAAGTTGTATGATTATTCGCTATCAGCAATATATGCTGCCTTATGAAATTATTGGTGTTCTTATAAATATAACAATTTTTTATTTCAACATTACATTTTGAAGGCAAGATTCTACACAAGCTTATAGCCTAGAGTATTATTGATGGAAAATATGCCCCTGTTTTATGATCAATGATGGTGTTTTATCTTGTGAAGATGGCAATTTACATACAACATGTTCCTGTAAAGTGAGGTACAATGAATCTTGGCTGTATTGAGTGTTCAAATGTCAAATGATCATGACTATGAGAAAATATTGTAAACTGTTGGTTGTTGGTAAGAATTTGAATATAAAAGCTTACCCTTGCTGAAGTGCTCATTTTTCTCAACTCATTTTTCAGATCAAAGTATTTGGACATGGCCTGAGTTGGACATAATCTTGCTCCAGGTTCATCTCACTGATAATAAGTAAGCACTCATAAAAATAGATGGATATTTTGCAGACCAATAACTGGTTAGGTAAAGAGGAAGCCATCATGCACAAAATAAGACGTGGTCAGCAATCCTAGTACAGAACAAGTTAAGGGGAAATTGTGCAGCATGCTCTAGGTGGTACATAAATAGAAATGACTTGAAAGTACCATTGAGCCCCCACCCCCCTTAAAAAATCTAGGGAGGCTCACACTTTTGGCATGACTGGGCCCAGTGCCATTACTTCACATGGATTTATGAAAACAAAGATTTAGGAAGTGGTCTGATATAAAGCATTTGAGCATTTTGATCATATTTCATGGCAAGGTTCACATGCTTGATGGTCAGAGCCTACACATGTATAATACATATGTGGCAGAACATTCTGTGGTTATTTCCAACATACCCTTTTTTTGCACTGAGTTTAAACTGATCTTCTTATTTTTTTAAAAGTTAGGTATAAAAACCATGCACAGCAAAATTGCTGTCAATTTATGACAGAAAGTTCAATGGGTAACAAGGAATCTGCTTGCTTTCAAGACACTTTTTCAAGCTATTGCCAAAATTACCTCTGTTGTCACCAAAGATGGTGAAAGTGGTGATTTTTAATTGTGATGGGTGTTGAGATACCATTAGTTTAGAATTTACATCTGATTGGTGCCATAAGTGCTTAGATTTCATTACAGGTCAGGTGTTTTATTTCCTCTTAAAATCTTCTGTTATTATTGAAACCAGTGCTGATAACCAAGTATGTCTCATTACCACATGATTCTATGGCAAAACTTCATCAGGTCCAATGCATGCAATTTAATGATTGTGATATGTCAGTTTCCAAATGCTATACATTATAAGATTTCTGTTTTAAATTTGTCACACTATGAGAATGCCTATGCCAATGAGAATGTTATGCTGTATGCTAAACCATAGCCAATCTGAGTTCAGTGACACTTCATGGTGCATGCTTTAATGCTTCTCATTTTCAGGTATTGCTGCTATGAATAATATTACTGGAACCTGCATGATGATGTGTCCCCAAGCAGAGGTTAAGTGGTAAGTTGGAGAATGCAGGCTTCCCACTGGTTTAAGTTTGGTGTCTCTGCTGTTTTTATTTGATATGATCTTGATTCTATTTTGGCTTATGCATTTATGGTTAGTGCTATGCTAAAGCCTAAGTGTCCAAAGTTGTGTCCAGTGATGTCATTATATCCAGTGAATGGTTTTGTGAAGTCATGCCCTGCACTTTTGTGCACATATTGCCTGGATGTTTGTCATCTGCAGTGTTAATTTGCACCTTCAGCCATTAATAGGGGCCACTTGGTCCATGGAATGACCCAGCAGCATCGACCTGTCACCAAGGGTAGATCCAGGACAGGGGAAGGGGGCAAAGATGCCATACCCCTCTAAAGTCGCGAAATTAAGATTTGCGCCCTCCCCAATGCGGCCGGACTTGCGCTGTTGTGTGCCTGCACAGTTCTACTTCCAACACTAAATTGCGCAAGTTTCTCGTTTTGCTATCGTTGGGGCATGGTTGTGTCAACAGTCAACGTGTACCCGAAGCTTACGACGGTTGCGGGTCTAGTTCCGGTAGTTCATTGCTGGTGGATGGTTGTCTTGTTATCACACTGACATTTCAAGAAGTAAATTGATCTGCTTTTCTTTTGGCTGGTTCCTCCAGTGACCCCCTGCTCCCCGCACGCAGCTGTTCCACGCGCGACACAGCGACCTGAGCCAAAGCCACCACCCCGGGGTCGTGACTGATATATGTGTATATATATATATATAGGGTGTACACGCCACTAGGTGTTTCAAATGGCATTCTACAAGAACGGTTCCCCTTCCCAAAGAAAAACAGCAAAAGTCTTGATCCCTCTCTGCCTGTCACCATGTACATATCTTCACATCTGGGTTTTCTGAGAGCTTCAAATTATATACCTACAGTTTTGTGATTGGTATACAGTGATACGACTACTGCACCACCTGGAAGGATGAAAGTTTATCAATTTACCGACGACGTTCGAAGCTCGAAGCTGTCAGCCATACTAACACTTTTTGAAAGAATTAGTCTGAACCTATGGACAGATGGGTTTGTGGTATCAGAGCCCATGCTAAGCGGTGCTTGTTGCTTGAGCCTTGACTTCAACGTCCAGTCGTGAAATTATAGGTCAACTGCATAATTTGTTGGCGAAGAAGTCCAAATGCGCCGCAATTTCGGCATGGTCCGTCCTGCGCTTTGATGTCACGTGACGTATAGCATGGCGACTGTCACCGGCCGCAGGCTATCGTAGTTGGGAGGCAGTCGTACCCAGCCATGGGCGGGTTAATGGGAATACAGGCCACCTAACCATCTGAGCTTTCGGACAAACACTGACACGTGAGCGGACACTGTGACTCGAGGAAACAGTGAGATACCCCAACCCATCCACTGAACACGACATATATCTTGCCTCGGAAATCATACACAATCAAAATAGTGGGTTGGGTTGATAAGAACCAGGCTGGGTTAGCTTTGGTAGACCAGGCGTTTGGTACTTCATGGCGGTAGGAGTTCCCTGTGGAAGTGGAAAGGTTATTTTAATTCGGGGCATCTTATACCCTGCCATGGTCGCCACTTCTGCCACAGGCGTCAGCGGGAGCGGCTGATCCACCTGCTGGAGGCTGATGAGGCTTCAGTTCGCGGTGCGGCCGGCAGACGGCGTGCCGACCCTGAGCGCATGGTCAAGAGTTTCCAGCGGTCGGCTGCAGGGCGGCGACTGTGTGAGCCGGCCGCCCTCCGACCGCCGGCCGTTCTGCTCCAGACCACCGACTACATACTGAACAGGTGTCTGAACAGGTGTCTGAACAGGTGTCTGCAACCGCTGTCCGGCTCCTCGCGCACTGGCGGATGGGGGGTGTTGCTGACAAGGAGCTGGCCTTCCGGCATGGAGACATTTCCGCTTTGTTGTGTAAATGAATTTGCACATAATGCCGTAGTTACGTGCTCTCACCCCACACCAGTGTGGCTGCGAGCGAGTGTTTGGCTGTTCCGCGCGCCTCGTGGTGTGTTCCGTCTGACGTGGAGACGCTGACAGCCGCGTCGCCCCTCACTGAGCCCGCCGCCGCCGCCGTGCCGCCAGCGTGCTGCCACGGACGGACGCCAGCTGGCCGGCCGTGTACGGCTTCTGCCTGGACCGGCTGCGGGCGGTGCGTCAGGACCTGACGGTGCAGCAGGCGCGCGGTCCGGCCGCGCTCGCCGTCCTCCGCCGCTGCGCCGTCTTCCATCTGTACGCCCGCTACCGGTGGGTACAGCTCGGAGCTCGGCCACTCCGGCCCGAGTGGGCGCCACTCCGGCCGGTCCGGACGAAAGCCCGCCACTCCGGCCGGTGGAGCATCCTTCGGCGCCTGCCGTATGGGGCTGTGCGGCACCACGATGCGTCAGTCAGGGTAGCAGTGTCCGAAGGCGCTTTGCCCCCTTCCGTCAATGGTGGAAGCTATGCGTGCTAAATGCAGACATTTTAGGTGTTTGGGGACATGTTGCATGATCTGCATCACTGTTACCCTGCATGTCGATGATGCCACATAGTTTAAGGTTCGCAAGATTGTTTCAATGCTGCTTCTGCATGTATGGGTTGTGAAATAAGACGTGACTGCCCTTTTCATCGCCCTTCCTGCTGCATCCGAATCTCTCCCGCTTTTACGGAAGTGGGCTGGACGTCGTGCCGTCATGGGTCATAGGTGCTCCGGTTCACGCGACCTCGTGTCTGGGGCCGCTCTCCGTGCAACCACGGGCGCCAGCCGCCCTGCCAGGCGGGATGGCGTCCCGGACGGCGCGCTCGGCAGCCCGGTGTCTCAGGCGGTCCGCTTCGTGCCTGCGACAGGTCGCGTCACTGTCCGGCGGACGCGTTCGACCGTCACATCGACGGCCGGCAGCTGCGCGAGTGTGTGCTGGGCGTGCTGCTGCTGCAGGCGGCCGCGCCGGGCGGCGGCCCGCGTCCGATCGCCGAGCGCTTCGAGGCCATCCACCTGCTGCTCAGTCTGGACGAGGGCGGCGCTGGCATGTGCCCGGCCTGGACCCGGCCTGAGACCAGGTGAGCGGGGAGGATTGGAGCGGAGACCGGGAGGGGACGCGACGGAAGACCCGGGGAGGACGGGGCCTGAGACCAGGCGAGCGGGGAGGACTGGAGCGGAGACCGGGAGGGGACGCGACGGAAGACCCGGGGAGGGCGGGGCCTGAGACCAGGTGAGCGGGGACGACTGGATCCGAGACGGGGAGGTGACGCGACGGAAGACCCGGGGAGGACGGGGCCTGAGACCAGGTGAGCGGGGACGACTGGAGCGGAGACCGGGAGGGGACGGGACGGAAGACCCGGGGTGGACCTGGCCCGAGACCAGGTGAGCGGGGAGAACTGGAGCGGAGACCGGGAGGGGACGCGACGGAAGACCCGGGGTGGACCCGGCCTGAGACCAGGTGAGCGGGGAGAGCTGGAGCGGAGACCGGGAGGGGATGGGACGGAAGAGCCGGGGGACGGGGCCCGAGACCGTGGTGGTGCGGGACCGGAAGCCAGGAGTGGACGGGAAAAAAACGGGCAAAGGGCGACATTGGAGCATGTGACGGAAGGTGACATGGTGGGGGAGGGGGGGGGGGGGGGGATTGCAGAAGCTAGGGAAGACATTACCAGAGTCCAGAATCTTCGTAAAACAAATTAGCGTGTCGGTTGTGAATATGCCTGCGTTCACCAGATTGTGGATACTTCATCCGACTGGTTTGTACGTATGCCCGCTGATGCCAAAAATGATGATGTTCTCCAGTCAGCCAACAGCGTGCACATGCTTATGGGGCTGAATCTCACGACATCGAAGTACTTGGTTCTTTAATAGAGAATTTGCGCTGGTGTTCATGCGTTGTCAGCGCAGGTCGATTTTGCCTCAGGGATTTGAAGCTGGCGCTAGATTTTCGCCGCGCCTGGGAGTCGGGCAACTTTGTCCGAGCTTTTCGGTTGGTCCGCCAGATGTCACCGCTGCTGCAGCTGGCGGCTTACCAGCGGATCGCCGGCCTCAGGCAGTAAGTCGAACGCACGCGATCCTGGAGATGTCCCACGCCGTCTAGTTGGGTCACGCACGCGCACTGCACCACCCCTCAGAGATGGCGCGCACCGTCTAGTCGGGTCACGCACGCGCACTGCACCACCCATCAGAGATGGCGCGCACCGTCTAGTCGGGTCGCGCACGTGCACTGCACCACCCCTCAGAGACGGCGCGCACCGTCTAGTCAGGTCGTGCACGCGCACTACACCACCCCTCAGAGACGGCGCGCGCCGTCCAGTAAAGTCACGCGCTCGCACTGGACGGCGCGCACTGTCCAGTCGATACAGTGATTGTTTATGTCTGTCCAATGGCACAAGCTGCAAGTATACAAGCTCTGCGTTTGTACTGATAGTTCTTCTCATTCGCCTTGACTTTTGTGACGAGCGCGTCTTGCGTTATCCTATATTCTTACTTCTGGATGCAAACCACATAATTGGAAAAGAAGATGTTGGTTAAAAGATGTGGGATTAAACCAAAGAGCCCGTTGACAGATGTACTTCAAGGCTAGATTAAATGCATCAATAAAAATGTATTCAGTCAGGAGACTGTTACCAATTTTACATCCTGAACTTCAATGGTTTTTGCATCTGTTGTAAAAAATTATTTTTATAAGTTTTGATAACCTTACTGATATCCCTGCGCTATGTATCTTGCATCGCTTTGGTAAACTAACAACTTACCCCCAGGGTGTTGTAAGTAAATTGCTCATTCAGTGTATTGGCCTTAAGGAGGTTGCTTTTTAAGGTGGGTGGGATGTGGCTGTCAGGTTATCATGTGTCGCCTGTCATGTGCCAGTTATGTCAGAGGGAGGAGGCACACCCTTAGACATAGTTTGCTGTGCGATTCAAAGGGTTGGTTGAGCAGCACCTTCATTCACTGGCCCTGTCATGATGCTTTCGTTTTCCTTGGTGCGTTCGTCTTGTTCAAGAACTCTTGAAATGTTGCAGCTTTAAATGCATTTTTGAACTGAGAAATATTGCGGAACAGAAGGTTGAACAGGTAATTAATCCATCGTCTTTTTTATATGCTCTTTCCGTTTTCCGTCGTGCAGTCGTCTTGTCAAGAAGCCTTTGAAATGTTGCAACTGGCGGCATAAACGCTTTCGCAACCATGCCCTTGTAATGCCCGAAGCGCTAGTCCCTGAACGTAGTCAGTCCGAGCGTGTTTCATTTTGGGTTTATCTCGACCGTGCCATCACCAGCGATAACGTCGGAGAGGCGATAGGGCTTCCGATCGGCGGTGGCTGTCACGGGCGCAGCGCACCCCGGACTCAGCCGGTTTTTTATGCACTCGTGTTTGACCAATGCACAACATGTTCAGTCAGTCAGCAAGTGAGAGCGCTCATGTCCAAAGAACAAGACCGTCGGCCTGTACCGCTTACTAGTTATGACGAGTGACAGTTGGTGACAGCAGCATCAGAGCAGGGTTTTTTATTTGTAAGCGTGCCTAGTGTAACGGTATGTTGTCCTTTCCTGATCGTCCTTGGACGCGTAACATCCTTTTTTATGTCGCGCTCAGGCTACGTAATAATACGTGACGTCTTCAGCGAGCAGTCACTGGTGGAACAGGGCTACAGCGTAGAGTTCATGTCTGGCAGTGGTTGTTTAGTGTGTTAGGCAGCGATTATTCAGTGCTTTAGACAGCGAAGGTTCAGTGCATTAGGCAGCGAAGGTTCAGTGCGTTATGCAGCGAAGATTCAGTGCTTTAGATAGCGATGGTTCAGTGCGTTAGGCAGTGAAGGTTCAGTGTGTTATGCAGCAAAGATTCAGTGCTTTAGACAGCGGCGCCACCGTAGTGTTCCGTCCGACGTATGCAGATGTGTTGTGTGCGGTGGTTTAGAGAAGGCTGCCACCCGTGGGTCCCGTCCCTCCGATCACTGGCCGTCTCCACCCGTCTTTAGATAACTCAAAGGTCTCCTCGCTGCAAGATGTCACATCACAGTCATCATTGCCATCATCCGAATGGGTTGGCGTGATCTAAGTTGTACCAAAAAAGGCGGAAAACACGATTTTGTTGTATCAGAACTATGCAGTGTAGAGTGTCATGCCTAGCATACACGTACATTTCGTCAATGCAAATCTAGGGTGGTCTCATGTGACCAGTAAACTCAAGGAGGGCACAACGTTGGCTGCTATTGGTTTATTAATGTCAATAACATTCATTAACGGAACTTAAAGACTTCACCGCTGTTTCCTTCTTTTCTCGCCGCCAAGATTGGTTTCACCCGTTCACACTGAGGAATGCCGCATTGTGCTGGCGATTCAGCACCCCAGCTCTCAGGGCGTGCTGCTGGAACATGTATATCCAGTATGGAGAAGCCGCGCATCCAGGAAACGCTCAAACTTCCCAGTGTTGTCAGCATCCACAGCCTTTTGCAGTATGTGATCTCAATTCGTTGTGGCGTCACTGGCTTGGCTTTTCAGTGTGTGGTTGTCGTCGCTTTGCAGGCGCTGCGGTTGCGCTCGTCACTGTTCGCTTACTAGGCGCGTGCTTATCGCGCGCTTTCTGCGATTGTGGGCCGGCCGCGCCGCCCCGTCACCGGCCGTGGTGCCTCATGCCGCCCCGTCACCGGACGTGGTGCCTCATGCCGCCCCTGCCCACCTCTGTGTTGCCTCATGATAGGCGGGGGCACCTGTCGACCTCTTTGCTGCCTCATGAGCGGCGGGGCACCTGTCGACCTCTGTGCTGCCTCATGAGCGGCGGGGGCCCCTAACTGTATGCGGGGGGTACCGGGGAGAAATAACTGCAATTATCTCTTATCTTATGTTTTTGCATTCCTTTCAATCGTATGCAACGTGCGTGTTTCCATCTTGCGATTGATCAACGACTGTGCTGGACGCCAGCAGTGCATGAGCGCCACTCACTCTTTTCATAAATCAGTTAAGAAACCCTGGAGTGTTTGGAAGATGCAGCAAATGGTAGACTTCAACGCCTGAAGAAATTTTGCCCTGGACCTCGACGTCGCTGTGGCTTAAGCAGTTGCAAGATCTGTACATGTTGTTAGAAAATGTGCTCATATAAAACGGCACAGCGTCTTGCATTTGCGAATAAATTGCAAAACGGAACGTTTTCAATCTCACCCACGACGCACCTACGCGTGCTTCATCTACCAGCATGACGTCAGTAGCATTGGGTCATGTGGAAAACATCTTTTTTTGTACGAAGCCGAGTTTTGTCTCATTTCTATTGTAAATTTTGTAGGGAAGTGTTGTTCTGCTATCACACCTGGGATGAGATTTTCACAACGGAAGTGAGGAATGCGTCACATATTCATGGAAATGCCATTTTGTTTTTTCAAAAGCTTGTTAAAGTTTTCACTAATGCTTGTTGTGAATATGCCAGAATAAGCGTTATTCTGAACACGTCCTCGTGATCTTCGATCTGCAGGCTTGGGACTCACCTTTTCAGCCTGTGCCGCTTCCAGCTCGCGCTGCTTTCATTATGGTTTCTGAGTGAGCGGGTGGAGGGAGGGGAACTTCAATGTTCGCAACAGTCAGTTGTGTGCTTTATTGTGCCATGCGCAATTTGTTTGAAGTTTTGGTTTCTGTTTTGACAGTATTTATCGGCTGGGCCCTGTGCCACATATGTGCCTTGATTAGGCCAGGAGCTTTTTTGCGAAACCGTACGGCCTCTCTGTACTCCCTTTTCTTGAAACTGGGCCAGCTAAGTTTTTATTCTAGTCGCCTGGCCCGAAATTCTGAAAACTCACTACAGCATGTGGCACGTTAGTCGATTCATGCATTGTGCTCGACAGCGGGTGGTTAGTTGTGCGTGCTAACCATGGGCTGTCGAGGCTGTGGCGCAACAGTAATGCGTGCACACACGCTCTTGTGCCTTAGCCGCATTTTCCCGCATCGCCATGGTCTAGGCTGCTGAGCGCCCTCACGGTTGAATATCCGCCGCGCTCGTTTGTGGCATGTGTGATGTTCTGGGTGGCTATTGGTCACCATTAGATGGGTTTTGCGCCTGTGTCAGTGGCACGGCCGCTTGCGCCACGGCCACGGCCCAGCTTGCGTGGCTCGTGGCCAGTTTGTTGCATTGTCCCATGTTAAACCAATTGGGCACGTTCGCACGGGCGCCCCGCCGGTCAAATCCGGCCCCACATGTAAAACGGTGATGCGCCCCTGGTGGCCTGCCTGCGCGAGAAATGTCGCGTGGTCAGTTCGCATTGGAGCCGAGTCATAAATGCATTGTGCGGGACAGGCATTTCGCATAGGAAAGGCCCTGAAAATGTCTGCGGTGGTCTTCGTGCCTGTGAGAGCGGTGCAGGCTCTCATGAGCCGATTCAAACTAAGTGTATGATCGGAGTATCCGCGCCGTCGGAAGAAATCTCTGGCAGTTAATTCATCAAGTTTGCGAACGTTGAGTCATTGAACCTTACGTTGGTAGTAATGTGAACGTGTCGTTCACTAAGCATTCGGGGCCTTTACGCTCCATTTAGCTCCACGATTCTTTTTTCGTGTCGTGCTCACATGTGCCGGTAGGGTACCAGGATTATCAGGTCTTGACTACGATAGAGCCAATACGGGTCTCTGTGTTATCGGGCCGTTGGCCCAGACAGGACGCCGAACGGCACGATATGGTATCGGAGGTTGAGATACTGAGCTGGCGGCCAGCGCGCGCTGCGGCCGAGACAGGGACCGGCCACGCTAGGGCCTCAGGTGAGGTGCATCTGTAGACTTGTGACCGAGCTAAAGGTTTATCTCAACCTGGCTTAGGCGATATTTGGCTTGCGCTTCATATGCTTTGATTTGGTTGGATTTCGGGGCTTCGAGCAAAACGACCAACCGATTCGATAGACATTTCATCAAGCCATTCTTCCACGCTCAAATCCGTTTTATAACAACAGGGATGTAGAATTACAATGAGGGCCAAGAAAAACACCACGCGCGATACATAACTTGCGTATTTATCAGCACTCCCTGTCTTTCACTAAAAAAACTCAAACTTCTGAACGGTAACCATAGTCACGCGGTGGCCTTGCGCTGGTTACAGGTCATGGCGCTTACCCAAGAAGACGCTGCTTATGGCAAAAGCGTAAAAGGCTGAAGTTCGTACCTACATAAGATACACATGAGAGACAAGCACGTCGAAGCAGAAAGCTTTTGTATTATAGAAGAGCGAAGTACAGTTTTCGATGTGCAAGCTTTAAAGTAACGAGGGAAGATGTTATAAATGCGATGTAGCATGACCTACTCATCCAGTCTTGTCACGGCACCGTCTTGTCGGGAGCAGAACTCACGACCTCTGCCACATGGGAGGCATGTCAGGGCCTGTAGGTACTGTTAGGTACCACCCAAGGTACCACCCAAGCCTGTAGGTACCACCCAAGCATGGGGATGAGGCCAGTCTGCTGGATTCGAAGCCAAATTCAAAGCCAGGACAATGCCACGAAGCCGAAGTTGAAACCGAAGCCGATGGCTTCGAAGCTGGGAACTGCGAAGCTGAAGTCAAAGCCAGTAGCTTCGGACTGCAGATGCAATACAAAGGCCGAAGCCAGCGACCTCGAATTAGGAAACGCGAGGCCAAAGCCAAGCCTGTAAGCTTGAAACCAGAGGGCCAAGTAGCAAGCACAATCTAGTGTAGAACGTTCCAAAGACCATTCACGCATCATCTTAAACTGCTGTGAATGGCGCCCATATTTGAGCTGGTGTGACGGGCAGACATTCACCGCGCTTGCCTGCGGCACTGCCTGACAGCTGTTACCCGACTGGACTCTGGTGGCGCTGACCTGGTGTCCCAGTATTGCCAGTGTTTCGTGCCAGCGGACGGCCGGCCGGCCGGCTCGATAGACGGTGGCTCGGTCGCCTACAGTGGCCTCAGGTCGCCGCAGATAACGCCTGTTTGCGTTCCTGGTCACCGCCGGTGAATCAGAGATTGCGGCCGGCCGGTGCGCTTGCCACCGACAGCACGTGGGTGCAGGGCGTGGCAGCACCGCCGACGTGGCCGCTCGGGACGACAGAGACCAACAACGAGCCGCCGCCGCTGGCCGTGTCCGGCTGCTGGGACCAGCACGGATCCGCCAGTGACACGGGCTCGCGTGTCCGGCCTTGTCGCGCGACACGGTTTAGCGCCTATCGCTGTTTTTGCCAACGGAGGCTTTTCACAAGCAAAAGGCGATGTGGTGAGCGGTCACGGAAAGTACGATCGGAACTAGGGAAGTGGGAGACCATGGTGATGCCAGCAGTGATGATGTCATATTCTGGTAATCAGGTGTTGACGTTATGATTCGGGCTTGGGTTTGGTTTCCAGGCAGTGTTTGCGTTCCCGACCGGAGTTCCGTTGTTGCATCCCGAACACCGTGATAGAAATATTGGGGATGAGGGCGTGGGTAGCAGGGGAAACAGGCATGTCAGCCCTGAGGCCAGTTAGTTGTAGATACACATCAGCGTGGCTGATTCCTGTCCTTAAACCGACGTGGCCGTGATAATACTTTCTGCCATGGGCTATCAACCTCCAGCATTCCGTCTTTTTAAGCGGACATCTGGGTTGACGGTTAATGCCTGCGGCAAAAGTCGGCTCACATCCGGCCATTTTGGTCCGTTCTCTGCACCGGACTGCCGATTGTCGTCTCATCGTCACGTCCCTCCGTGAGGTCCTGAGCGGGCTGCTGACTTGAACGCGGAAGCCCCCGTGCTCCCAACAGTCCCGGTGGCCGCTGACTTGGACGCGGAAGCACCTGTGCTCCGCCTAACAGCCCTGGTGGCCGCTGACCTGGACGCGGAAGCCCCTGTGCTCCCAACAGTCCCGGTGGCCGCTGACCTGGACGCGGAAGCACTTGTGCTCCGCCTAACAGTCCTGGTGGCCGCTGACCTGGACGCGGAAGCCCCTGTGCTCCGTCTAACAGTCCTGGTGGCCGTGCGGTCCCTTCCGCTGGCGGTTATTCAGAAACTGGAGAGGAACCGTCGACCGGGCGCGTCTCTGTTCTGTGGTTTGTGACCCTTGATAGCCCCCCCCCCCCCCCCCTGCTGTGATGCGTGGCCCTTCCAGCGTCATGCAGCGTTCGGTTGTGTCGTGACCTGTCATATTGTGACCTGTGGCTGCCGGGTGCGCCTCTTGCTGGGACCCTTGGTAGGCGCTCCTTTGCCATAATGCGTGGCCCATTCAGTGTCATCCAGCGCTCGGTCGTGCTATGACCTGTGGCTACTGGGCGCGCCTTCCCTCTGTGACCTGACCGGTGCCCTCCGGCCGGGAGCTTCCGCATTGACGAACCCGGTCCCCAGACGCGCGCTATCGACGCTGGCGGCGGCGTACGGTGGCGCCGGGCGCACCCTCCCATCCGCTGTCATCGCCGGCTGGCTGGGCTACGATAACACCACTGATGTGACCGCGGACGTGACGCCGTGGGGCAGCGTGACGTCGGACGGCGGCGTTCGGTTCGACCGGAAGCGGGCCTCGGCCGGAGCGACGGTGAGACGTCCGTATCCACGTCGGGCGGGTGGACATCTGTCAGCTGCGACTAGCTGCTGAGGAGCCGACCAACATGTGAAACGAATGCGTGCGTGCGTGCGCGCGCGTGTGCGTGCAGCTCAGCCGTGTGATTTGCGTTGGTCCGGCCTGTGTGTCGGCCTTGTAACCATCTGGCCAGCCGACTGAGGACCGGGACTGAGGCCGACTGCAGACCTGTCGTCCGGGGTGCCCGTCGCTTGTGTCGGTGTGTGAGTCGCGTCCGTGGCCGACAGGTGCCGGAGAGAGCCTGTGTCTACCTAGACACGGTGTTTGGTGACCCGGCGCGCCTCCTGGCCGCGTGCCAGGTCAGCTCTGAGGAGCGGGCGTGACACCGGTCGCGGCCGCGCCGGCCACTCATCGGAGGACGCGGCGCCCACTGCGCATCTGCCAGCTGCGCTGCGTGCTCACCTGCGGCACAGCCAGTCTGTCCTCCCAGGCTCTGCGACCCTCGTGCAATAGAATTGGCTGTGAGCATAGACATGATCAGCCTGGAGCCGAACATGTGACCCGTTTTTATTTTTTTAACACGGTCGGTTGGGGGGGGGGTCAAATTGACCCACAGAAGGTTTTTCCAGGATGGTTTCCGAACGGCGCGGCGTGGCCGCGCACAATTTTGCATAGCAGTAGACAATTGAAAAGCGGATCGTTTGATATTACAAAATTTAGATGTGCCTGGTAAGGTCGCTGACCTATGGCAGGTCAAAGTCAGGCCATGGTTTCAGCGAAGACAATTCCTAGGGAATCGTTCAATCTGATACAACGAGTGTTTGGCGAAGCCATACATCTCTGAGATGCTTTCTTAGGCGCTAAAAATATTGAATGAGCAAATTACGTTGACCGAAGGTCAGATATAAAGGTCAGACCAAGGGCAAAACCAACGGATTTATTGCTCTAGGGCTTACTGTATGTGATATTTTCTGGTGCTCATTTCGAATTTATTTGCGGCAGGAATCGCATGATATACCTTCCATTGACTTTTTAGAGGTCAGAACAGGTCATTGACCTAGGATGACCCGAGCCGACATTTTGTTTTAGAAACATGCTGCCTAGCGTAATCTTTGTCGCTTATTCAAATGCAAAACTCAGAGCAGTCTTGTATTATTTTGGTCACCATGACCTTCAAAAGGTCAAACAAGGTCACTGACCTAAAACAGGCTTGTGGCCTTTTGCTTAGAAAGAGTTGCCTAGGTTGTGGGGCACTTAGGAGACCAACCTAGAATTCGACCTTGTTTGACATTATTTGACCTGAAGGTTATGACCTAGGAAGCTCAAACTTTGACCTAAGTGAGTTCACGTACAGGTCAAGACACCCTGCGAATTTGGTGTTTAGCTATCTTAGTTCCTGAGATTTCAGGGGTCATATTTACCCCCCCCCCCCCCATCCGAGCGAAGGGTATCTAGCCAGCCACCCGGGCGCGTGTTAACATGAGTCGGTGCGTGCACTGCGAGATGATTCTTGCGGCGTGCCGCAGTGCGCGTGTTTGGGAGATTCTCCTGTTCGTGTCGCACTGTGTGCCTATGGCTTGCATTGTCGTGTGAGCGGAGTTCGTGACCGCTGCGGTGTGTTCAGCCGAGGTATGCCGTATGTATGCCGAGGTCCTCGCCGCCGGTGCCGCAGGTGCCGCCGCTGTGTCTGGACACTGTTGGCTGGAAGTGACGCGTACAGGAGTCGTGTGACGGCGATGCGGACGACTTTAACCGCCCAGATTCAGCGTTGGGTCCCTAATAAGCCCGAACGTGCCCCATTGGATGTGGAGTGCAACCAGCATGTGGATATTACTATGTGGTGTGCACGCCCATTCGAGCCTGGGGCATGCGGCTGGCCGAAGTGCCTGAGGGTGTTGTGGTGGTCAGCTGCGCCTCAAATGTACTAGGCTGGACGGGTCAGGCGTCTCTGCGGGACCGGATGTTGAGCTCTAAACGACGTTTGGGGTAAGGTTATGAGGTGCCAACATTTGAACTTTGTAAAAGGCGTCAGAAAGTCCGTTGGTGTAGTGGCCGCCCGCATCTGACATCGTCCTCTCGCTTAAAAGCGAGAATGGAGTAACTTGTGAAATACAGAAGCTCTGTGACAAGCTCTTGTTGCTCTTGAAGTGTGCAGCGGCTCGTACTAGCAGCAAGACGCGTGGTGCGGATTGGGACGAGCAAGGCGGTGACAGTTTTGAGCTCAGCTGTTATGAAGATGATCCCATAAACTTAACTAGCTTTTGGAGCCAGGCACTTACAGCAAACGACACCGGGTTTAGTCAGTGCGTTGCAAAGCCCACGTTTTGTGGGAATCCAGCAAGAAGAGGTCCACAAAACGCGACATGCGACTCGAGATGTCCAAGTGCAGTGCTAGAAAGGCCAAAGATCACATGAACCTGTGGTCACTAGTTAAAAAATCGCTTGGGATTGACCGTTTTCTGAGAGTTTTGACTCACCATGCTTGCAGCCCCGTCCGTGAAAACGTTTGAACTTAATCTGTGTGTCCGTGGCTGCTTTATTTCCTGACGATGCCATCGTGACTAAAGATGGTCCGCTTTTTTACAAAACGGCACTCGAGTTGCCAGCGCAATTACGAAAAACCACGCTGATGATTGAGCGCACAGGAACTAAAAAGTGACCGCAATCTGTCCTCCCTGTCTTCCGGTTGACGTATTTTACATCTGACGCGCCTGATGACTGTTGACAGAGGCACGCCAGTCAGTGTTGAGCACACGATGAGCTGTCGAGCGTGCGTTCCCGCCCCGCCGGTAGTGACGCGCCCTGGAGTCCGGTCCGGCTCCTGACCACTGCGCCGCTTGCCCGCCGGGCGAGGCAGGGGGCGCCGGTGTGGGTGCGCGGGCGACGATAAGATAGCACCGTATCCGACGACTGGCGCGATCGCAGGCTCGCTCACTCTGAACCCGGTCGGCTGCGACTCGGTGGGAGCAGTTCGTCCGCGTCCGGCAGCCGGCAGTTGGCGAGCGGGCCGAGATGCGTCTGACAGTGGCCGTGGTGACGCTGCTGGCGGCGGCCGCCGCCTTTGACGTGGAGGACCTGCCTCCGATCGACACCATAGCGGACCAAATCAACTCCGGCCAGGTGCCAGCCGAGCGTGTGGCGGAGATGGCGCGCGACGGCCAGGTACCGATCGAGTACATGATGGATGTCAAGCACAGCCTGACGCCCGAGGCCAAGCGGCGCGTGGCTGAGGCCATGCACCGCCACAGCACGCCGGCCCCGCCGCCGCCAGTGCCCCAGGAGGCCGGCGACGACGAATACGAGTACTACGAGGAGGAGCCGGAGGAGCCGGAGCTGGAGCCGGAGTCGGAGCCAGAGCCGGAGCAACCTGAAGTGGAGCCGAGCCGGGGCGAGCCGGCCACCTATCTGGAGCCGGAGGAGGCACCGGCCGAACCCCGGCTGCGGGCTGGCCAAGCGACGGCCGGAGATGGCCGCCTTCGGGAGGACGGCACCGGCGGCGGCGGCGGCGGCAGTTCCGACGGTAGGTTGGACTCACGTAGCTCTCCTCCGTACTGGTGGGAGCTTGCGGCGGGACACGTCCTGCAGCCTTGTCATTTGGTGGGGTGTGGGCTGCGGCGGGACACGCCCGGCAGCCCTGTCATCTGGTGGGGGGGGGGGGGGGGGGGGGCTGCGGCGGGACACGTCCGACAGCCTTGTCATCTGGTGGGGTGTGGGCTGCGGCGGGACACGCCCGACAGCCCCGTCATCTGGTGGTGGGCGGGGGAGTTGTGGCGGGACACGCCCGACAGCCCCGTCATCTGGTGGTGGGCGGGCGAGTTGTGGCGGGACATCTAAGCATTGTTTCCCGACACAGTTTGTCATGAGCCCCCCAGATGCATTTGCCCTCGCCCCGATTCGCCGTTTTTCTTCACGCGGACTGATAAGGGAAAGGGTGCGATCCTTTGTCGTTTCCACGCTAACCAAGAAGGAGCTTAGCAGAAGATATCATTAGATTGTTTTTTACCGGAGAGGTACCTTCAATAGACCTTACGGGGATTCATCGCCCCTCCCCCCCATTAGGGCAGAGGTAAAGAGGACGTGGCGCTACGGGTCCGGCGTGGTGCTGTCCACCCGGTCCTGGCCCGGCAGTCTCACCGGCCTGGTCTGACCGTGCCTCGGCCCCGCAGGTGGCGTCATTCCTGTGCCCCGTCCGGGTGATGTCATCGATGACGTCAGCGCGCTGAGGATCCTCGGCTTCTACTCCAGACAGGAGTCGCAGGTGTGCACCGGACGCTTCCAGAATCTGTACAACTTCTACACAGCCGACCGGACGCTGGGACCCACCAAGGTAGGTCGAGTACTGCGGACATCGAGTGGGCAGGTGCCCCATACTCACCCCGCGATCATGGCTCGGAGTTTTAGCTCTCGGTAGCTTTGGTTTCACCACCCACCAGCGCGAGGGCTGGGATCGATGGAGTCACCTCGAATCGTGGACCTTCGTCGATTCCACTTCCAAAACACTACGACACAAATTTAAAAAGAGGTCGGCAGTCCCATTTGTCGTCAAGGATGCTCCGATGCGTGTGCAGAACGTCTGCTTACGACACGGTCATGTTTTTCCACCTGCCAGAACGGAGCACACAACGTCGAGTCATGTTTGTACCGTCCCGACGCAGCCTTCGTCTTCCCACAGAACAGGATTGGTCCAAGTTAAAGCATGCAACACTTCCTACAACATTTGTTTGCAACGGGAAGCAATGAGTCGTCTGGGATCGTCCCATGAATTGCATGATCTTGAACTTACCACAGGAATGTACATCAGTGCTGTTGGTGTACTGTAGAAGTTGCATTTCTATTACTTTGAGCATGTTTCAAGACTTAACTCAACTCAACTTAACTGACTTTTAATAAGACACGCTTATGATGCCGTGCCTATGGCACGACACTGCCAGTCATGCTCATGACATACAACTTAGCACCCTCAGAACTGCCTGACAGCAGGATGTGGCGTAGGAAATACGAAGTAGGCCATGCGGAGCTCTAGTTTCCTTTTTTATCCCTTGGGAAGTGAGGTCCTATCGAAGCGAACTGGCCTGGTGAAAAGTGCTAATTTTGGATGTTTTTCGTGTACACTCTTATCAGGTCTCAGTTTCATGACGATGTGCCGAAAAGTTCGATATGTTTTTTGAAAGACCTGCTGGAAAGGGGTCGGTAGCTACCAGGCTGTATCATCATGGAAGTTTTTTTCAAAGGTAGCGCGACGCGCGTGGTCGTGCATCTCCTTACGTGGCACCCACGACTGAAGTGGCCATCTCGCCCAGATCCTAAGGCGTACCACCCTCCACATGATTTGAACAAGTGTCACAGTGACCATATTGCCTAAATTCCTATGTGCTTTGTCCCTCCCCTTCCCCCCATATAATTTGAACAAGCCCAACGCGGGAGCTGTTGCACCGCCCACTGCACCTTCCTTCAAGGAAGTGTTCAAAGTTTATAGGGGGCTTGAACTGACATAGTCATTTTGAGGATAATTCGGTGCATTTCACAGCCCTGTCTTTCTTTGCGCCTCAACTCTTCTGGATTCTGAGCTACACTCCCACAAAGATGTGCAGACTTTTCGAGGAAGCTGTTGCAAGGTCATCCAGGAATTCATGATGCCATCATGTCATTCAAATCTCGCCATTCCATTGGTCATGCGGCGATCAAGACCTGGAAAAATGACATTGTCAATTCGTTCATATCGGACATTTTGAGCAGGGTTTCCAGATACAACGACCGTTAATTGACACAACATCAACGTTGTGCAAAATACGATGACTTCATAAAACAATGACGTAATAAAAAGTATGTTCACTAAGCGGAGAAAGTTTATTGCTTAGTGCAGGATTTTCCACTTAAAAGCATACTAGCAGTTATAAGTGAGCATATTTCATCAGATCTGATGCTTGCTTCAATATCTTCAAGTGTGAAACATTCCTTTGGAACAGTGCTGGTTCCTGTTTGCCAAAGCCACTCCAGCCGCATGAAGATCATGCCATACTGACGGAGCTAGACTAGCATCATGCCATACCGGCGCAGCGAGACTGACATCTAGCTATACCGGCGCAGCGAGACCAACATCCAGCTATACTGGCGCAGCGAAACTGACACCTACTAGCGCATCGAGGCCGACATCATTTCATACTGGCGCAGTGAGACTGGCATCTAGCCATACCGGCGCAGCGAGACTGACATCCAGCTATGCCGGCGCAGCGAGACTGACACCATGTCATACCGGCGCAGCGAGACTGACATCCAATTACACTGGAGCAACGAGACTGATATCATGCCATACCGGCGCAGCGAGAATGACATCTAGCTGTAACGGTGTAGCGAGACTGACATCTAGGTATAGCGTCGCAGCGAGACTGACATTTAGCTATACCGGTGCAGCGAGATTGATATCATGCCATACCTGCGCAGCGAAATTGACATCACGCCATACCGGCGCAGCGAGACTGACATGCGAGACTGATGCCGATAAACACGTCTGGCGGGGAAGTGGGCTACAATCAGGTCAAAGTCATCGCCGTCTGAACGTTGGCCGAGCAAGAGCGGATTACCCTGCTGGCGGAGGCCTGTTCTAGCTGCCCGCGTCTCGCCTGGAGCACGACATAACTCTGCCCAGGCCAAGCCTCTGCAGTAGCCTGGGCGTGCCAGTCATTGCTCCCTCGGCAAGATTGTCTCATTCTGACTAACGCAAGGAATCGAAATCGCTGGTAGCCGTCGTTGGAATGACGCCAACTCCCTCCAGGCTAGGAAAGATCTTGAGCCGTAATTTCAGCCTTGATCTCACTTCATTTGCAAGTGTCTGGTGTTTCTTTCAAGTATTTCAAGATTTCGAGAAAACTAGCACTACACATCAAACCGAACGTGTCTGATATAACAATAAGTAAAAAGTACAAAAAGGTGGCATTGTTCCTTTACATGTCAAAAACTAATCAAGATAGAGCCACGCAAAAAAACAGTGCTGGAAAACATTTATCAACTTGCATTACATATGCACATTCGAAAAAGGTAGATATGACCTTTGGCAGGTCAAGACAGGTCAAAGTGGTCAAACAGTCACTTTGTGATCCTTTCTGTTATTTCAAGAGTGTTTCCGCATTGTTGCATGCTGCAACAATGCGGAAGACTGCGCTGGACAACACTTCGAAAACTCTCAGATACACACTAGTGAACACCGACACATGTGGGTTGTGACGAGTCACGTCAGGTCAAAGGGGTGAAGGTGAGTTTTGGATTGACACGTCTGTCTATATCAATGACTGAATATGCCACATCAATGGAGAAAACGGGGCAAGAACGACCTTATTGTACTGCTAGATATGCGCCATTATGTCTTAATTCGTATAACCTTTAAACGGCGAAATGTACTTCCTAAGTTTGAGCTTGTCCCGTCTGACCTAGGATGACCTGATTCTACAAAACCACCAAAACGATGTCAACGCGCGCTCAAAGGAGGGTCAATTTGTCCCCACAATTCTTTTTTTGCGGTTTTCGAATGGTTTCCGAGTGGCGCGCTGTAACCGCACCAAATTTTTATGAGCTGTAGAAAATTGAATAACAGGTCGTTTGGTATCAAAAATTTAGATGTACCTTGCGGGGTTGCTGACCTATCATAGGTCAAGGGCGGGTCATGGATTCAGTGGCCACGATGTCTAGGGAATCGTTTAATATGATTCAATAACGGAGTTTTAGACGAAGTTATACAGCTTTGTGACAGTTTCTTAGACATCATGGCAATTGAAGGAACAAATTTAATTGGCCTAGCGTCAGGTATAAAGGTCAGACCGAGGCCAAAGCTAACCTGCTTTGTTGCTCTAGAGCTTGCTGCATGAGATGGTGTCTAGTGTTCATTTCGAATATCTTTATAACAGGAATCGCAGTATATATCTCTAATAGGCCTTTTGAATGTCAGAACAGGTCACTGACCTAAAATGACCCAGGTCAACATTTCGTTTTTAGCAACATGCCACCCAGTGTAATAGTAATCGACGTTTGTTTAAATGCCTCTCAGAGCAGTCTTGTATAATTTTGGTCAACATGACCTGCGAAAGGTAGAAAAAGGTCACTGACCTTCAATGAGTACCGGAGGCCTTTTGCTTAGAGGAGGCTCGTAGGTTCTGGGGACACTTTGGACATAAATCTGAAGTTTGACCTTGTTTGGACCCTTTCGACCCAAACGTCATGATCTAGGATTGTTAAATTTTGACACCAGTGCGCTCACATACAGACCAATACACCGTGTGAATTTGATGCTTCTAGCTCTCTTGATTTTTGTGATCTCAGGGGTCAAACTGACCCCCACCCGAGTGAAGGGGATTCTTCCAGCTCCCCCGGGCGCACGAATCGCTACTGTTAGGAGCTTTAGATTTATTTTATGATGTGTTGCCGTAATGTAAACTCGGGTGCCCATAACTTAAGCTCCGTGCTACCGATCCGAATTTTCCGTTCAAAATCTATATTGGAAAACAGAGGGGCCTCTGAACTCCATCCTCCCACCCTCGCAGGACGTGGGCTAGCAGACGGGCTTAAGGACATCACGTATAACATATTGACATTGCGTAATATGTGAAAATGTTGCAATATCTTGACACGACGCAACATGTCAACATCTTCCACCAGATAAAGTGCCTGATTTTGCGGCGTGGTGGCGACAGCAGCCATCGCGCTGCGCGTGTCGCCTGGTGACCGGTGGTGTCGCGGCGACTGGACCCCATTACCGGCGTCTGTCGTGTCCGTCTCGTCCAGGTGGATGCCGAGGTCGAATACCTCAGGCTGTGGCGTGAATTCGCCACAAACGCCACCAACCTGGACTTGTCTTCGCTCGACCGAACTGACCTGGTGGAGCTGTTCATGGTGCTCAAGCATGGCGGAGTTTCGATGCTGAGCGACCAAGATCTGCGTGAAGTAAGTCGAGGGTGGTCGGCAGCTGACTGGGGTTAATTGAGGGTGTTCAGTAGCTGACGAAGTAAGTCGGGAGTAGTCAGCAGCTGACTGAGGTGAGTTAAGAGTGGTCAGCAGCTGACTGAAGGGAGTCAGGGGAGGGGGGGGGGGAGGGGGTCAGCAGTTGCCGGAGCGAGCCAGGCACGATCAGCTGGCTGAGAGACCGAGGGCGATCAGTTGGCTGAGATGAACCGGTGAACACGCTGATATTTCGCCAGTTCTTCGACTGGATTTATTTCCGTTTTCAATGCGAGTGGGGCTGGGTTGGGAATGGAGGCTTTCAGTACGAATGAAATACTAAGCACAGAACAATCGAACCGCCCTCATCAGTTGAAGTTTAAAACGTGTCTTGCTATGTGACCACACTCGATGTATATGACACAACACAAACTTCATCATGAACGGCAGCATGAACAACTTGCCACTCACACACATGACATAGTCTTGTTCGCGTTCAGCGAAGTGTCTCATGTGACATATCATATCAAGTCCAGCCTCTGATAACCTCAACGGCCTGCACGAATGCGTTGCTTAAAGGTCCCTGCTACCACAGGCATGCTGCGGTTGAGCTCTGTATAGCTGACTTATGCTCGGCGACTGCCTCTGATGCTGCGCTGTGACCGGAGGGAGGACCAGTAAAACGCTGCCCATGTTTGGCTTCGATCATTGTTCCCAATATCACGCCATCATGCTGCTCCTCAGCTGGTGACAGCCATGACCAACTTGGAGACAACCTTCGCCGGAGCCAAGATTTGCGACTACTTTGAGAAGAGCCGCTGTAATCTGAATCTGTACAAGGGTGAGCGGTGCAGAGGCTGGCCCACGGCTGGTCAGGCCGCATGTGCACCTATGGCTGGGACGGACGCATGTCTGAGATCCGACAAGCCAGGCAGGCCAGTTCGGCGTGTGTAGTTCCGCTCTTGCTGAAGGCTAAACGTCTCGGGTGAGAGCATGTCCACGCGTCCTGTTCGGCCGGGTCGATATCTGTCGCCGGCTGTGGCGAGGCGAGCAGCGTCTGACGCCCTGACTCGGCCGTGTCACTCACCCCCCCCCCCCCCCCCCCCGCCTCGTGTCAGACGTCTGACGCCCTGACTCGGCCGTGTCGCTCACCCCCGCCTCGTGTCAGACGTCTGACGCCCTGACTCGGCCGTGTCGCTCACCCCCCGCCTCGTGTCAGACGTCTGACGCCCTGACTCGGCCGTGTCGCTCACCCCCCGCCTCGTGTCAGACGTCTGACGCCCTGACTCGGCCGTGTCGCTCACCCCCCGCCTCGTGTTAGACGTCTGACGCCCTGACTCGGTCGTGTCGCTCACCCCCCCCCCCCGCCTCGTGTCAGACGTCTGACGCCCTGACTCGGCCGTGTCGCTCACCCCCCGCCTCGTGTCAGACGTCTGACGCCCTGACTCGGCCGTGTCGCTCACCCCCCGCCTCGGGTCAGACGTGCGTGTGAAGCTGGCCTACTCGGCCGTGTCGCTCACCCCCCGCCTCGTGTCAGACGTGCGTGTGAAGCTGGCCTCTTCCACGAACCGCAACGAGCTCCTCCACTATTGGGTCACGTGGCGCAACCAGCTGTCGCGCAACTCGCCCCGGCTCTACGGCACCTACGTCCGCCTGCTGGACGCGGCCGCCAAGCTGCACAATTGTGAGTGCTCCGACCGGGCGGGCCCGACGCACGACCGGTCCGCTACCGACCGTATTAGCAGTTGGCACCCCCATTCCATCAGAGGATAGATGGTGTATCTGCGACGTTCGAGGGACGCCCGTGTCACGGTTTAAACTAGGCGAAGGTGGTTTGCGCTGTGTTACGGTGCCCGTGCGGTGTTCTTGGAATGTGGAGAGATTATGTCCTCAGGGATGGACTCGCACTGCGCTTCGCGGTTTCCTTTTGGGACATGAAGCTCATTAAGGGAATAAAATATGGTCCCGTTTTAATTTCATACTCATAAATCGTAAATATCCAAAATGTGCTGCGCTTGAAATCACTCCTCTATTTCACAATGACGCGAGGAGGGAGATGGCACAATGACACAATGACGTGTGCACACTAGCACCATGAAAGTCACCCGTCTGGTCGTCTGTGGCCGGTGACCGCACCTCCGTTGTCCTCACAGCCAAATCGAACGCCTGGGACCTGGTCATGTACCCGTATGCGCACGGAAACATGCGTGACCTGCTCAGCCAGCTGGAGCGCATCTGGGAGAAGGAGATCTCGCCCATGTACTGGCAGTTGCACACGTACGCGCGGTACCGACTGCGCGAGCGGTATGGTTCCGATGCGGTACCAGAGCGCGGCGCGATCCCGGCGCACCTGCTGGGCAGCCTGGAGGCGGACGACTGGAGCCCGCTGGAGCACCTGCTGCAGCCCGTCGCCAACGCCAGCCGGCTCGACTTCCACCGGCGCTGCATGGACCACGTCAGTTGGCGCGACCCCGACAGAAACTAGCAGCGACGCAGCTAGGATTTCGCTCCGGAGGGGCCAAAGCGGTGCATAGGGGGCTTTTTCAGCCAACGGACCCCATTCTAACCCTATCGCGGCCCTGTTTTTACCAAGGCCTCAAAGATCATTCTTTGATGTTTTAGAAGCCTGGCCCTAGAGACCTCTCTCTGGCCCCCGGAAGGGCATGGTTCCAGAGGCCTCTCCCATTGACTATGTCACTGGCCAGCAGACGTCACTGGCCAGCATCAGCCATTGACTGTCACTGGCCAGCATCCCCCATTGACTACGTCACTGGCTAGCATCATCCATTGACTACGTCACCGTCCAGCATCACACATTGACTATGTCACTGGCCAGCATCACTAATTGACTATGTCACTGGCCACCATCACCCATTAACTATGTCACTGGCCAGCATCACTCATTGACTATGTCACTGTCCAGCATCACTCATTGACTTTGTCACTAGCCAGCATCACCCACTGACTACGTCACTGGCCAGCATCACTCACTGACTATGTCACTGACCAGCATCACTCATTGACTATGTCACTGGCCAGCAGACGCACCTGTGCGCACACGGCGGTCGCCAGGCCCCGTAATCCAGCCCACAGAGATGGTTTCTTTTGGGACTGTTTTTTCGCCTTCCTGTCATTTTTGGCACTCGCACTTGCGTGCTTGCCGTTGATTTATCTGTTTATCATGTCTCGTTTATAACGGCTCAGGGTGGTGGTGGCTGTACTTGCCATAACTTATTTGCAGAACGTCGAGGTGCGTGACCTGAGGAGGGCGACCGGCATCCTGTACACGCGACTCGGTCTGAACGGCACCCTGATTGATGACGCCATGTACTCGAAGCTGAACGTGGCTGCACCTGGCAGCGACAGCGTGCTCTTCCTGCCGCGTGTTTTGGATCGCTGCTACTCGACTTACCGCAAGCAGATAGCCATGTGAGTCTGTCGCTTTGAGCTCCGCTTTGCCGGCGTGGAAGTCTCGCGGCGGCGCTAATCTAGCAGTGTTTGCCGGAACACGCCTTTGACGTTGATCACTGGGAGGTATTGCAGTTCCAACAAACCAATCCGTCTCTTGTAGCTTCGTGATTTAACGGATGGAGTAGAAGGTGACGCGTAACAGACTGACTCTTGGCTGGCTCTCGACTATCAGTCTGTATCCACGTGAAGAGCAGATTTATGAAGCGTGTCGCTCAGCCCTCACGCTTGCTTTGAAGTTGGACTGCCGCCCGTACACACTGCCGTCCGTGTCGTCATTTGAGCCGTCTTTATTCCTCGGCAGAGCGATCTACCCCACCAACACCACTCTGTCCGACTACATCGAGTTGGTGGAGCTGTCTGGCACCGTGCACAAGTTCAACGAGCGCGCCCAGTCAATGTTCGCCGACAACTTCGGCTTCCCATACAAGGACAGAGAGGGCTTCCGCGGCTACGGTAGGCCATCAGGCGAGAGCCGGCCATACTCAGCGCGTCGACGCTCAGCGCGGCCTCTTATCTCACGCATGTCACGCACCTGAGGTTGTGGCCTCTTGTTCGATTACTCGGTCTCGAAGGGGTTCAAGCCTGGACCAGTTGACCAGGGGCAGCAGCCCTGAAATTAAGAGATTGTAGAGATAAGCGCTGCGTTTCCGGGTTTCAGCTGAGTGCCTGTGATATCTGTGACACCTGTGGCACCTGTCACATCTGTCATACATGTCACATCTGCCACTCCTGTCACATCTGCCACTCCTGTCACATCTGTCACATCTCTCACATCTGCTGTCACACCTGTCACACACATCGCATTTCTCGAATCTGCTGTCACACCCGTCACACCTGCCACATCTGTCACATCTGTCACACCTGCTGTCACACCTGTCGCACCGGCCACGCCTGTCGCATCTCACATCTCTCACACCTGCTGTCACACCTGTGACGCCTGTGACACCTGTCACGCATGTCACGTCTGTCACGCCTGCCTCGCCGGCGGCAGGGCTGGACCTGGCCATCGGCGGCGCTCGTGCGCTGGCCGCCATATCGCCGCGGGGTCTCAGCAGTATGCTCGGCTTCCAGTCACTGAGCGACAACAACGGCACGCAGCTCAACCTCCAGATGGCCCACATGCTCAAGGTGGGCAGGGCGACACAGCAGGGCAGGGCGGCCCGCAGTCAGAGTACTCGCCGTGCGACTGGCTCCGTCGCACCTGTCAGCCCTTGTGACGGATGTGACAGCTCGAACCGTGCCGGACGACGCGGCCAAGCGAGCGGTCAACATCTTGACTATCTGTCGGACGGCCTGCTGTAGGGATACCCAAACATGACATGGCTTCATGTCTTCATGTCTTTTTCGGTTTGCTCTTTGCAAGACACGCAGCGTATTGTGTGCTTGTGGTCTACCATGCGCACGTGGTCGCGTTGGCTGCTCTTGTGCAGCAATGGACGCCCCGGTCCCTACTGACTCCGTCATGCCGCACACTTTCTTCTTTACCACCGTCCGTAGTCGTGCGACTCCGTTCATATCCTAGTTTGCCTTGACCTGTCTCTGCTGACTCCGGCATGCTCACACCGCCTGCTCATCCTGTCCGACTTGCTATGTCCTAATGACCCCGTTCTGCTGGCTCTGCCCTTCTGATCCTACCACTCTGTCCTGCTGACCCCTCTTTGCTCCGACTTCTTCGAGTCTCTGTGGCCATCTTGACCTGCTGACATTTTCCCGCAGACACCGACTTTCTTACCCTTTTCAAACCACATCTGGTGCCCTTGCCCAGCTGGTTGTCCTGCCCGGACCATGTGCTGTTGAGCTAGACCCGGTGCCCCTGCTGAGCTGGAGTCGTTGTCCAAGCTGAGCTGGATCCGGTGCCCCCGCTGAGCTGAGCCTGGTGTCCCTGCTGAGCTGGAGCCGGTGTCGCTGGTGGGCTGGAGCCGATGTCCCTGGTGAGCTGGAGCCGGTGCCCTGCTGACCCGGCTCTGTGTTGCCAGCTGCTGCCGCGGATCGCCGCCTCCATGGCGGCCCTGCGCTGGCAGGCGGATGTCATGACTGGATCGGTCCCCGAGTCGGAGTACAACAACAAATGGTGGGAGTACAAGTGAGTTGTCGACCCGTCCGCGCCACACCTCCAGCATCGGCGGCTGTCAGCGCGCACTTGTTGGTTCCTGACACCGTCACCAGACAGTGGTGCACATGTCCGCTGTCCAGGGACGGCCGCGGGATGGACGCTGTGAGCGCAAAGTCAACTGACCGTGGATGGGCGCGCGCGAGGGATGGGCGCGTGTGAGCGGGTGGGCACCGGAGCCCGGCGTGTTTTCAGTGTCGGTGTAACCGTATGCCGGGCTGGACAGGAAGGTGTACCAGGGCGTCTCGCCGCCCGAGGCCAGGGACGAGACGCACTTTGACGCCTTCGCGGACGGCACCCTGACGCTGCCCAGCTACCACATCAGGTGAGTGGCGGCCGGTCGACGTCCAGCCGCGCAGACGGACCGCCACGGCTGCCCGGCCGGCGAGCTCGT
The DNA here is from genome assembly GCF_011947565.3 of Pollicipes pollicipes. NCBI lineage: Eukaryota > Metazoa > Arthropoda > Thecostraca > Pollicipedomorpha > Pollicipedidae > Pollicipes > Pollicipes pollicipes. The sequence goes on along the minus strand of NW_023597054.1, from coordinate 41,221,623 downwards.
CATGAGAGAGCCACGCTGCGTCTGGCCGGATATACCGTGATCGCTTGTTCGTGACATGGCGGCCGATTTCACAAGAAAGATCGCGTGATCCCCTCTCGCGTGGATTTAGCGACCTGAGCGCTGCTCAGCTCTGGACACTGTATACCGACAAATTGTACGCGACAAGACAGATCAGTAGGCTGGCGGTCCCACAACATTCACCGTCTCCGTTTCCTTTGAGCATACCTGGTGCGGTGGTTTGCTCCTTCACCACATACAATATGTACTTCAGACAATTGTAAGCAAAGCGTGCGTCAAGGACCTTGGAAATGGTTACATTGAAGGCAGTGTTCCACATGTGTATGTGGTTTTGAACTGGAACATCCATCTTGAAAACCATTCGGTACAGTTTACTTCCCTGCCCTTCTTAAAACCTAAAACCTTCTAGTTTCCAAACTACACGCCCGTGAAGACGTGTGGGCCATTTTGGGGAGAAGGGTTTCAGGTCACCCAGGCATCCATAACGCCAAAATAGCGTTATTTAAATCCTGACATCCCATTGGTCATGTTGCGATCAAGACAAAAAAGATTGCCGAGTCGTTGATGCCTGGCGTTCGTGAGCAGGATTTTCAGGTATAACAGGCGTCAACTGGCTCTCAATCAATGTTGTGCAAATTACGATGACGTAATCAAGCAATGACATATCGAGGAACATATTTACTAAATCGACAAATGGTGTTGTCTTGAGCGTTATTTTCTATTTAAAAGCACACCAATAGTTATAAGTGAGCTTGTTTCATCACATCTGATGTTTGTTTCGGTACCTTCAGAGTTGGAACATTCCCTTCAATGAATGTGTTATGTGTGTGTCTTTTACCTTCAAGGTGTCGCAGTTCCGTGACCACAGTCCGATAGCTGTCATGCTTGTCATGACCCAGTCACGACATGGCATTTGAATGTCGCCAGCTTGCTTCCCATCCGTTTGGCTGTTTCGATAATGTCACACGGAATGCTCGTGGGAATCTACCAGACCTGATGGCGCCGGTGGTGTAGCGGAACAGGACGCGGCACCTGTAAGCAGGGAGCGGCAGCTGGCTGTGTTCGCACCCCGCGGAGAGCGACCAAGCCTCTCCGAGCGGGCCAATCGCGTGCTGCGTACGAACCTGTCATGACGTCTTATGTTGTGCTCCAGATATATCACTGCCCGTTTTAACCGCAAGCTTGAGCAAAACTATCCCATGCCTCTAACCACTTAGGTTGAGCGGTCAGCATGCACACAAAACGTTTGGTAAACGAGGACTCGCATCCCTATTAACTCAGACAAACATTGCCAGCGAAATATCCATGTAATTCCTCGCAAAGTTATCAGTTGGCTCGTGACTAACAGAATCCGCTTTCTAGAAGCTTAATCGCGCTGATGATTTCTACATACCCGATTTTAACAGGAACCGAGCTTGGTCATTTTCTTTTGACGTGAATGATGAGGCTGGCCTTACATCTGGCCGTAGCACCAATGTCGCGACGCACTGCGGACTGCCGCGGCCACCGCCTTACTGTGCCACCGGCTCAACTTGTCCCGATCCGCCCCTGTAGACGTTGGCTGGCCGCGGAGTTGGAGATTGGGTTCTCGGCAGAGCCCGAACCCAAAGCTAGGTCAACCTTCTCACCTACTTATTGTATGCGGTGCTCGGTCGATTCGCACTTCTTTCATTTCCCTGTTGGCTGACGGCTGTCTCCGCGGGCGGAGCTGTGCAGCTGGTGGCGGACTCGCCGTCGCCGGCCTGACCCGGCGGCAGGTCAGCGTCCGGTGGCGCCGATCGTGCTGACGGTGTGGCTCGCCGTGCCGCAGGCGGCTGGTCGGCGGTCTGGCCATGTTCAGCGTGCACAAGTACCACTGCCGGATGTATGGTGACGTGAACGAGCCGCTGTCCCAATGCGCCATTCTCGATAACCTGCAGCTGGGGGTCAACATCAGGTGGGTGCTCCTGGTGTGACGTGAGCGAGCCGCTGTCCCAGTGCGCCATCCTCGATAACCTGCAGCTGGGGTTCAACATCAGGTGGGTGCTCCTGGTGTGACATGAGTGAGCCGCTGTCTCAATGCGCCATCCTGGATAACGTGCAGCTGGGGTCAACATCAGGTGGGTGCTCCTGGTGACACTGCGGCCAGACAGGCAGCCCGCTCTCTGCACCCTAGGTCACGACCTTGGCTCGTGATCAGACCAAGAGACGTGCACTCGGTGGGGACTCAACGCGCGGGGCGTCACGAGGGATCGTCCTGGACCGTAGTGGTAACGTTCGCTCTCCATCAGCGCCGGATTGGGCTATTCTTACTCCGAGGACGTTAAAGTGAACTTGGATGCTCAGAGCTTGTCCCGAGTATGAATTTTGTATGTTCCGTTAGCGAGTTGCTTGGCTCCGGACTGTCTTGATCGGGAACGAATCGGAAGATGCTGCCGGCTGAGTAGATTTACAAAACCGTGCCAAGACCTTGCCACATCCCTTAGGAAAACATTTCACAGCTAACGTCACGAACGGAACCAGTCGTCACAGAGTCAGCGCGCACGTCCAATACAGTGTCCACACACGTCTTCGATAGTAATGTTTTGGTCGGCGGCTGAAGCCATGTGCTTGAGTGAGCGGCGTAACTGCCTCGTGCGCCTCCTGCCTCGTGACGAGCGCCGGCGTGCTGTGTCTACGGCAGGAATGTGCTAGTGAAGGGAAACTCGAAGCCGTTCGGGGACCAGCTGATGCAGCTGACGGGCCAGGCCCAGCTGTCCGGCCAGGCCATGGTGGAGCAGCTGCAGCCCGTCACCGAGTGGCTGGTGCAGTTCAACAATGCCGTGAGTAGCCGCAGCTCGTCAGACGGAGGAGCATGGCGCCGGCCAATGCAGCCGTTCAACTAGCGTGGTATTGGGTTGTACTTTTGGTTTGATGCGTGCAAGTGGTGATGCACGCGCACCTGAGTGAGCAGCCGGACGTGGTTACGCTCACCGCCGACACCAGTCCCCGGCGTTATGCCGCGTCGCGTGAGCCACCGATGGCACCGCTCTGTCGACGCGATGTTGACGAGGGCGGTCCCACAGACGGACCCAAGCCGCCGGGACGGCGAGAACAACCAGACAATCGCCATCATCGTGGGCGTCGTGATCGCCGTCATCATCCTCGGCCTGGTCGTCTTCTTCATCGTGGCCAGGAGACGGCAGACCAACAAGGTACACGCGGGCCACCTTGGTCGTGAGCAACGATAGTCCAACAGATAGTGTCCTTTGTGCCACGTGTGAGTAAAAAAGACACTTTTGGTGTGGGAAAGTGCTCCATGGGTGATTTTGACAGGGGAGCCATTTCTGAGTACTCGGGTGTTTTTCATCACCGCCGTGTGTGGGAGCGTGTTGCGTTTTTTCGAGTGTTTGCTACGCGCAAGGTGTGCCAGCGTGGGCTGACTCGCGCCTTGTCTCTAGGAGTACAAGAGCGCGCCGACAAGGGAAGTCAATACACCACAGGAGGCGTAAGGTGTCTCCGCCGCGGAGCCGGACCTACCGGCGCCCGGCGGTAGGTCCGTAGGATCAGCCGGACCTACCGGCGCCCGGCGACCAGCTGTCAGCAGATCCGGGCAGATCCGAACCGCCGCCGACAGATCCGGACCGCCGCCAGCGGAACGGGCTGCCGCTGTCGGCAGATCCGGACCGCTGTCAACAGATCAAGATTGCCGACAAGCCGGGACATCCACAGTCGTCAAACGGCCACCGCCACCAGAGCGAGACGGCAAGCCACTCGGCCTGTGTGCTGCCCCGGGGCTGACAGGCCAGCCCTCTGGCGGCTCGTCAAACGCGAGCAAACTAGATTAGCCTTGCAGTTAATTTCACAGGTACAATCCGACGCTAGTTTAAATGAGCGTGCACGTGTTTAGTTATTAGGAAGAATAGTTGCTTCACCTGTCACGTGTGGTGCTTGCTGCATGTATGTGCTTTTGTAGAATATGCTCTGTTATATCTAAGCTATGTAGCAAAATACGCTTCCTTCCCGTAATAATAATTTCATATCCTCGAAGACGATACTATTTGGTGTACTCGGACATAGTTAGGAAACATATCGCTGTTTCCGCGACACGCATGCCGTATTTTTGCCAAAGCAATTTCAGACTGACGATGGCATCTTGTTTCAGCTATCACACAAATGTGCCGAAATGTTCCGCAAAATTGCCGTGTGTGTGTCGAAGATTTTTCACTGCAAGTTGTTTAGCTATAATAACACCATGCAATTACTAAGAACACGTTCCGTATGCTTCTAATCATTTTTCTACGTTATAGTATGAAGTGCGTCACTGTATAAATAGCATCGAAGCGTCTTACGGCTTTTAGAAAAATGAAATAAATGTTGTCCTACTCTGGTGAGTTCGGCCCGTCATATTCAACCGCAACTCAGCGTGTGCACTACTTTGGAAGGTCATGTCTTTTCATTGAAGAAGCAAAACTAGCTAAAGCAAAGCTAGGTGCGAATGTTGGCTTGTTGAGACCGTAACATTGTCAGACCTAACATGTGAAACACAGTCGGAGTTTCATGGCCACCGGGGCCATTTCACCATATCAACATGTAGTTCAACCGGCGCAGTTCATCTGAGTCTCACATGCGGCTCCATGGCGGGCAGCTGGCTCCGAATACCTCAGATCGCTCAGACTGGGTCATGGTCCACCAACCACGTGATGTCTTCTAGCCAGAGGAGTGCACTCTGGTCAGGTGACCGTCGGAGCGGAGCCGTGTGCGGGGCGGCCTGAGGTTTGCTCCTGTCCCGGCGCTGGGCGAGGGACAGCGGCCGCACCTACCAGTCAGAGCCGTGTGCGGGATGGCTTGAAGTTTGCTCCCATCCCGGCGCTGGGTGAGGGACAGCGGCTGCACCTACCAGTCAGAGCCGTGTGCGGGGCGGCCTGAGGTTTGCTCCTGTCCCGGCGCTGGGCGAGGGACAGCGGCCGCACCAACCAGTCAGAGCCGCGTGCGGGACGACCTGAGGTTTGCTCCTGTCCCGGCGCTGGGCTAGGGACAGCGGCCAAACCACCGGCTGATGACTGGCAGACCGGAGCGGGACTGGAGGAGATAAAGCGCGTGTTAAGGTCATTCTTTTCATGCACCTTCATGGACGCAACCAAACAATTCAAGACTCGGCGATGGCACTTGGTGAGGATGATGACAAGACCAGCAGCCCTCCCTGTTAGCGCCCGTCCCGGTTGCGATCACAATGATTTACATTAAGGTGTGTCATCAGAAACAAAACCAAGTGAGACAAATGATTGTTATGGCGCTGGAGCCCAAAAGTACACGGCATGGCAAACGTTCTTCCCAAAGACTTAAATTCGTGAGGCGCGATCCGATCAAAATACCGACGTAAACCGACGTCCGGCGTTGCAGTCACCCAATGCTGGGCGGCGTCCGCCGCCACAGGTAACACCAAGCCGTGGGCGGCAAGCGACACCAAATACCTTTGTGTAAAGAAATGATGCTACCGAGCGCTCCTTAAGCCGTCGTACGAGACTGCCCCGGCCTAAAGTCTATTATGCGGATCAGACATTTTGATTTGACAGACATTGCCCAATAGATTGTCTTTTGGCGAAAACTTTATGTGCTGTTGAGTATGAACTCGTACGAAATGCTGGTTAGCATTGCTTTAGACTTTCACTTCTCTAAGACAACTCACGTGATGCAAACAAAACTATGTGTAGGATATGACTCAGAATATATTGTCTGGTGTACAACCAAATACATATGGTAAGTTCTGCAGCCTGTACCACAGACGTAGAAGGAGGGGGGGGGGGAGGGGGAGGGGCGGTAGGATGACCCCATGCACATCTTGCTCGTCGCCGAGCCTGTGTAGTCGATGCACCGGCCCAGACAGCAACTGCTCACAGACTGGAAACCCAAAACACGTGTTGGCAGAGATCGCACGGTAGCAGAAATACCTTCGCAGCTGAGCTTCACATATTGTCGAAGCTCCAGCTCCAGCCCCAGACGTCCTCGGCAGTGCGGCGCTGCGTCGCACTCATAGCGTAAAACCAGATAGGGCAAGGTGGCCAGCGGTGCCTGCACTTTGTTCCGCAGCACGCAGTCGCTGAGGTTTCGCAGTGGGGGCTGTGTGACTGGTCCGTGCCAGGGAATCAGTTCGGTGTACCTCACGGCATCGAAGTTTATCGCTGAGATGACGAAGACCCTGGGCTGAAGAAGACCCTCAGTTTGCATCTAACGAGCGGCGCGACGATCGGAACCGCCTGTTCGCGGACCATGCAGTTTTGTCCCACACCATGTTCAGCAGCAGCTGTTCCGGACGGAGCCAGTACACGTTACGCTGAAGGACTGGCTGCACCGTGGCCTATGTGTGCTGCGTCAGGTCGCGGAGCAGCGCGATGCTCCGGAACAAGTCGCGTGACCCAAAGTCGCCGCCGCTGTTTTGCCGGATGGCGGACCATACCGACACATAGTGGCCGACCACGCACTGGACGAGGTTCTTGAGAGCGCTGCTGGAAGTCTTGGTAGAGATGTGAACTAGGAGCAGACCAGCGAAGTGTGTCCGCTATCGGAAAACAAAAGCGAATATATTAGAACAATTCGCTACGAACTGAGCATTAGATCATACAAAACTTACTGCGCTTCTTTAGTGTATGTAACTATGCCGATATCCAGAGTCCTCAAATGTGACGGGATACACATCAACAAATATACTAGTCAGCATGAACCAACCAGCAAATGATGCGACATACGACGGCACAATGTATGATGATAAGTAAATGCTCAACAGTGAGCACATGAAATATCCATTGGTGATTGATGGACTTTAAACACTCATTGCTATAAACTCGAGGATAGCGCATTTTCATGTTTACCTCACATGGTTCAATGGCCCGATTCCCCGCTGGGCCGCCACGTTTCGGACAAAGCAGTTTTGAACGCCGGAGGCCAGAAAGTACAGCAGCTGCTGGTTGATGCCCAGCTGCTGAATTAGGTTGACTGGCAAGTTTGGCACGCGCCCTGACCTAGGCGTGAGTGCCACAACGCCCCTCTCCCAGACCTCTCTAGCACAGGTCTTGTCGATGTGTCTAGAAAAAAAAATTCGATCCCGTGGTCGTGCCGTCCAAGCTCAGCAGCAGATGGGGGAGGTTTAGCTCGTTGCCACGCAGCTGGCAGATGAGCCAGTGTACGGGTGACTCGGTGGCCAGCTCAATCAGCCGGAACACGTCGCCTATCGTTTCGGTGTTGATCTACGATATTTGGTTTCAAGTAGCCAGTCCATCTCTGCTGTCTTGTTGAAAGGCGATGATAGCAACAACGACCTGCTTCGAGCCACCGTAGCTGTCAACCGCCAGAGCGGTGTTAGTCATATCGTTAACGTTATAATCTACAGCGGCAGTGGTCTCAACCGAAACGAACAATCGGCGTCGTCACCATCTTCCACCATGTACGGAACCGTGAATGAATGCATGAATCCGTGCTCTCAGCTGCCCCGCCAGCGCTGAGACCGCTTGGTCCCGGAGCAGGCTCGGGGTCAACACTAGCAGCCATCGCTGGCTCAGTAGGCGGCGCGGGGTCAGCAATCGGCGGGGAAGGCGACTCAGGCTCAGCAGCAGACACCGCCTCATTGGCGGCCGAGCCACGACGCCCCCGGAGTTGTCTGGCCATCCTCGGCACCTCGCGGGCCTCCCTAGTCACAGCCGTATCCCGATCATATGGCCCCAGGGTAAGCTTCTGGTGCCTGCACTGGTCCTCCATGGCAACCTCCTCCTGATACGTTGTGCAGGCAACTGGGCATGGAAGGCTGCACTGAGGCTTGCACTGGCATTTCACGACATCAAGAAGCTTGTTGAATTTCGCGGTGGCGGCGTTTCTGTGTCACTCTCTTTCTTTGATTTCTTGTTGATAGCTGTCGGGATGATATCAATCCCTGTCGATAAATTTTGTCACGTATTTTAGATCATGAATAAGGATCGCCTCGTTGGTCCATAGTACTCTGTTTTCTAACATCGCGGTCTTGAAGATGGTATTAATGAGATCACTCTTCGATTCGCTCAGTTACCTGATGTAGCTCAAGGCTTTCTCGCAGTCGGCAGCTGGTGGTAGGACAGTAGAGCCGGGTGGCCTGTCACAAAATGCTTTGTGCGCGACCGTGTAGCCTTCGACATGCTCATGTAAGTAATTGTTCAAAAGAAATGTTTCAGTACCGGCAAAGCTAAGCTAATAAGCCCATATCTCCCACGCGAAAAGCACAAATTGCAAATCAAGGTCACAATGATGCATTAGCAACAGCAAACTTGAGCCTAACCCGGTCCGCTGGGGAATTCTCACAGCCGCACAGCTTTGGGTTTTACCGAAAATTAATTTTCTTTACTAAAAAGTTAGCTTGAAAGCTGTTTGGCGATGTTTTGCTGGTGCTATTCACGATATTATTTCATTCTTAATCTGCCTAGTACCAGTAGTGTGAAAAGTGGCAGCTTTGAGGCTTGTTGGAGGATGATCCCGGTGCGTAAAATAGGTGGCACTAGTATCGAATGCGGTTTTCATGGCCTATCAAAGAAAAACTGCTTTCGCCTCACGAATGTCAACATCGGTGCGGTGCGACTGACTTGAATGCTTATCATTAACCCGTGTGTAAAGGGAAAACTCTGTCTCAGCTGATTCCAAGAGATTCACCCCCTCGATGACACACCCTAATACACATTGCCAAAGAACAGATATTGAGTAGACATGTAATATGATATAACAATGATTACATGAATATGTGATATAACAGTAATAATATCATGCGATCGACATAAAATGGGTAGACAATGTTTTGATGGATAATCCATGTACTTCGCTCATCGGATAAACGCGTTTTGCGTTGGTTGATACTATTTTATTTTACTTACTATTTTAGTCAGGTAAAATTTTTAGTGAGCAGTGTATGGACAGTATATAAGTCAGGAGTATGAATTTAGTTGCCCTTAAGAAGATCAGTGTTGTTTTCAAGCCAGTAGACAAAAGCACACTCGAAGATAACGACTTATCAGCAATAAAGTCATATGCACCACCCAGGGCGCAAACTATGACTAGCTGTGCCAGCCCGTTTTATATTTCTTTGGCCAGCGTTACCTTAGTCCCCAAAAATGCATTACAGTTGGTCGCGTGACGCTTGCGAGACTGATGTTGATGTGATGAATAGCATGAAACGTTATTGCAGGTGCAGATGTCATGAATCCACATGCAATGACAATTCGACATGTATGACCTAGCCTCACATCTGGTTACCCGACTGAATTTCATAGGCAGCCAAACCTGGCATCACAGTCGTCGAATTTGATTATATTTACTCAAACAAAAAAGTAACATCCCGCTTTCAAATAAGCTAACTACATTGTTGACCTGGCCCGAAACCGAGCTGACATGACCTTTACAAATGAATCATGGGCCACGACCTATCATTAAAAAGCGCTCTAAAAGTTGACTATTCGCGTGGAAATATCATCACGTCATTTGCCAAAGAAAGGAGCACGATAACTGCAATAGTTGCCAAGTTGTTCAAACAAAACCACAGGGGGTGCCTGTCAGGCCCACCCTTCTGACGAGGATTAACGTCACACGACTAACAGGCGGAGATCATCCCTACAGGCGCAAACTTTTTAAGATGCAAAACGTATGAAATGAGACTGGAATCGGTGTCGGAAAAGGAGACGTTAGGTTCGGTTCACGAGATGCTAGCGTGATGAAGAGGGGGTAAATAACACAGGTTCAAAAGGCTGTGAGTGAAAAGCTTGACGCTTTCGACATTTGATGGATGTATATGAAATGCTTATATATGTTTGCTTGTACGTTTCTGCATCGGTCGGTGGCCTCGACATAAAACGGTGTTTTTTTGCCTAAAACCACTTCGGTATTAACAAGCGCATTGCATTGTTCGTAAAAAGTGCCATAATTATCGCTATTAGCTTATAAGCCATATCGGCTGTTTCTATGCGACGGAGCTACAGATTGGAAAGAAATTCGTCGGGATCGATGACATCGAAACACTCAGTGGAACCAATGAAAACCGATAAATTAGCCTTCCTCTGTAGCAGGCAGAATAGGGTCAGAAATGCTTATCACTTCCGGTGGAAAGCCATGCTGAATGGGATCATTGCATTCCACGAATGATTAATGCACTGAAAAGTTATAAAAGTGTTGCATTTTTCCACGGAACCTTTTTGAAAACTCTTACCAGCAAGCGACAATTTTATCAGCATAGACATCTCGGGAGACATGTTTGTTTAATCTCCTCAAGGCGTTCATAACTGAAAATCGCTCCGAAAGCTGTGTGAGTTTAAGAAATCAACACTGAAACGTTTTTAGATTTTGAAGAAAAAAATTGTGGAACTCTAACATGTTTCGTTTCAGCATTTTCGAAATATGTAGGGCGAATCTAAAACCAAGCGTAGAAATATCGTTCGTTTATTATTCTTGACATCGATAATGCAGTCCATGTTGGTTCAAAGTCCCTAGGCACCCCTTATTCTTCCTCAACCAGATCCTCCCGCCTACCCACATTCCGGGACAGAGCTGTTTCGGCGATGAAAGTGTTGGTTCGATATCGCACCACTCACATTCTGCCACAAAAACCGCAGTCTGTGTGAATTTAGGCCTTGTCAATGTGCAGCTTAACGTTGGTGCCAACTGGGGAGCGCACGACCCTGTTGGCTGTGCGATTCCACTTGGGACTGCAGTCATTAGAGCACGGAGCTACAGTTACATTGGTCTTGTGATATAGATGATTTTGTCCGCTTTCCGAACCTGATATATGTAATGGGGATGAGACGATCTACAGTGCTAAGAAAGATGTTGGCAAAAGCAGTTCACATTTAAAAAGCATTTTCGGACAAATAAAGAGCCCTCCAGCAGCAGTGAGCGGAATGTTGATGGAATGAGGTTACACATGTCAGCGCGAGACAATAAGCGGTCTCGCTTGCGTTCATACTTACGATGATATCATCATCCATCACCGCCTCTGATCTTGTTGCTAGTCAACCGAAGTAATTTGTATGGCCTATTCTGTTAAAAGGTCCATTAGGAGGTGCCCATAATGCATCGAAAACAGCCGCTGCATGTGTCGGACGATCTCATTGCAAAAGACAGATCCCGACCGTTGGTTCGCCGTCTGGTTATCTCCACATATTTCAGCTTTGAGAATGCTTTTCGTGAATGTTTGTATCCCCAGATAACGCCTGTGCCTGTCAGTAACGAATACATATGGGTGAGAGAGTACATGGATATGGGGGCTGATTCAGATTCAGTTACAGGCGGCTGATCCGGATTCTGATGCGGAGGGATGACACTTAATCGACCTTTCTTTCCTGGTCTGGAGATAGGCCGGTGATCTCCCATTCGAGATCTTCTCGATAATGGCTGTTCATTTTGTTTTATGTCGTATAAAGGCTTGCAAGATGAAGCCATACCTACCTAAAGAGTTTCGCCAGGAGCCATTTGTGGTACCAAACGAACGTGAGACGATGATGCTGATTTGAGCTGAATTATCTCTGCAACGGAGGGTAAATGCTCATTACATAAAGCAGCTGGAAGCACATTTGACGCTGTAAAGAAAAGAACTCGATCACGCTATGAAACGGTGCCCCCGTGACCGTGACTGAGATGGAGCAAGAGTGCCTTTGGTGTACATGCTTCCTGTGGTGAACCCATGACATCATGGCCGCTCTACAGAAGAGGCATTCCAGTGATGCAAGGCAAATTTTGTGATTAAAAACAGGCTTAACATCAAAGGTTGTCATATTCCATATTGAGCCTGTTTTTAAATCAATGCTCTCTTCAGCAGCTTTGACCATGCAAGGTCCAAGGTGAGTAAATAGGGGAGTGAATATGAACACGATATGCTGCATACAAATGTGTGTATTTATTCTCATAAAAAGAAACCTATGTCATATTTCAGACGCCTCAAGTATTGAGGATAACTTAAACAGATTATCACATCAAATAAGTTGTGATAAACCCCTCTGGCTCACCTACATGCTCATATATATATATATATATATATATATATATATATATATATATATATGTATATATATATATATATATATATATATATATTCTCCATCATTATGCCACGCAGATCGTCGCATAATAATGGAGCATTTACTTGAAATCTCAAAAGAAGCAGCGCAAATGCGGCGCCCGGTGGCCATAAGCCGTGCACTATAGGCTATCTGAATATCGAAATGGGTCGCCCTTGCAATAATTTACGCGTCATTTCCGCGACGTTTAATGCATGGAAATGACTGACTTGATATGAAAATGTTCTAATTTCGATGGCCGGATAAGATCTAGGATCAAGCCGTTGCCGTTACGTTGTGATAACATCCCTAAGTAGTATTTGTTGGCTTGAGGTATAGTTGGCGGATTTTGCTGAGACATAAAACAGCTTTAACAACATTTTCGGCGTACTGTGATACTGCTCAGAAAAAGTCCTTTATCAATCATCCTGGGTCTGCTCCCAAGGCAAGTGCACTTTGTACAGATGTACGTAGTGCGTTTGAGCTTGGCAGTGGCAGGTGTGGTATCGGTCATTTAAAGATAGCGCCGGACTACAGCGTTGGTTGTTGGCACCAATGGCAAGCCGTGTCATAAGCAGCTCCAGCTAATGACGTCACACTACGTTTTGCCTGAAGGCAGGCGTATGAGAGCTAGCACGAGTGTTACGGCAGCCTGCAGGACCCGCATCACGCTTCGCCTCGTTCGTGACCTCTGCGACCGTACTCCGTGTCGGTTACGAGCGCCTTGTTTTCAGGTCTCCCAGTCCATTGCGACCACTGCTCCCGCCCAGCTCATTACGCGTCAGCAGTCTCCCCGAGGAGCTGCCCTTCGCGGCCGAGCGGCCGTCTGGGAGCGGCGCAATGAGACCCGGTCGCTCTGTAGCTGAGCCGTCATCGTCAGCCGGGTCCTGCGCCCCGCCCCTCCCCGCCGGGGCTAATGGTGCGGCCGGGCGCTGCTCGACGCTCGGGCCGCGGCGCTGCGTCGACGTCGACGGCGGCGGGGCGCCGGCCGTCGGCGCTCGCCAGTCGACACCATGCGCTGGCCGGCGGTGGTGGCGTTCGCGCTGGTGCTCTGCAGCCGGTGAGTCCGGGCGCCCCTCCCTCCCTCCCCCAGCGGCCGCCGTCGCTCCCGCCCACTTTGTACCGGAGGTGGGGCCATCTCAGGCTCTACCCTATCTGGAGCGTGACTCACTGCGGATTCCGCGGTAGAGGCGCTGCCTGGTGTCCAACAGGTCGCCATCCGTCCCTGCGCGTGAGTCATGCGACGGATAATAGTGCAAATCCTTTTTAACATGAAAGCACATGTCTGCTTTTTATTGTTATTCTTAACGGTTTTTTGTTTTTTTCATTTGCCATTTCGAGACCAATTTCCGGTTCTGTATGATGACCACCGGACGGAATAACACACAATTCCTGTAAGCATTGAGCCAAATGCATGCTCCACTGCCTTCTTTGGTCCACGCTGCGAGCAAACATGCGGCTTCGAAATGGGCGGCGGCGTCGATGCTGGCGGGGCCGCGGAACACTTAGCAAGGCAAGTCTTGATCGATCGGCTGCATGGCATTGAGCGTCATGCATGGTGCCAGCGCCATGTCCGCCACCGTCACACAAAGCTCGCCCGCTCCGCCACCGTCACACAAAGCTCGCCCGCTCCGCCACCGTCACACAAAGCTCGCCCGCTCCGCCACCGTCACACAAAGCTCGCCCGCTCCGCCACCATCACACAAGGCTCGCCCGCTCCGCCACCGTCACACAAAGCTCGCCCGCTCCGCCACCATCACACAAAGCTCGCCCGCTCCGCCACCGTCACACAAAGCTCGCCCGCTCCGCCACCGTCACACAAAGCTCGCCCCCTCCGCCACCACCACACAAAGCTCGCCCGCTCCGCCACCATCACACAAAGCTCGCCCCCTCCGCCACCACCACACAAAGCTCGCCCGCTCCGCCACCGTCACACAAAGCTCGCCCCCTCCGCCACCGTCACACAAAGCTCGCCCCCTCCGCCACCACCACACAAAGCTCGCCCGCTCCGCCACCGTCACACAAAGCTCGCCCGCTCCGCCACCATCACACAAAGCTCGCCCCCTCCGCCACCACCACACGAAGCTCGCCCGCTCCGCCACCGTCACACAAAGCTCGCCCGTTTCTGGCCGCGGGGTCAAACCGACTGTGTCTCCCGCTCCACTGGTGGGTCTACCTTAGTCCACTCGTCCAGCGATCCACTGCTGCGACGGTTCACTGGTCCAAGGATTTAAACAAATAAAGTTAGTTCGATCATTTTGATTGGATGGATTCCTGGGATCTGAGTTCACGATGAGAAGGTTTGTTGTGTAAATCTTGACCCCATCATTCGGTCGTGAAGTTCCAGTTCACGGGTGGAATATTGCGGCGAATGTTTAACGTGCCGCAATGCTCGCCGCCTTCTGACCTCAGGTAACCTTGAACGGCCGCTATCACTGGCCACAGACCACCCGCCAGGGGCAAGTAACGCGCGTCGAAGCGACTCGACCCCATTCCCCCGTTACGGGAAGGTTGGGAGGAAGGCGCCCTAACCAACTAAACTAAGCTGGAACAAAATTATCTGCCTTCTGGGTCACCACCCGCTGGACCACCAGTTCACTGGTCCCCGGGCTTCCTTGCGAACAAATTCTCTTGGTTACTGGTCCACTGGCCTAGTGGTCCAACGGTCCACTTGCCCACCGATCCAAGCGTCGTGTGCGGGCTGTATGACCGATCTTCGGTTGCATTGCTTCTAAGATTGTACGTTGCATGTCTGAACCCTCAGCTGTTCATCCAGACTACAGTCATCGTTCCAGAAGCGTAGGTACATGATTGGACGTCCGCCGAATTATTGACGAGTGGCAAAAATTACATCGCATGCTGCGACAAATGAACGTGGGGTTCTCACAAACGTGAAACACCACTTAGTACGTTGAAATCGTGACCTCTCTAGGCAAAATCCAGAAACAGTTGACGAAAGTGGGGGAACATACGTCCACTGTAACAAAGCAGGAAACGAATGTTACTCGACCGCATATCATAGGGACCTGATATTACCAATCGCGTTTGGCATGCAACATACTTTAACTGGGCCCCGTGCTCCTCTCCAACTTAACCCATGATGTCTTTCAGTGATTATTGGATGCACGGTGCATTCTTCATGGGACCGTGTGTCAAGTGTGGTATTGGGGCTTTGCGACGCGCCCAGCTGCTGATGCTATATGGCGTCGCCTGCCTGTCACCCTGGCAGAAGGGTCGGGCACCGCGGGGAATTGGACCCCGTACCTCTGATTTCCCAGACGTGCAGCGGTTAGCGCAGACGCGTTAACCACTACACCACCGGCACCCCTTCTTTATTTGATGAATTACAACACCTTATAATGGACATTTCAACATGACAAATATATATTTTACAAAGGAGTGTAGGAGATTTCGGCAGCCTTCAACGAAAACGACTGCTATGAAACCGCCTTGCCCCGCGCTGCTGGACATATTTATTTTCTTGGTTCACACGCTGGCGGCCCTTAATGCCACGTTGTGCCGCTGCTCAATGACTTATGCTGTCATATTACCGTAAATAGCGGTGGCATCGACTGGGCTATGAAAGGCGGTCGGTCAACGGCAACCATGTCTGCTATCGTTCGACAGCGACGACGGAGCCGGCGCCACGGCTGGCCTTCCAGGACACCACGGCGTTGCAGTGACCGTGCAGTACTCAGCACACCCAGCCCTCAGCAAGCAAGGAACCGTGCCTGGGCTCAGCGGGCGGGGGAGGGGAGGGCCATCACGGCGTCAGCTGCTTCACGAAGCTGCCATTACGGCAATGCCTCCCTCGCGAAGCTGCCATCACGGCAGCGCCTCCCTCGCGAAGCTGCCGTCACGGTAGCGCCTCTCTCGCGAAGCTGCCGTCACGTCAGCAACTCTCTTGCAAAGCTGCCATCATGGCAGCGCCTCCCTCGCGAAGCTGCCGCCACGGCAGCGCCTCCCTCGCGAAGCTGCCGTCACGGTAGCGCCTCCCTCGCGAAGCTGCCGTCACGGTAGCGCCTCCCTCGCGAAGCTGCCGCCACAGCAGCGCCTCCCTCGCAAAGCTGCCGTCACGGCAGTAACTCTCTTGCAGGGTCATTGCCATGGGAGCGGTCGCCATGGCCGTAGCCTCTTCGCGGAACGGTCGTCATGGCATACACCTCTTATGGAGTTATCTCGACAGCGGATTCCTCACAGAGCTGTTTACGCGGCATCTGCCCCTCACGGTGCTATCAACGTGCCATCAGATCTTCCACGAAACTGACGCCGCAGCCCCAGCACGCTCGTGGAGCTGCTGTCACGCAGCAGCTCCTGGACTGAGCTGACGTCACAGCATCAGCTCCCTCGTGAAGCCGTCATCACAGCAGGAGCTTGATCAAGTTGACGGCCCCGTGGTAAAGGAACGCGGAGAGCTGGTGTCAAAGTGACAGATCTGCAGGTCCTTGCCGTCCAAGTGCCAGCTCCCTGGGAGGCGCGGAGTAGAACAGATCACCAGCAGGACTAATGCCACTGGGATCGATCGCTCAGCGAACTGACGTCACCGGGATATATGGCATTCAAGAGCTGACAAGCGTCAGGGGGAGGGTGAGAACGGCGCGCTCTGAAGCGGGGGGGGGGGGGGGGGTGTCCGGGAGAGAATCTGCCTTTATTCCTGCCATGCAACACTTACAATGCTGCTAGAGTCGCAAAGCTTGCAAGATATGTTGTCAGTTTGGTACTATGCGAAATATCTGGTACCGGCAGCTTTAGACGAGTTGATTGACGGCGAAACGAGGCCGTTGAACATAATGTGGGCTGCTTAGCATCCTCAGTGTTTTATGTTGTTCTTTTCTTATGAAACGGTGTGCAAGTCGTCCCTGCGCTCCCTTTTGTGGAGCGCAGGCGACCGCATTGGCCATCTTAGCACTCAGGGGTCATGATGCAATCGAAATAACCCCAGTGTCATACGTTGAATATAAAATACATAACCGCGTGTGCATGTGCACGTGATCATCACGTAACTAGGCAGCGTTTGAAGCAGGCACATTAGTTTACAATGTTAATATATTGCTCATGTTCAGGGTCAAACAAGACAAAATGGGAGAGAGGGAATTCAATGATAGATAAAATTTAGGTTAATTGGCAAATCAATGGCACCAGTTTTCAAATAGCGTTAATGCAAATACAATTGATGATTTGTTTTCTTCAGAATTAAATGCGTACGGTATGCGTCGCAGCCAGTCATTGAACCAAATCTCAATGCTCATTGCGATAATCAGTGCAGCTTGCTGAGAAAACGCAGACGCTTGAAGTCACACACGCACGGAATGTCCTCGATATTTGCTTTGGGTCGTCCCCTTCCCCTTTCACCTGCTGCTGGCGGCAGCGCTGGCGTCCCAGTGAATCGTTGCATGACATGATCAGGCCAACGGTGTCGTGGCCGACGGCTGTGGGCGACTATTGTGCGACGCTGTAGTAGCGTGAATGTCAGGCCTAACATAACTTGTTTAAATTTGGTGCTAGGCTTTGATTTAGAATTTGTTGCTTTCTTACCTGCACTATCGAGCATTTCCTTGCTTTAGTTTATATGAATCTACCTTCCAGAGCAATCGTGTGTCTCACTGCATGATACCAGACGTCGTCCTTGAAATCCACTTGTTTACAAAACTGGGTGTGTGATCAGCTGAGCTGTCTTCACACAATTGTCGACACTTGGTAGCGACTGAGAGTATTTTATCTCGCCAGTACCCGTCGGTCGCTGCGGTGGGTCGAACATGCATCGAAAGGGCATTTCGGCTTTGGCATAATGTACCCACAAGTATAATTAGACCATTCGGAACATTCGCCATTTGTTCTACGCCTCGTCCTCTTGTCGGAAGGGGCACAAAAAACTGCCAGTTGGCGGCATTTGTATTCGACGCTGTTTCGGAAACCCGGTGGGCGGGATGGACCCCGACCTTCACTACGGCGTGCGTCGATGATGGGCGACACCATCCGTCCTTGACCAGTTGGCCACCGGTCGGCGCCCACAGAGCGCCGCCGGCTGTCTCACGTCCAACTCGACAGGGTCGATACACTGCTGTAATGTGCCGTCGGTCACTTGGCACGGTCGGCGCGCTGCTTTGAAGCACCGTCTGGTAGTAGGGGATACTCGGCAGGGTCGGCACGCTGCTTTGAAGCACCGTCTGGTGGTAGGGATACTCGGCAGGGTCGGCACACTGCTGTGAGGTGCCGTCGGTCACTTGGCACGGTCGGCGCGCTGCTTTGAAGCACCGTCTGGTAGTAGGGGATACTCGGCACGATCGGCACGCTGCTTTGAAGCACCGTCTGGTAGTAGGGGATACTCGGCAGGGTCGGCACACTGCTGCGAGGTGCCACCTGTCAGTAAGAGGAAAGGGCTCGACGACGTGAGCCGAGCGAACAGACAGTTTTGTCAAGCTGCTCTTTCCATATATAGCTACCCACCCTGGAGCGGGCCAAATATGACCTTTTCTATGTATGTATGCTGCTGGTACAGTGTTTTTCAATGTAAGGCACACAACTCAACTTTTTTGCTAAAACGCATTGTATCGCACTGTGAACGCGCTTAAGTTTCTTGTATGGGATAAACCGGCTTTGCATGTGCTTAATCTTTTTGTTTTTCGTGTCCACCTCGATTTTTGAATTGCTGAATTTTTTCACACCTATGGCAATGCATGTATATTATATGCACGTATATTATAGATTTGATGGCAGGGACGCGCGACTCCGCTGCTCTTAACCCCGCCCCCCCCCTTCCTTGTAACTTGAATGCGCCACTTGATGCGTTTGCTTAACAGCCCAGTGCTCAACTTTACATGGGCAGGAATGTGTGTAAGACAGTGTTTTATATTGTCCGAGAAGTGACGCATGTGAGACCTCCTTTAGCCGCATATTTTGTTGACACAAAAATCATGCAGCATAGAAAAGTAGAGGGATATGTATGGCTATGTGACATGTGACTGTATGCTATGATAATGGGACATGCCAACTAGATCGCTCATTAATCGATATTGTGAGCTAATGTTGATATTCAAATAAGCCCGATGTATCATACAGCTGACCTGGAAGTCACACAGAGAAGTTAAAAACTCGTAGCAGTCTGTTAGATCGTGATTAAGTGCCTTGGCTCACGCAAACGTAAGGTGTTGGTGTAGGTATATACGCATCGCTATGTGAGGTGATTGTACTGGGCATTGACAACGAATGGTGCACTCACGTTATCATGAATATTAAAGTCGAAATGTTTACAACTAACGCATCGAGCACGTTCTTGAGGAGTGAGGACATAAGACACGTTGTAGTGAGAACGTCTCCAATTGCACAACTGTCCACATCCGTCATCAAGGATATTCGACAAAGCTGTTTTATCGACAGTATGTCTCATAAGTGCTCGTAGAAACATTCTTCGTTTATGCGGTCTGACACAGCAAGTTAATAAGCGACACATGTACGCCAAGGCGTATTGCAGGGAGGCCATTTTAAGTGCCACCTTACTGCGTACTAATTGCCTTCATAAGTCACAGCAGAATTATGTTCACGACACAAACATTTCCGGTGCGGCGGGCCGCCAACTAATGAACGCCGGCTATCGCTCCCTAGTTAGATTTATCAGACCAGACTGCTGGTAATGGACATCCAGCCCCTTTATCCACACATGCTACTTAGGCTGACGATCAACAACACTCCATCGCTTGCCCAGCCGACGGAACAGACTGTGGCAGGTCTGCAGACTGCGGTCGCCGAGCTGCGGACGTATGGCCCTGGGTCGCGCTGGCCCAGAGTCACGTGATCCCATCTGGCTAAGCTCATGGTACGCAAAGCTGAATGCATATGCTGGTCAAGTCTTTCCACAACTGGATTTACTCTGTTCCCAAGGCGCTCGCTCGAAGGACATTTGCTGATTGTTATCCATTAGTAAATATCCATTATGTTGTGGGTGGACGGATCCAAAAAGTACGCTCACAGCAAATTTGTGCGGCCGCTGGAACGGAAAAACACCTTTGGAGCCGGATATATGAGTGCTGTATCCGAATACGCCATGCACAGACGCGGGTTCGGGTGCCTATCGGACGTGACAGCAGCGCAAGGCGTAACACCCGTGTATTAAGCTCTCAATCGTGGGCTCTGATAGGCGGCCGGTGGCCAACACCACGGTGACCGGCAGAAGTCCGGTAACACCGGACTGGGAATCGATTTTTGGCCCGTGATCGGCTGAGACTTGGCTTGAGGCAAATCGACTGACGTCATGCATGACTCAGGCTCAGTCTCAGGCTCATCGTTTAACACATGCTCGCGTGGGAGTCAATTGGGCCACCCGAGGGTTTTGACAAAATAATTTTTGAACGGCGCGGCTAGCTGTAGGCGACTGAATAGCAGGTCTTTTGGTATCAAAAATGCACCTTGTAAGGCTGCTGACTTATGGCAGGTCAAAAGCAGGTCGTGGCTGTCAGGGAAAGCAATTTCTAGAGATTCGTCCAATCTTATGCGACAACGGAATGTTAGAAGAAGCCATACGCCTCCGAGCAAGTTCCGTAGCAATAAAACAGCCGAATTTAGGATCGAAACCAGATTTCATTGACCTAGGTTAGGTATGAAGGTCAGACAGAGATCAAAGCAATCTGCCTTTTTGCTGGAGAGCTTGCTTTATGGGGTAGTCTCTAATGTCCATTTCGAGCTTCTTGATAACAGGGACAGCAACAAACATCTTCCCTCGCACTTCTTAAAGGTCAGAGGAGGCCACTGACCAAAAATGACCCAGATCAAGCCTTTGTTTTTAGGAACGTACCGTCTAGGGTAGTCCTTAACGCTTACTCAAGTTCAAAAATCAAACAGTTTTGCTGATTTTTGGTCACCATGATCTAAGAAGGTCAAACAAGGTCTCTGGCCTAAAATTAACACCATTGAATGTTTGCTTAGAGCACGTATCAAGGCGGTTGCATGATGATGTCTAGTGTCACAATGGAGACCGATCTTGTGTTTGACCTTGTTTAACCTTATTTGGAATAAAGGTCATGGCCTATGGACCCCCTATTTCGACACAAGCGAGTTAACGTACTGGCCAACCCACCCTGATCATTTGATGTCTCTAGATGTCTTAGTTTTTGAGATATCAGGGATAATATTGAGTAAAGATTATTCAACCGGTCGCCTGGGTGCGCATTAAACAACAGAAAGGCTGGGACGCGGCCTACAGAGAATGTCCGTCGATTCGCTTGAACTGTTGTTATGAAAATGTGTCCACTTGTCTGATCTTTATACCTCCGCACAAAAAAGAGCACTCTTCATCGCCAGTGGGTGGTTCCAGGTTTGAATCGTGAGGGACATGTCCAGACCCATCGCGATCAATTTAGGGGGATGCTTTGGCAGATTACTTGCCGCTATTGAAAAATGATGTTTGACAGAAATAAGTTTGGATGTCACCAAACAAAGCATAAATAATCAAACGCATTGCTGGCTGAGGACTTAAAGTTGCCTTGAGGAGATACCGAGGACAGGCAAGGAGGACAGGATGCGACGAATCAGCCCCCGTTTGGTGATGGTATCAGCGTACTTTTGTTATATATTCGATGCTAAATGCACAAATGCTGCAGGGGTCGCTGAAGGAGGGGACAAGCGCGGATCCAAGGAAGCTCTTCATGAATATGTGCTCAGTTTCTACTCTCGGAAAATTCGAATAAGCTCCTGGATGGTAACTACGTGGGCGAGACGTGCTGGAATGTTTCAAGTACCGCAGCAGATGCATCAAGTCCCAGGCGTGATGCCGGTGCTTCAATGCAAATGAGCGGGAATTGTTTTCTCATCTCAATGCATATCATCTCACCACGCCTGAGTGCGTTAATCCCCGCCCGATGAGGAGGTGGGGAAAGCTGACAGCCGCTATCCCTGAGGTGTTTCTTGAATAACTTAACTAGCTCTGGTAAAGACATGCTGCTTATTTCGTGAAGCTGGGTTGTTTGACATTTTTACTCATCCTGTCAGCATTCCAGTGCCTTTTCAATCGGTCCAGACCCATGACCATTTGTGAAGGTCATGTCAGCCAGGGTTCTCGCTAATCAACAAAACAGCAAACTCGTTAGTAACTGGGACACGCTATTCGTTTGTTTTGACAATGCAGGCAGTCTTGACGTCAGTGCTGACCGGTCGGATTGTGTCTGAGTGTGAGAGGTCAGGTAAGCAGTGGTCAAGCCAAGCCAAACATAACCATGTCTTCCTTTTTACTTGATTTATGGGGCCTGCCCCTGCAATTTTTTATTATGATCCACATATTAACAAAATCTAGACGAACACCACACGACCAGATGTAGGAAATTTATTGGTTCAAAGTCACGCCAGGTCAGAATAAGTGCCGATGAGCATAGTTTACGCCGTAGCTGATGCAGACGTCCTGGATTGGGATTGTTCATTTATCAACTCGCTTTGCGTATAGATACTTGCGTGAAACCGGCACTGATCTTCAAAATGTCCAGCAAGAACACCACCTTGAATCGTAATGTCTGCATGCAGCATCTCAGCTGCCCTGCCATCGCCAGTGATTGCAGTTGCAAGATGCGATTAGTTCAGCGTTGTACGCTTATTCAACCTTGGTTTCATTCCGATATTCCATCTATTTTGGTTCAGAAGTCAGTAAGGGGTGGGTGGCCTGTCAGCCCACTCCCTCATCGGGCGAGGGTGACAATAGCTCCGTTGGACGAGAGTTAGCATAGGAGGATACACATTTCGCAATATGGGATAGCAGAACCAATGATACTATTGACATCGTAATATTTTGTCCACTGTTAAATGTTTGTCTTCAGCCACCATTTACGAAATCTTGCATTTGGGAATCAAGAAAAAATGGCATTCATGGACCGATTTGAACATGACACAGTTGCAACACCACAATGCAAAGTGCAGGTGATGTGAATACTTAATTTATACGAAGCAGTGTCCTGATTTATCACCATGTTTGTCTTGAGTCCATCACCGACGCTTCCCGCCATGTTTGATCCTAAACAAGCAGCGCATACAAAAGCTATCAGCTTAGTTATCAAATGTCAATATCAGCTAAACATATCTGAGATCGCAGGAGGTAAAAGCATCTTCCTCGCTCCGATTGCATGCGAAATTTGCAGCACAGATCTAGGGCTAGGCACATTTAGACGTTAGCATCATAGGCTGAGGCCAATCCTGCTGCTCAATACATTATACGTCAATATACCAGTAAGCCGGCGTGGAGAGGGGTGACGACAGATATAGTATTGCCATTTTGATTTTGACAAGACCTGGAAAAAAGGGGTCCAACGCCTTGTCATCCATTCACGTGTATATAAACCACGCATTGGAACGCTAGTCCTTCTTAAAAAATGTTGCTGGTAAACATGCTCATTGATGTACTGCACGCGCGCCGTGCACGTCACTGATGTCATAAGCGCATTACTAGACCTGTAATTGGCTTCGGGTCTGGACATGCCTGCCATTGCAGCCGACGAAATCTAAGAATCAAGCGTGGCATGCACCTTCCATTGTCGGCGAATGTGATCCAACAATTGTGACATTTGCAACAGCAAGATAGCAAATATATTGGAAGGACATTCGTCGCATTTCACTACGCGGTGCATCTGCGTAGTAGCGGCAATAGCTGACTTGTTCGCGTACTGCCAGTTAACTGGCGCGCCTACGGCCCGGACAGTGTCGATATCTAGTCGACAGAGCATTGGTCTACACTGCACAGTTGGTGTCTGATGCAGCGGCACTACACCGAGAGATTCGACGTTAGTCTTTGAAAACGCAAAACAGCTTTGCGGCTGTTGTGATATGTGGCTTGCGTTCGAATGCAGATGGACAGCTGCAGAAATCGACTCACGTGTTTGTAGTACGATTGCTATCTTCCCCTAGGCCAGCTGTTGTTCCTATGTAGCTGCTACGCTAGGCTTGTGAGATATGTCTCGGTCTCGATCCATGTTGTGCAGTTTTTTTTTGTTGGGGGGGGGGAGCAGGGACTGTAATATTTCCCATGGTGATCGGATGTGGGGCTAAAGCTTTATCGCGTTCCAAAGTCGCCAAAAAATCGCACCTTGTCAAGCAGTTCGCACACAGACAATTAAAAATGCAAACAGCGCAAACAACCCGCCTCGTAGAAAAAGTTAACACGCGCCCGGGTGGCCGGTAGGATATCCTTCGCTCGGGTGGGGGTCAATTTGATCCCCTGTTCATAGGTCATGACCTTCGCGCCAAATAAGGTCAAACAAGGTCAAACTCCAAGTTGGTCTCCAGTGTCCACAGAACCTAGATAGCAAGATTAACAACAGCAAAAGCTCACATGATCATTGAAGGTCAGTGACCTGTACGACATTTCAAAGGTCATGGTGACCAGAATCATAGAAGGCTGCTTTGAGTTTCTAATTTGAACAGCGGCAAATATTACACTAGACAGCATGTTCCTTAAAAAAAATCTTGACATTGGTCATTTCAGGTCAGTGACCTATAATAACCTTTTAAAAGTCAATGGAAGATTCTAATGCAGTTCTTGTTATCAAGACATTCCAAATAAGCGCCAGAAACTACCCCATACAACAAGTCCTGGGGTAATGAAACAGGCTGGTTTTGACCTTGATCTGACCTTCATACCTAACCCTAGTTCAATGAAAATTGGCCACTCAATTGTTGTGTTGCCTACGAAAGTATCTTAGAGATGTATGGCCTCGTCTAACAATCCGTTGTTCCGTCAGACTGAACGATTCCTTAGAAATTGACTTCGCTGAATCTATGACCTAACTTTGACCTGCCATAGGTCAGCAACCTAACAAGGTACATCCTATTTTGTGAAATTATGCAATCTGCTAATCAATTGTCCACAATTATGCAAAATCTTGCGGGGCTGCACCTCGCCGTTCGGAAATTATTCCGGAAAACCCTCGGGAAAGGGGAGTCAATTTGACCCACCCACACCCGAGCGCTTGTTAGCAACCATGAGATCAATGTTTTCAAGGGACGGCTCCGCCCTGGCGGAACCAAACCGTTCACGCTGAACATCTCCTCGCTGCTCCAGTTAGTCTCTCTTAGCCTGCGACCTCGTTTTTCGTCATGCATAATGCCACTACGGTACGTGCTGCATTAGCCCATTTATGTATCGCGCTCGACAACACATCGCCAGCTGCCCACCAGAACCCATATGTCCGTCAGAACAATTATCTGCTCTTGTCTTAATTGCATTATTTTGGTTCTGCGTCGCAACGACCACGCTGCTGAAACCCCCTGCACACGTTTAGATCTCCACCATGCCAATAAATGGCATGCATTAAATTCGAAAAATGGGCTGCCCAACTAATGCACGCGACAGGACGTGGCTAGCTGCTTACAGAAACGGATACGAAGGCTGTGCAATTGCATGATAGTGTCACAGTCGAGCCATTTTCTTCCCGTTTACCCCGACCTTCCGCTTCCCCGAACGCTCAGCGGCACGCCTGTACATCTGCGGCGCGGAGAACCACCCGCACAAACCTGAGACTTCATTGTCAGTGCGAAGTCGAGCCAAGTCGCCGTGCTCGTGATTTCGAAATGCGTGACATTGGTCGGCTCGCGATCGTTTGCTTGCGTTGCAATGAGCCTGGCGGTGTTGGGCTCTCTGGGTGACTTGCGGGTGGTGCGTGCTCCACCACGGTGCGGTCGGTGTTTCATAGCTTTGTTTACCGGGGTCGCCGGGATCTGACGCAAAGCCTGAATCGATAATGAGAAACGCTTTACAAATGTCAAACTTTTTGTGCGAACACGAGCACGTGCCTACCATTGAGCGCAACAATTCGTACCTTTTCCTTCATGTTTCCCATTCTTTTCCGAACTAAAAACAGTTGATTCTGTTTCGCTGTGATCGCTCCTAGGCGACCGGGTTTTATCGGGTTTCCACACGCGTTCCAGAGATTTTTGGTAATTTGTGAGTTTCGTGTTTTCATTGGTGAATAACTGTGCTCATTTGTACATGCCAACGGAGCCCGCCGGCCGAACACGGTCGCGACTTTGACGCAACGATGCGGCCTAGCCACACAACAAATTTCGCGTGGCCAGCTGGCACCGACACCGTGCTGCGACTGTCTGTGTATGATGGACGGACATCACGGAAATTACAGTAGACTGTAATGAACAGTTTGAGCAATGGATAATTCGGCACGAAATATAGTATTTGGTTGAATTGATTGAGGACAAATGACCTCTAGCTCGCACCGGTATCCACGTCTTTAAGTATCCGTGTGCAAATCCCGGTTAACTGATCACACTGCTTCATTTTGCAGGTATGGCTGATCTGTTGGCCTTTTATGATAGCGTGCTTAAACTGTAAGCCTGCTTTATCTCACGGTGAAAATCCCGTCGGGGCACCGTCACACAAAACGGTGTCCCTATAGTTTTTCACACATGTCTGTTTAATATCTGATGGCGGCATGGTGAGGATGATGAGACGGGACGGTGGCAGCATGATCAGCGACTTAGGGTAGCCAGCAGCGGACGGCTCTCGTCGCGTCCGGGTTGCCGGATTGCGGGTCGATGGCATAGATTTATGCAAATATGGGAGCCTGTTCTGGACGCGTCTGCACGGCCCCCAGTCGCGGACATGAGTGTTGCTGGACGTCAGGGTCATGGTCACTGGTGCCTCTGGGCGGTGTCACCACGGTGGGATGGCGTACCTCCCCGCGGTGCCTTTTGTCCAGACCCAGGGCGGCATGTGCGATCGGGCTGGCAGGAGATCCAGCCGCATCAACCGTGCCAGCGCCAGATCCAGCCATGCCAGTGCACCCCGGCACGGCACGCTGGCACGCTCGCGCTCTCGTCCTAGAGCGCCACAGGACACACACGTTCAGAACAGGGCGCCGACGGCGACATCGGCCGCCATCGGAGCGCCGGCCGGCACGGCACGACTTCCGGCCGACGGCCGCGAACGGGGGCGTCCGTCCGCGACCGACGGCGCGGTGCCGCCGCTGACGCTGAGCGTCTGCCGTCCTTTGGACCTGTGTTTGTTCCTCCCTTGAACGGCTTGGAGCGCCGTGGACGCTTAACGTTGACTGCGCCGGAGACGCAGCCCCTCAGCGCTGGCAGGCCACTCTGAGCGCCACTTTTCAGTTCGCGCGGGCTTCTGAGGCCGCTGCGCTCTGCACCGCGCTGGGTGCGTCCAGCCTCTCCTCTCGGCGTGCCGTTGCGGCAGCTTACGTTGGCTGCGTGCGCTTACGTTGGCTGCGTGCTGGGCTGCGCTTATATCCGTCTCCACCCGGCGCTCTTCCTCTGTTATGTGGGCGCGGCGGCGGCGGCGCGTGGCGGCCACCGACCGCCGCCTTGCGCTCGCTACATTTCAGTGACGCATGCTGTCACTTTATTAAGGCTGGAACTAAAAAAGATCCACATAGCAGACGTGCTCGTCTCAGACTCTGTTACTCCACTGAAACGCTCACCAGTCGATTTAGCGCGATGGAATGAGTTATACGGAGGCAATATCGTGACCGAGCATTTTTGTAAACACCTTAAAAACTCCAACGGAAAAATCCCGTGGAAAAGCACACAACTCAGATCTCAGAATAGATTGCTTCGATCGCCGCCAAACCTTTAACATTCGTCCCTCCATATTAGATTCGCCTTGCAGTTGTGAAGCAATGGCCCCACGCCGGGCCAAAAGTTATCTATTTTCACGACTTCCAAAATTAGCTATGCAGCGATTGATTGACGTCTGATTATCTCCAGATATGGTGACATGTTTGAAAATATTCCTGAGCTGGGGCATAGTGAATCTAAGAAGGTATTTCAACCAGCTTGTTTTTACTGAGCAGCAGCTTTCGGGGTTATCTTCATCCCTTCCCCAACCTCTATCAGGCAACGATACGAAAATCAGGTTCACGTACGCATTAAGAGTCCAACTGAAAACCTGAAAAAGTTGTACGCAAATTAACATACCCATCTATTTGAGGTAAATCAATTCAGATAGTTGGCCAGATTAATATGTCAGCCGCAGACATCAATGCGTTCACGAACCGATGCATTTTCAGTGCAGTTTTGGTAGAATTTGACCATGGCACATGAAATCGAACTGACGCGTCGCAATAACTGATTTACTTGCTCAGTGTCTTCATTTTCGCGTCGACACAACAGCGTCTTATACTGCGTGTCACTATATCAAAACAAGACACCGCAGACGTGTACAAATTGACCTCACCCAAAGCCCACCAACGCAACCCGTATTGCACATCACCATCGAGAACTGCTTTCTTTCTGTTCTAGTCCCAACCTCTTAAAATTGCATGTAAAGTCGGCATTGGCACCCCCTGTTCTTGTATTCAATAGTTCGTCATTGGTAGTTCTAGAAATAGATACACGCTCTAATCTTGCTCGTTTCTCCAGTGTGTCTCGTAGTGTAAAATAACCCTCTCCTCCCACGCGATGCGATGTCTTGGCTCTCAATGTGTGCCTGAACCTGTTATTCGTATCGTTGTGTGACTATGGCCGTTCCGAGTCGGGCCCTTAGCAAGATGGGTGCACTGAGAGCCTGTTCATCTATTGGGATCTCAGGTGCACCCCAGCTTTGTTCCAGACATCCTCTATAATGCCCCTTTAGGTATTGGGGATGCCCACAACATTGAATGTAAGCCTATGATTGTCAAACTCTGCAACAAATGATAAGAATAAATTGTAAATTATAGTTGCACCTGCCCGGAAAAATAAATCATGATTAAACCAAGCGTCCGCCTTTTTACTGGTGCACGCCCTGGGAGTTTGATACGGCTGCGGGCTCGTTCTCGGAGTTGAGTTGTCTGTTTTTACACGCGACACTTTCCGTCCGCCTTTTTAAGATGTCTGAGGTTAGGCAAAATCACGATATTGCCACCTCCATGTTCGTATCATCACGCCGAATCAATTGATTGAATTGAAGCTTAGATTGAGACTCAGATTTCTAGGAGTCAGTTCCATGATCAGACTCGTGCGTAGTGAGTATAACGAAACTACATGGAATCGGACCTGAAACTAAACGTTATAGGTCTCGCGAATAGGACTGGGATATATGACTGGTGGCGACGATGCAATGGGAACCCAGACTGGAGCGTGGCACACCTGGACTCGGACTCGGTAGTGGACTCGGGGTTTTTAAGCAGGCCCGTACCAGTAGCATGTACAGATCAGCTGAGGAATGCCCCGGCTGCTCTATATCAAAGGCGCCAACAGCGCTCCATTAGAGCAACGTCCGTGGTTAAAAGGAACTTGGCGGCTTGCCGCTTTCTGATGGCTTCTATGCGTGTTTCTTCAGGTTAGGGACCTGCTGCCAACGACAACAGCTGCGGAGTGCCCTGTAGATTAATCGAGGTGACAGTTGTCTCTTTGTGTTTTTGTTTTGATTCTGCCCCAGTGCTTTGCAGATGCTTAAACTCGGAAAGCAGCTGGTTCTCACTCGTGGGTTTCTCCGGGACATCACGCTCAGTACATTCCCTGCTGCTGAGATGGGGCTTCCGGCTGCCGCGAGCGTATCAGTGCTGAACAGCAAGTCTTTCTTGGTACCACTGTCACGGCATCCACGTACTGTGCTACTCCTTTTTTCCACATGCTTCGTGACTGGCGTGCGCGGTGCACGCCGCCAGTTAGCGGCCACAACACGTCCACCTGCTGCACACAGTGTCTACCGCACGTGCACCCGCACGCATTGCTCGTGCTTTGGGCCGCGATCGGTCCAATGGGTCGGCGCCGACGCCTGGGCCGTACCTGCGCTGCGGCTGCGGCCCCGGCCATACCGGCTGCCGGGTCAGCCCTGTCTCCTGAGCACCAGGCACCTGTCGCCGGGCGGCAAAGCCCTGTCCCAGTTTGGCGGCCACCTACTGATGGGTCGCACAGCCCTGTCCTGCCCCAGTGTGACGGCCATCTGTCGATGGATGGCACAGCCACGTTCTGCCTTAACACGCGCCCGGGTGGCCGGCTAGATACCCTTCGCTCGGGTGGGGGGTCAATTTGGCCCCCATGAGATCTCTGGAACTGAGATAGCTAGAGACACTAAATTCACAGGGTGTATTGACCTGTATGTGAACTCACTTTGATCGAAGTTTCAGGTTCCTAGGCCATGAGCTTTCGGGTCAAAAAAGGTCAAACAAGATCAAGTTCCAGGATGGTCTCCAAAGTGCCCCCAGAAGCTAGATAGCCGCTTCTAAGCAAAAGGTCACATTCTCATTCAAGGTCAGTGACCTTGTTTGACCATTTGAAGGTCAAGGTGGCCAAAATTATATAAGATTGCTTTGAGTTTTGCATTTGACTAAGCGACAAAGATTACGCTAGGCAGTATATTCCTAAAACAAAATGTTGACCTGGCTCATTTTAGGTCAATAACCTATTATAACCTCTAAGAAGTCCATGGAAGATGTATTATGCGGTTCCTGCTATCAATAAACCCGAAATGAGCACCAGAAACTATCCCATACAGCAAGCCCCGGAGTAACAAAACGGGTTGGTTTTGACATTGGTGTGACCTTCATACCTGACCTTAGGTCAATTTAATTTGCTTATTCAACTGTTGCGTTGCCTGAGAAAGCATCTCAGAGATGTATGGCTTCGTCTAGTATTCCGTTGTTGGATCAGATTTAAGGATTCCCTCGAAATTGCTTTCGCTGAAACCATGGCCTGACTTTGATCTGCCATAGGTCAGCGACCTTACAAGGTATATATAAATGTTTAGATTTCAAACGATCAGCTGTTCAATTTTCTACAGCTATGCAACATTTGGCGCGGCTACGCCGCGCCGTTCGAGAATCATTCCGGAAAAACCTTTGGGGGGGCCAATTTAATCCCCACCCGAGCGCGTGTTAATATAGTAGCCACCTGTTGATGGTTGGCGCAGCCCTGCCCTGCCTCAGTGTGGCGGCCACCTGTCGATGGACTGCACAGCCATGTCCTGCCCCAGTGTGGCGGCCACCTGTCGATGGGTTGCACAGCCATGTCCTGCCTTAATATGGTAGCTATCTGTCGATGGATGGCACAGCCCTGCCCTGCCCCAGCATGGCGGCCACCTGTCGATGGACTGCACAGCATGTCCTGCCTCAGTATGGCGGCCACCTGTCGATGGACTGCACAGCCATGTCCTGCCTCAGTATGTGGCGGCCACCTGTCGATGGACTGCACAGCCATGTCCTGCCTCAGTATGGCGGCCACCTGTCGATGGGTGGCACAGCCATGTCCTGCCTCAGTGTGGCGGCCACCTGTCGATGGACTGCACAGCCATGTCCTGCCTCAGTGTGGCGGCCACCTATCGATGGACTGCACAGCATGTCCTGCCTCAGTATGGCGGCCACCTGTCGATGGACTGCACAGCCATGTCCTGCCTCAGTGTGGCCGCCTGTTGATGGGTGGCACAGCCATGCCCTGCCTCAGTGTGGTGGCCGCCTGTTGATGGGTGACACAGCTTGCCCTGTCCCAGTGTCACCAACATCGACAGATGAATGGCTTGGCTGGCCCTGAGGCTGTGGTGCCAAGAAGCTGCTTGCTGTTTGCTTTCACCTTGCTGGTCAGGGCTCATTGTTTAGACGTGTATTAGTGGTCTCAGAGAGACTTTTCCGTTCACAGGGCTTATTTGATTTTCAGTCTTGACAGTTATCTGACCTTGGACCTTATAGAGAAGAAGATACAAGAACTGGTGTACGATGCCAACCAATGGCCAACATTCAATGAAAGTAAGTTCACTGACTTTTTTAGAGTCATGGGTCCTCACCACGTGTGCCTTCGAGCCGAGTGACACGTATGCGCCAGCTTTTTGCTAAGCATGCACGGTTGAAGTGCAGTTATATTTTGCAGGCATTGCGTAGAATGCTTGGTGTTGAGCCACCCAGTAGCATACTACAAGTTACGAGAATAGCAATAATCCCCACGATTAAAAATGATTTGAAAGCTTTTCAACGTCGGCATGAATGCGCAAACGTTGACGTAATGTCGCAGGGTCTTGACAAGCTGACAACAGGAGCTATCGGGGTCGGCATCGCCCTGGTTTACTTACGCTAAGATTCGACCGCTAAATTAAGCCATATTTTTGAGAACGTGCGCCATTGTTCTGCATGTATGTTTTCAGTCATGTTGTTGGTGCCACTCTATCCAGGTCGCGTGCTTTAGCTGCTTGTCATGCCTTCAGTTAAGCTGACTCACATTGCGCGATCTGGTCCACAGTCTAGACATTTTTTTTAAAGCAAACAGCCATTGGGTATGGTTCGGACGAACCACGATACGAACTAGTTCTCAGTGAGAACACCAAAACAGATAACACGAGCTGTCCCTTACAGCAGTTTGACTGTGTACAAATCACCATGTGTTGTGGCCAAAGCCTTCCGAGGCGATCACATTTCGTCGGTATGCCGGATGTTCGTATTAGCGAGCCCGTGAGCGAGCGTGGCTCCGATGCCGGTCCCGTGAGCGAGCACGGCTCCGACGCCGGCGGTCTGGCGGTGCCGGTCCCGTGAGCGAGCGCGGCTCCGACGCCGGCTGTCTGACGTTGCCGGTCCCGTGAACGAGCGCGGCTCCAACACCAGCCCCGTGAACGAGCGCGGCTCCGACACCGGTCCCGTGAGCGAGCGCGGCTCCGACGCCGACGGTCTGACGGTGCCGGTCCCGTGAACGAGCGCGGCTCCGACACCGGTCCCACGAGCGAGCGCGGCTCCGACGCCGGCGGTCTGGCGGTGCCGGTCCCGTGAGCGAGCGCGGCTCCGACGCCGGCGGTCTGACGGTGCCGGTCCCGTGAACGAGCGCGGCTCCGACACCGGTCCCGTGAGCGAGCGCGGCTCCGACGCCGGCGGTCTGACGGTGCCGGTCCCGTGAACGAGCGCGGCTCCGACACCGGTCACGTGGGCGAGCGCGGCTCCGACGCCGGCGGTTTAACGGTGCCGGTCCCGTGAGCCAGCGCGGCTCCGACACCGGTCCCGTGAGCGAGCGCGGCTTCGACGCCGGCGGTCCGACGGTGCCGGTCCCGTGAGCGAGCGCGGCTCCGCGGGCGGTGAGCTCACGGCGCAGCTGGATCGGGTGGAGCAAGCACCTCGCTCGCCAACGGCGCTGAGCGGTAACACACGGCCCCGCCCCTCTCGCCCCCAGCCAGGCCCACCATCGTCCAGGTGGAGATCTTCGTCAACAGCTTCGGCGCGCCACGAGCGGCGACTATGGTGAGTTGGAGCAGCCCAGCGGCCCGCGACGCCTGTGCGGCCCTGGGTGTGTCAGCGTCTGGTGACATTGCTGTCAGATGGCGTCACACACGTGAGGTGTGACCCGGCTGACGATGATGATGATGGCGCCAACCGACGTCACACATGTGACATGTGACGCGGCTGATAATGATGAAGGTGGTGTCAGTTAATGCTCGCCGAAGGATCGAAGGCAGCCTGACGGCTGTGAGGTGAGCCGCGCTGCGCTCACGTCTCGTATTGCATGCTTGCGGTCGCACTTGATGCCGGTGCGCTCCGTTCAATGCGGCTGCTACTTCTTGAGCGACATCTTTGCCAACAGTTCCTTGCGTGGATGCTTATTTTCATCCTTGCGGAAATGTTCGCGGGTGGACAGAAAGCCGGAAAGTAAGCAAGCGAGAATCATGCTGATGCTTGTTACCGTGATCTCGAGACCGAGGGCGATTAACTGATGGTAGGACGGCCGGAGCGCGTGCCAACGCGTCACAGGTCAGATTCGTCAGTCCATCTGGCAGCTTCCGCAGTGCGTGAGCCCATGGCACCATTCCGCAGCACCTGCCGCTGGCGGGCCAAAGCAAACATCTACGCTGCACTGCTGCAGCAGCTGCCCGCCACATGCGCGGCACGCAGCTACAGTCACGTGTGCAGGACACACGCGCTTTAGGCATGTAACATCTGATAAATGGATGGGATTTTAGCTGATAATTGCATAGAGTCAAACAGACATGCATGTTATGTCTCAAATGGCTCAAACGCGATAAAGATGTCGCATGACTATGGCATTGTTGTCTTTTACTGTCATGGTACAAACAACTATGCAAGGGCTCTTGTGCATTACTAGTTTCTGGTGAGGCAATCAGCTTACTCAGGTTGAAGGGAACCGCTGTTGACCGTGGTCCGTTCCTTGTTGCCGCAGTATCTGGCACCTGCCTCCCGCACAGGTATGGCAGTGGACGGAGCACACACAGGCTCGCTGAATCCCAATTGTCACGAAAATACTCTAAAATCCACAAGGTCAAGAGCAGTCACAGGGAGTACAAGCTGCGCACTTTTTTGCGATGTACTTACCAATCTCAGACTCTTGGCCAGATTAGTTTCCTCGTAATGTGATCAAAGAACAAATTTTAAGATTCTTACAACCTATCGTGTCCCACAAAAACGGTGCTATGACAGAATTAATATTTTGCCTTATAAACCAAAACGCTCCTCACATATTTCCCAAAAAAATCGAGGTGTAGTGCGGCGGAGTGTTACTTCCCAGGTCATTTAAGTGGAAGTATCCCAGTGGCCGGGCGCAGGCCAGTCCGAAGTCGGTCGGAAGGCAGAGAGGTTTCGGGAGGGATAAAATCCGAGCGGGGACTGTGCGATCGTCGGATGCTGCCAAGATCGCAGCGTCCTGTCGCGACGTCTGGCGCCTTCCAAGGCAGGATTAGTGATGAGTCTAGCCAGTGCGGAGGATGCTATTCACGGCTGGGACATCACGTTTCGCGGGTGACCAGACTGGAAGTCGACTGCCCATCGCGTAATGGTGTTGGTAGTAAGTCTTGGCGGTCTAGTAAGGCAGCTGATTAAATAGCTGCATGAATAATTGTTGGCATCTTATCAGTGCATGCTATTGCTCAGATAATAAGTGTTACCATCAACGCTAGAAAACAGGTCTGGCGTAGGTCATGTGTGTGACTGCCTGCAAAACTACGTTAAACCATCCATCGTCTGACAGAAATGCGCTCGCTTTATTTCTCTCTACCCCTCAGTTTTGGAATGGAGGGCCCTTTTGCAGACACCGATCGAATTGATAACAAAGGGAGTTTTAATTACTGCGTAGAGATAAAAAGCCAATATTTCCCCCCTCAAACCTGACCTTTTAAGAAAATGGCCAGAATTTTACACTTGGAAGGATCTAGGATTGCAGTGCTGTATTCGCCCTTCGCAAGTCCACGTGCTTCCCTTGGGCTGCTGATGCGGTGTGGGGACAGCCGTCGGTAGCCAGGCTACAGGGGGACAAAATGATCGGCCGTCAGTACTGAGAGTTGATGGACAAGACAAATCACATGCATATGTTCATAAAATATTCGCGTTGATGTTCGCTGCCAAACGGACCGTTCCTATCACGTTTGGAATGGCTCGTTAACTCAGAGGCCTGTCATGCGGCGTGACACGTGCAGAGGTTTGTCGGTTGAGAGGCTTGTCATGCGGCGTGACACGTGCAGTAGTTTGTCGGTTGAGAGCACTGTCGCATACTGCATGGCACGTTGCCAACGACATGAATAATAGTTTGAACAGAACGACGAATGACGAACCAAAACTTAAATGCTGCTTTACAATAGCTCCGTGTTCAACCAAACTATAATCGTAAGATCGCTGTTTACGTGCATACTTTTACAAGCGCAAATGCAGCATGTTTACCAAATGATAATGTGTTACAATTTAAGGCCATTCAAAAATTGTTATAGCTTTTGCTAAGCCTTTTGAGCTTAACTACTGTTATCAAAACATTACTTACATTACTGCTTACATTTTTACTTACATTAGTACGTAAACTTACATTATCAAGCACGTTAGCTTTAGACCGCCTTGCTTTCCACCGTGCTGAATATGGTGCTTATGTTGTTACCACAGCACCACAAGCACGAGCGGAGCGGTTTCTCATCCCGTCTGACTCATTCATCAGCATCCTAGCCATCTATCATTCGAAAACAGAGCGCGTCTTAGTTGATAAGATCTTACGACCTTTTTTGGCCCTTGTTGGCCGGGATGTGTGTGGTCTTCGGTCGCGTGTCCGGACATATCGGCGACGCCGGGAGCAATAGGGCCGACGCTGCGGCAAATGAGGGAGCAGCCGGACCTCACTTTTGCTCCTCCCGAGCGGCGGCTTTCTGACCTCAGGCAGGTGTTGTCAGGTCGCTTAGAGACAGATTGACAAAAAGCATGGGGTTGGACAAGTGCTGACGATCAGGGAAATATTCTGATGATTTGGGCTTTGGGGCGCACCCACTACGTTGGTCATGTGGCATCAGGAAAATATGCGAAGCAGGCTGGGGACTATGAAGTCAAACCGAGGTGAATAACAGTCTTCTTATTAAGAAGAGGGAAGATCAGCCCCCGCCGCCTCCGTACAGGTCACGCATCCTGACACACGGGGTTCTCCTTTCAGGAAGAGCACTGTCATGCCCTCGTTCTGATTACGCGTTGCTCATGATCTCGTGCACAGCCCGTGTTCCGCCCCCGAACGATATCGCCACTTTGGTCGCCACCAGCAGCTGAGATTGACCCTGCGTTCACTCACTGGCGAGGACCCCCTCCCCCACTGACACGAGAGTCCATGAAGCATTTCCCCCCGACATTGCCCCTTCTCCCCTCCCAAGATCGTTTACCCACGTTTACAACATCTTCTGTCGCACGACTCGCACGTTGAAAGCATCCTGGTGTACTGGGTTCATGTGAGCAGCACGTTAACCATCGTGGTTTGCCGATGCGTGCGAGATCCCATGCACTTGGGTGCGGCATGCACGTGTTTAGATCGTTCTTTTGCTTCCAGGCTCTCTTACCTCCTGTACCTTTGGGGCACGATTATCAAAGTCAACAGCAGTGACTGCATATTACATGCAACGCGACATGGTTCTACAGATACACGTATGATCATAATTAGGCTGCAAAATGACATTTGGCGCCGGCGCGCCCCTAGGCCTTAATAGCTAACACCGCAAGCGATTGGTTAATACCTGCTCACCGGTTGACTACATCCCGCGTTGGGTCGTAACGCCGAGCTCCTACTAGTTAATCAGCTCCTACCGCCCGCTGGCTGCCGGCCCGACGGTAACTGAGCCGAGTCGGCGGCCTCCGCCGCGGACAAGCGCGGCCAGACGTGGCGGCGCATATGGCGCCCCAGACGAATGGCCGCCATCGCCGCCGCAATGCTGGGAAGTGACGTCCACTGCAGCTGACACCTACCCGAGGGGGGTGGGGAGGAGGGGGAGCAGGCAGGCCGTGAAAGGTCTGCGCCATTAGGCTCTGATGTTGCAGGGAAATAAAGAGTAGCAAAGCATGACCTGCTTTTTATGCCCATCGTTGTCCACGTTTCTCTGTTCCCTGCAACTGGTCAAATTAGCCCCGGTGCTTGCAGGAGACATTTGTTATGTGAACCGCCATGACATGCCTACATTCGGAACAAACGAGTGAATGCAGTAACAGTGGACAATTCATCGACCTTCCAGGTTTACATTGAGAACATACTGCAGCTGCGCATTGTTGCAGACCGTGGCACCCCTCTGAAATATTCATCAGCGCTCTGCCTGCAAACAGGACAACGACCGAATCGATTGCGGTGACGGCCCATCGTTCCGTCGTGTGCATCGGCTGTCACGAACCCGACGCGCCCCGCGGCCTGGCGCTGCATCAAGGCGTGCCCTCTCATAGTACATAGGAATGTTGGTATATTTTTATCCTCCTTTGACACTGGAATTCATTTTTTGTAACCATAGAGGCTGTAGCTGGGTTTCCAACACTTATATAGCCGTGATATAATGGTCGGCAGCTGAACGGAGCCGGGTCGTGGTGATGGCGGCGCGTGAGCCCTCAGCGTGCTTAGCTTTGCCATCAAACATCCTAAGTGTTTGGTGTCTAGAGGTCCGGTGCGACGAAATGTTATATATATATATATATATATATATATATATATATATATATATATACATTCCTTGCTGCTGCGATAAGTTCAAACGATTCGAAGCGGATCCCCTCGGCCTGTAAATGGACCATTTCGCAGCAAGCTCCAGGTGCAAAGTACCACCCGCCGACAAATCATAGATGACAGTAGATAGCCTGATTCCTGAATTCCTTGCGACGGCACGAATCACAGACCAGTAATACCGCTGGGCTTGCAAAGGGGAGAAATGGTCGCAGTGAATCGCGTCACCTAACCCTCTGGGGTGGGTTTGCTCACGCCTCACCACGTGTATGGATCCAATCTGGCCATAGTGCAGTGGTAAGCCTAACCTGCTCTCTCGCCACCACGCTGACTTAGAAAATATGCGACTTTGTGGGCCGACCACCAGTGGTTCTCGATCCATTGGCGACAGACAGACAGAGATAGATTAACGGCAGAATTGCACCGTTGTGATGTAGGATTTACACGGCTGGGTGTCAGTGATACGATCTCTTGTGAGCGCGTTGTGGTGTGGGAATGCCAAGAAAGTAGCTGGACTAGACCCTTGCTTGAGATTGCGTGCGGGGAGCACCTTGACATGTTGAGATCATAAACTCTTCTGGGTTGATTTTGTCGTTGTTGGCTAGATTATAGGTCGAGTAACGGTGGTTGTGGGGCTTAAAATGAGTGTTGTTCAAATTTATTTCTAACACACTCGAATGTCATAATGGTAATGGTAATGGTAGTGGTAATGATAATAGTAATGGTAGTGATAATGGCCATAGTAATGGTAGTGGTAATGACAATGGTAATGGTAATGGTGAAATGCAAAATCTTATCACAGGGACTGGTGGTAAGCAGAATTATACTGAACAGCACACGGTTTATTTATAATATATATCCGACAAACTCTCTCTTGAGCCGAAGCCGAATGATGTGGAGGGCCCAAATGTTTGGATCGATGGATAAGATTGATCCATAAAACCGAAATGGGCGGCAAAAACTACCCTATAAACCAAGTTTTCAGGTAAACAAGTCGTTTGGTTTTGACCTTGATCTCACCTCCATGCCTGAATAGAGGCGTCACTTCGTATACATACTTTCGGGAACCTGAGGCTCCCAATGCTGCCATGTGCTGGTGCATCCCCAGTGGTGCTGTGACCCCCCACCCCCACCCTTCTGAGTTAACTTAAAACGATTTCCTCGGCAAAAGCAGGCGTATGTGACGCACAATCATGAATGTGAAGGCGGTCGGCTGCCAATTCAACGACAAAACACGAGCAGCGACAATAGTAGTCATATACTCCACACCCGTCAAATCGTGACTCCAAAAGATGTTCCAGACAGAGCCCCTGGCAGCTCAGAATTCTTAACAGCTGAACCTGCTGTGGGCGGTAGAATGGTCATTCGATCTCGTTAATGGTGATGTGTGTCATCTGAAGACGGCATTGAGCTCTTAACGCACGCTCGGATGAGGAAGTGATGTGTGTCATCTGAAGACGGCATTGAGCTCTTAACGCACGCTCGGATGAGGAGGTGATGTGTGTCATCTGAAGACGGCATTGAGCTCTTAACGCACGCTCGGATGAGGAGGTGATGTGTGTCATCTGAAGACGGCACTGAGCTCTTAACGCACGCTCGGATGAGGAGGTGATGTGTGTCATCTGAAGACGGCATTGAGCTCTTAACGCACGCTCGGATGAGGAGGTGATGTGTCATCTGAAGACGGCATTGAGCTCTTAACGCACGCTCGGATGAGGAGGTGATGTGTGCCATCTGAAGACGGCATTGAGCTCTTAACGCACGCTCGGATGAGGAGGTGATGTGTGCCATCTGAAGACGGCATTGAGCTCTTAACGCACGCTCGGATGAGGAGGTGATGTGTGTCATCTGAAGACGGCATTGAGTCTGAAGACGGCATTGAGCTCTTAACGCACGCCCGGATGAGGAAGTCAATTTGACCCCTCGCCCCGTACGTTTTTTTTAAATGGTTTCCGAACGGCACTACGTGGCCACGCGAAATTTTCCACAGGCGTGGACAATTGAATGGCATATCGTTTTATGAACAAAAATTTAGATGTACCTCGTAGGGTAACTGACCTATAGCAGGTCAAATTCAGGCCATGGACTCAGCGAAGAAAATTGTTAGGTACCTAGGGGGTATGAAAGTCAAACCAAAGTAAAAACCAGCCTGCTTTATTACTTAAGAACATATTGTGTGGGGTAGTTGCTGGTGCTCATTTGAAATTTATTGATAACAGGAACCGCATCAGACATTTTCCGTGGACTTCTTAAAGGTCAGAATGGGTCACTGACTTAAAATGATTCCCGTCAACATTTTGTTTTTAGGAACATGGGGCTGGCGTAATCTTTGACGTTTATTCAAATGTAACACTCAATATGATTTTGGTCACCACGCCCTACGAAAGGTCAAAACGA
Source organism: Pollicipes pollicipes (assembly GCF_011947565.3). NCBI lineage: Eukaryota > Metazoa > Arthropoda > Thecostraca > Pollicipedomorpha > Pollicipedidae > Pollicipes > Pollicipes pollicipes. The sequence goes on along the minus strand of NW_023597054.1, from coordinate 41,181,361 downwards.
TCATTGACCTTAAATGAGCACCAAATAGCTTTTGCTTCGAACAGGTTTCTATGTTCCAAGGAGCACTTTGGACATAAATCTTGAGTTTGACCATGTGCGACGTTATTTGACCCAAAGGTCATGATCTAGGAACCTCAAATTGTGACACAGGTAAAGTTTTGCCTGATTGTCCACGTGAACGTAGTTATTGAGGTTACCCCAAAGCACGAAGTCCAGGGGCTACGGACAGGTCGGGCTAGTGAGAAGACACAGCACAGCAGTCTTAGGCTGGTGTGCATACAGTGAAAGTGCCCCATCAACAAATTCAATGAAGTCCGTGCCGTGTGCGGTGTCACCTGCTGGAGCGAGTCGTCGCGCCGGAGCGAAATGATTCCCGAACCAATCCAGCGAAGTCCGTGCCGTGTACGGTGTCAACCTGTCCTGCTGGAGGCACTCCTCGTCCCGATCGATCCTGTGAAGTCTCCCCAGGGCCGCCGAGAAGGGTGTCACAGCGGTGGCGATGTACGATCTGGGGTGGTGTTGACAGGATCGTCTCGTTCTTATTCTCAAAGAAGCATCATTTTTAGAGTTCCGATTTGACGAGTGTGAAGTCACAGATAAATACCAATGTTTGTTTTGATCGCATTTTACGATTGAGTGGTCATTTAAATGCCCCCACGGTCGTCATTGTGCGAGAAATAGATTCGTCACTGCAGACTTTACGCATGCTTACTTTCAACTTGCTATGTATTGCATTGTTATTCTTGAAAGGCTATTTTCGTTGTAGCCATCGGGCGTGCATAGTTGTAGCGCGTTATGAACGAGCTTTTAAAGATTTGTTTGGAAGCTTTTGATTGGATATATTTCTGAGATGAGCGCCCACGCTAAGCAGTGCTGGTTGGACGAGCCCTGACCCCACCATCCGATCGTGAAACTCCTGGTTTACTGAACGTCGATGATTTTCAACATGTGAACTTCCGACTCACAACGCCGAAACACCAACAGTCCAAGGCCTCTCTGGCGTATGTCAGCTCCTGGCAGGTGTCAAAGCGTGGATCGCGCCATTTCCTAACGCGGCCGCCCTGGTGACCAGCCTGGTTACCGGCCTTTACCTACCCCATGTCTTTCCAGTTGTCGACATGTCTGCTGAGGTAGTGCAAGCTCAGCTTCACGGTTACATATGGGTATGTCCTGGCAGTGCACACGAACGGTTTTACATGGCCTGTAGTCTGTACGTGTCACGCGTGACCATTCTGCCTAAAACCGTCTTTCATTGCGCCTCAGTTCATCTTTGATGAGTGAAGACCATCACCTGTTTGGCTTAATCACAACCGGTAAATTTACCAGGACGTTTTCTGTGATTATATCCTATTCCAAGCCTTCACAAAAATGCAGCTTCACATTGGCCTCAAACGGAAAGTTCCTTAGCAGCAAAGCAATTGTGTGGTCGACCAAATATTAATCCAGTTTTTCCAGTTCCGAGGAGAACTCATTTTGGGGAGAGAATGTAAGCTCGACGTCGTCGGCTCAGCCGCCCTCTAACCAAATTTCAGAGAGTGACATCCCTGTACTCGACCCAAGGACAGGGGAATTAGCTGTAATGGTGATTCGAACTTTCTTATTGTCTCGGATACCACCACACAGCTGTATGTACTCGTCTGAAACTCGGTGGTGACGTCAGCCTGAAAAGCTCGAAATTAATTGCCTTTGCTGACCGCCACGGGCTGAATTTGACCTGTTACAGGCTTGAGAGAGAGAGGGAGAGAGAGAGAGAGAGGGAGGAGGAAGAGAGAGAGGGAGAGAGAGAGAGAGAGAGAGAGAGAGAGAGAGAGAGAGAGAGAGAGAGAGAGAGAGAGAGAGAGAGAGGGGAGGAGGGAGAGAGAGAGGGAGAGAGAGAGGGATAGGGAGAGGGAGAGGGCAAGGGAAAGGAAATGGGAGAGGGAAAGGGAGGAAATATATATATATATATATATATATATATATATATATATATATATATATATGCTGTTGTTTTACATCAAAATATCGGCTATGTGATTCCCTACAGCTGAACAAAGTTTGGTGGGGCTAAACCCCAGCGTCTGAAAGTTCTTCAAGTAATACTTTAGAGCGACTAGATTGACCATCTCCCATCCGAGCGTGTGCTAATCAGTTATGTCCTTGGATAACAATGGAATAAACTTCCACAGAGTGGGGGCAGGCTTAGAAGCCTTCTTAGGACAAAGGATATAGACATACGACATACGACCACAATCAGGCCATGTTTGATATGGTTTTGCCTCACCCAAGAGACTTTGGTCCACAATCCTCCAGGGATGTCCAGCTGTCTGCTAGTTATGGTCAAAATTTACAGGCGTGCAATTGTGTTGCGTTCTCTGTTTTCAATCCGTTCTTGATCAAATCATGTCCATGTATTACTTGATGTTACTTTCAGCTTTCAAGCGTGACTAAGGTGAAACACGGAAGGCTGCTGGGTGCTCGCTGTTCCTGCCTGCTTGGTCGGGGTATCCTGACCAGCGGCTTCTGTAAGCTAGGTCCTTATGCCATACGATCGGACACTGCCTCGTTTCGAGGCTTCTGAGTATAAGTATCTGAGTATACGTATAAGCTCGAAAATGCTTTTTTGGACCGGATCTCTGTAAATGACGTAGCTTACTTCAAACCTAGCGTAGCGCTCCAGCTCAACGCATTATCGCACCAAGGAGCGTACCAAGGAAGCCTTGTCCCCAGTGAGATACTCAGCAAGCAAGGGATGAGCGTCAGTCAAATGCCTCATAGTTAAGCGTTGAATTGCATAAATCTGATGTCTGACTTGATATGTGCACCTTTGTATTGCGGACGACTTTTTTAATAACGTACCGGAAACTGGACAGACTTGCTTGGCTCATGTTGCAACATTTCTTTTCATAAATCGCATTCAAAGCGGACTGGTCTGTCTGAAGAGCATTGTCTTGTTTCTGGTCCTTTCCCAGCGGTTTTCATCAGATGTCAGGCAAGTAACAAGGAAAAAGCATACAGACGCCTGGCCCTTTAGGATTACGCTGTTTTTTTTATAGCACACGAGCGTGACACTTGTGTTTGCAGAGTCAGCACCGGCCAAAGCGTGACGCGTGTTACACCAGCATCGGCTAGTAGTCGATCATATGATTTTCAAAACATGGATCGCTGTGTGTCATGCAACTCTGAGCAAACGTACGATTCGATATCTTTTCTAAGCTTTGAATTCCTGCTGACCGAGAGTATACATTTGCATGTTTTCAGGTGTTGTACCCCTATTAGAACGGTGGGTTGGTTTGTGTCATGTCTAGATAGCACCAGGACAAGTTATTCTAATCGCGACGGATCGCAGTCATGAGTCAGTTACCTGACGTCCAGTTTCTACAGTTCAGTGAAGGGGCGTAGTTTCGCGAAATGAGTTGGGGGGGAGGGGGCTGAGCACTGTAAAATGATGCAACTGCACTCAAATTATGCCAAAAGCGGGGTTTCTTTCCAGATTCTGCTCACCTCATTATCAAAGGTAGAAAGGGGACTTAACCCAACCGTGTGTGGCGGGGAGGGGTGCACTGTGTGTGGAAACATTTCTTGTCCGCTAGCCCAGTACTTCAGAGTGACAAAAACTTTCGTCTAAGATGTGTTGCGGTATATGTCGTATCACCTGTGCATGGGGCACGCTGTTTCAGTGATGCCACATACCGAAAATGATGCATTGACTGATTGGTTGGCATTGTCTGACCGGCAGATCGTCATGACTTATTATCATCCACACTCTTGTGCCGTGCGCTTCAGGATTACCACCTGGACATCTACCTGCGGCAGTCGTGGCACGATGAACGGCTGCGCTCCGACGCCCACCCCAGTCAGCTGTTGCTGGTCAGCCGACTGAAGGTCATCGATATGCTGTGGACGCCCGACATCTACTTCCTCAACGTTAAGGTGCTCCGAGAGCGCTGGCGACCGTTTCGAGCAGGGTTGGCGTGTCAAGCGTGTCAAGCGATCGTCGCTGCCACCGTGATATTGAAAGCTGGCATTGGGCTCCGAATTGACCAGACCGAAAGACAAGCAATAGCACGAAATTCGTCGCAAATTTTCAACACATCGGGTGCTTTTAATGTGTTTATTACCATTCATGTTCAGCGTACCTGTGTGCTCCGGCATCGTGCTGTGGCATACAGTGTGACGCTCTTAAAGCAGAATTACGCTTAACCAAAGAAATTAGAGCGTTAAGGGCCATGCAGCCAACTGTTGTATATGTGTACGGCGGCCGTTTGAGAAACATGGCGCGGGCGAAGGTGGCGTGACCTCGCTCTGCCCCGACAGGATGCCAAGTACCACGAGGTGACGTCGCCAAACGTTTTGATGCGCATCTACGGCGACGGGCGAGTGTTCTTCAGCATACGGTGGGTCAGCAGCGGCAGACGGCGCGCGGTCGCAGCCGCGTGCCGGACGCGGCCGAGGCCTCAGCGGCCCGCGGGCGCGGACGCCGCACACGTGCGGCCGGGCGCAACGCTCGGTTATCTCGGGCGCCGGCAGTTCGCGAGCATTCGGCCTGATTTTGCGCCAGCTGACGCCTGTCACGGGCGGGAGGCTGCTGGCGCCTGTGCGGCGTCTGCGCCTCGGGCGTATTCGGTGTCGCCGACGATAACAAAGCCCCCTGCGCTATTGGCAGTCAGCCGTTCAATGTGTAATTAAGGCTCGGCAGTGTTTTGCTGGTCGACGGCAGCGGCGCCGCCGCCCCGGCTCCTTCGCCCCGGTGACCTTAAGTCATAGCCGGGCTGGGGGAACTTACTTCTGGCTACAGGCCGGGCAAATAATTACCTTAAACCGGCTTATGTCATCCGGAACAAAGTAAGAGATAGGAAAAGCTGCGTTACGTTAAACGGTCTATCTTGTCCGTATTCAAAATCAGACCGTGGCGAGTTCATACGCCAATATATTCAGTGCATACAGGCACATATATAAACAATAAGCAATACAGGACAGTGCAGTGCGGAAGCCAGGGCGGCTTCACTGCCGACACCGGTTCCCCCCTTGGCTCAGCGGGTGGATCAGACCGGCATCATTGTCGCAAAAGGGAGTCCACTGGCTCTGTGGCCCTGGCTGCGGCCAAGGAGCCGGCTCAGCGGCCCGGCGAGACCTTGCCGTGTGGTGTATTATATTAATCCGGGAGCGTCCTACCTACAAAAACCCGAATCCCCATACAACCAGAAAAACAGTAGGTTTAGGCTAAGTTGTGCATGAAAACCCCTCGGCAAAGAGGAAGGCCTGCACATTTGCAATTGTGCAGGGAAAGCCTCGCAACATTTATATGTAACTAGGCTTGTGCTGTGCAGAAATTCGAAGAGGAGGACGAGAACGTCTGGATAGGGGTCGCCGAGAATGGTCGTGGGTGTGAGAGGGAGGCTATGTGTATTTATGTAATGTACGAGTGGCTGCCGCGCTCGTGGGCGTGTAGGACATACGAGTAGAGAGTGCTCGACGATGTGTGCACTATGGCAGGAGTGGCATAGGTGAGGCGGCGTTCATTCGAAAGTATATGCATGGTTATTTGGTGCGACCTATTCGGAGTCTTGTGAGTAGAGCCTCCTTCATGGCGTGTTTTGTGGCGTGCCGTTCCAGTGTGGTTTGACGAGATGTCCGAGTCCGAGTCGTGGTTTGACGGGATGCGTGGAGCACGGCGATCCCACTTACGTTGGAGAAATTGGAATTGGAACTAACGTGTGTCTGAAACTAGGCAACAAGGATGATTGCGGGTGGATAATGGCAGTGTTTGTTTCACGGCGGCATCCGCTAGATGGTTACCATGGATACCTGAGTGGCCCGGTATCCACAGAAATATGATGCTGTAAGGATGCGGAAAAGGTGACCGTGTCTGGCGGTTTTGCACTATGACTGCAGGAGGTGTGCTGCGAACAGAGACTTTTTCTTCGATGGATGAGCCAGAGTCGGTGCATATGACGGTTTGCTGTAGCTTTTGTCTTTTTATATGCCGCAGGGAAGAATGATGGTTAGTAATTCGGCAGTGTAGATGCTGTGATGACCAGAAGGCCGGTTGAATTTCTGTGGTCGTTATGTATGTATGTATATACATACAATACATATACATATATATGTATATATATATATGATCTATAGATACATACTGATTATATATATATATATATATATATATATATAAATACATACATACAAATACGTCAGTATGTATGTATGTAGGCTGTGCTCGCTTTACACCCCGCCATGACAGCGTTTACCTCCGCATGTGGCACGGTACGTCTTTTTTGTTTTCAAAGAGGAACCGAATGTTGGGATGGACTCCAGCCAGTGCGGACGTAGTGTTGGCGTGGGGAGCGTGCCTGTGTGTGGCATGCGAAGCCGCTGGCGCGCGTACTGGACTCGTGTGCCGACTGTGATGTGTTTGCGCTGTGTGATGGCCCGTGTATGAGTGTTCTTGAGTACCGTGAGTGTTTGATATGTAAGACTGTGGGCCTGCCAACAGCACGCGTGCAGAACCTTATGAGCTGCAGTTTGCGGCTGCAGGTCAGCGGGGGAACATCTGCGCGCTCCGACAGGCTGGGCATGGGGAAGGTGCGGAGGGCGCCCGTGGTGACTCGTATCGCGACATTCTGGATGGCCTCGAGAGACTCGATTTTTTGCACGAAATACCATCAACTATAAGGGCATTACAGTCCAAGATCGGTCGGATCAGGCTTATGTCCAGGCGTAAGAGGGTGCGGCTGTCGGCGCCCCACTTCCCCCGGCAAGACATTTTAGGATATTGAGGCGTCGTGCGCAGCGCTGCTTAAGGTCCTGGAAGTGGGAGACGAAGACGATCTTCTAGTGTGATGCTTGTCGCCAGGGTTCAATGGGGTCTTCGGAGCAACGCGAACGGGGCTTCTGGAGAAAATGGGAGTTGCTGATTTAGATGGAGAAGTCACGAGGCCCAACGGGTCGCACTATTCCTAGCTATGATTAAGTGCAAGGTGAATCAATTAATTTGCTCGACCAACGCCGAGATGTATGAGCCACGCGGCCAATCGTCGGCAAAGAGGGATAATTTTAGATAAGGGGATATGTAAGAATACTGTTAAATATATCGTTAATCATTATTATGAAGAGGGGTGGTGAGTTCACACTGCCCTGAGGGAGCCCATGATATTGCGCTCTCTGCACTGATCGTGATTTACCACAACGGACTGCGAATGTCCCGCCTGTCAGAAAGTTAACTGATAGTTAATAAAGACAAGTTCATAAATTTGGAGAGAGTAAAGTAAACTCCAATTTTGTGCAGTTTCATAAGATTGATTGTTTTGTTCACCTTGTCAAATGCTGCTTTGAGGGCTAGGAATAATGGAACCGCAGCCATTTTATTTCGGAGACCGCGTTGCACTGAGTCGAAAATTTGGACGAGGCTGTCCGTCATGGAGCGGCCAGAATGAAAGCTTTTTTGGAATGGGCAGAGGAGGCCATTGGATTCCAGGAACACCCTGATGCAACCGTTGACCGCGCGTTCAAATAGCTTTGATGCACGGATAGTGAGAGAGATAGGACGATAGCTCGAAGGGTCGGACGAGGGCTTTCTAGGTTAAGGTATGGGGATAAGAGTGCTGAAGCGCCAGGGGTCGGGGAAGTGTCCGTTAACAAATATCGTTGTAAGCAGAGGGGAGATTTGCTAGCCCAGACCCAGTGAGATTTCGGCAAAAGAGGTACGCTAGCTGGTCTGGGCCCACCGAGGTGTTTCCACATTTGCTAAGGGCCAGCCTCATCTCGTATGGAGTGTAGGGCGTGTTAAAGGTTCCAGTGCTGTTTTAGGGTGAAGTCGTGTGCGTGAAGGGCGGCTTTGAGTATGCTGGTGAGCTGCTGTAACTATTGATCTGCGGGACTCGGTACCTTACCTTACGAGCCTCCACTTCATGAGCTACGCAAACACAACGTTCAAAAGCGAGCACGGCCAGGCGTCGCAGGGCTACCGCACGCTGGCATTCATCGTTCCACCAGGGGATATGCTTGGGGTCGCGGCGACAGTGAGGGGGTGGAATATACGGTGCGCTGAGGCTAGCAGGCTCTTAGAAAGTTATTTATGTTGAGGTCGGAATCCGACGGGCGTGCTTCATATATACATATATATATATATATTATATATATATATATATATATATATATATATATATATAATTATGGTATGCTATCCAGTCCGCTCTGCGGAGGCTCCATCTGGGGAGAAGAATGGAAATCCACTTGTCCTGAGGGACCTCTAACTACATGTGCATTAGGTAATGGCCGCTGATAAGCGGATCCGGGTGCACGTTGTATGCCAAATGTGGTGAGATGCGTGGTGTGCAGAGGGCCAGGTCAGTTACTGAGTAGGTAACGGCTCCTCCGTAGCGGTGGATGTGTGTGTTGTTGATGTAGATGCAGTCACAATTATTCATCGGTTCGTGTACTGTGATGCCTTGCCGTTGTGTACTTGTGCACCCCCACGCTCGGTGGTGAGCATTAAAATCACCTGAGATCAGGCAAGGGGAAGGAATCGGGGGAAGAGATCAGATGCTGATCAGAGGAGAAAGAGTTAGTGAGAGAGGGGTAAATGCACATGAGACTGAGGTATAGCTGTGGTAATTTTACGTTAATGACTGCAAGGTTAAGCTAAGTATCAAACTGACCTTGGTGATGAAAAGGTGGTTTGAGACATACTTTGCCGTGCCGCCACGGAGATGCGCATCACTTACGTTATCAGTGTGAAGACAGTAGCCATGGATAGTATAATTATAGATAATAAGGTACGAATCATGAAATAAGGTCTTTTGAACGGTGGCAATGAATGGCTTGTTTTTGATGATATACTCTTTAAGTTCGCTCTAATGAGATGCAATGGGTCTTGTCTTCCACTGGAGAACGAATCGAATCGAATCCGAAACAGTTCGGTGCGGGCGGGAACTCACCGCTCCAAAAGACTGCGGGAAGCCCCGGAGAGGAGCGGGCTGCTGAGGGGCTGCTGGGTGGGAAGGCCCTGCGCCCGCGCTGGCCTAGAGTGCCGGCCCCGTTTTGGGGCTAGCAGTATCGGGGCGCTGGGGCGCCTGGTGGGGCTCTGGCGGGGACCGCAGGGTGCCCGGGGCGAGGACACCGCCGCCCCGACTCCGTCGACAACGGACGTCAGGCCGTGCGGCTGTATGCAGCCATCCAGCCATCCCCGGCTCCGTCGGCAGCGGGCGTCAGGCCGTGCGGCTGTGTGCTGCCATCCAGCACGCCGCTCCCGTCCGCTCCCAGCAATATCCGTTGGCCCACCATGTGATTGTGTAGCGCTCCTCGAAAGTGGGGCAGTGGCGCACCGACCAGTGTTGCGACCAAAAGGTCAGGAGCAGTACAAAATGCTCCTATGCTTCTCGCGGAACGTTGGCACTGATCCAACACGTAACATTTAGTTATGTATGTGGAGAATGACTTGGTATACGATTTTCGTCGTGTTAAAATGCACCTTGTTTTTGACGTGACGTATCGTGACATGACGTACACTGGTGACCAGACAACAGCACCCAACGATGAGTTTGTGTCTTACTTGCATTTTAAATATCATGCAACGTTTGAGCCTGCTCCTCATCCTTGTGTGTTATTCGCTGGACAGAAGACAACAATTCTATTGAACTTCATATTCAATCTGTTTGTCCGCGATAGTTCACTCTGTTGTCTGCAATCCTACTGGAATGCGGCCACAGAAGTGGAAACAGAAGATCCTGTTGGGATATTCTGCCGATGTGTGTCGTACAGTTGTAATGGGTCTGATGGCTTCAAAATTGTAACTGACCCTACCATCCCAAACGTTAACAGGAAGCAATAGACATCTATCCTATGATGGAGATGTTTCCCACATGATTTATCTCCGATAAGTTCCCACTCTGTGATCTTCTATGCATTACCAGAGGCGATATTCTTTTCATTGAATGTTTTAACGAATTTACACACAAGATTTCAAACTCACCCGAAATTTAAAGCTTCCGTCTTGATACAAACTTGCGTGTCTGCATCTCGCTTTCATTTCACGCTAAGCTTTTGGTTACAGATTGCAGCTTACCCTATCCTGCCAAATGGACCTCAGCAAGTACCCGCTTGACACTCAGACCTGCTACATCCAGCTGGCTACGTGTAAGTATCAACTGCGTTGCGAGTCCTCATGTAAGGCTGATCAAACACACCACGGGTCTCCCGCACGTAAACAGACGTAACGGTAGCTTCACTCGCCAATATCCGTGTTCCCAGGATGCATTTCAGACCATGTCATCGCGTCAAAAACTCTCTTACCACTGCTATGGTCTACGTACCTTGCTGGCGAGTTGGACCGCCGCTGCCGAGCCCGCGGCCAGTTGCGCTGGGGGGGGGGGGGGGGGGGGGCGCGGACGGCTCCCGTCTGGCCAGATGACCTGGACCACCCGGACCGGGTCGGCCCCTCCAGATGTGAGTGGAGCGCCCTGTTGCGGCGGCGGGACGCTTGTCAGCAGTGCCGCGCTGCCAACCATGCCCAGCCGCTCGGCCGCCGCTCGGCCGCAGCGGCAGGTCGGGCCAGTCATCAGCCGCCGGCGGCGCTTGGAGCCGGGCCCAGCCCCGGAAATACCGGGCCGTGGCACGCGAGAGTGCCGCCGGCCGCCGGCCGCCGGCTCCCCGCCGCCCGGCACCGCCTCCCCGCGGCGCATCACTCTCGACGCCCGGCTCTGTTTAGATGTTCCAGCAGCGGTGCGTAAGGATGCGCGTGAGGCTGGGCTTTAGCCGGGGCTTCTGGAGCGATCGTAAACAATGTCCCAGAAGTTTGCCTCTCCCGCGGCGTGCATTTCCCAAACTTACGAGGGCCAGACGATGCGATGTTCTCGTCTTCGTGTATATGACTGTGCTCACGAGAATGTGTTCTAAGACTTCGATCACGTGTGGGGTTGTGAATAGGTTTGGTTTGGTCGTGTTTGGCAGTATGCGTATTTGTTCGTTATGGAGCATACTACCGATGTGGTTGCTTAACACGCGCCCGGGAGGCCGGCTAGATACCCTTCGCTCGGGTGAGGGGATCAATTTGACCCCCCCCCCCCTGAGATCTCGGGAACTAAGAGAGGTAGACAACAAAATTACGGTGTGTTTTGACCTGTACGTGAACTCATTCAGGTCAAAGTTTGAGCTTTCTAGGTCATGACCTATAGGTCAAATAAGGTCAAACAAGTCAAACTCCATGTCGGTCTCTAGAGTGCTCCCAGAACCTGGGCAACTGTTTCCAAACACAAGGTCACAAGCCTATTTTAGGTCAGTGACCTTGTTTGACCTTTTAAAGGTCATGGTGACCAAAATCATACACGACTGCTCTGAGTTTTGCATTTGAGTACGGAACAAAGATTACGGCAGGCAGTATGTTCCTAAAACAAAATGTCGACCCGGGTCGTCCTAGGTCAATGACCTGTTCTGACCTCTATGAAGTCAATGGGAGATGTATAATGCGGTTCCTGCTGTCAATAAATTCGAAATGAGCACCACAAACTATCCCATACTGCAAGCCCTAGAGAAATAAATCCGGTTGGTTTTGACCTTGGTCTGACCTTCATACCTGACCTTAGGTCAACGTAATTTGCTCATTCAATATTTGTGGTGGCTAATAAAGCATCTCAGAGATCTATGGCTTCGCCAAACACTCCGTGATTGTATCAGATTGGACGACTCCCTAAAAATTGCCTTCGCTGAAACCATGGCCTGACATTGATCTGCCATAGGTCAGCGACCTCACGAGGTACATCTATATTTGTAAGGCCAAACGATCCGCTATTCAATTGTTTACAGCTATGCAAAATTTGGCGCGGCTGCGCTGCGTCGTTCGGAAACCATTTTGGAAAAATCTTTAGAGGATCAATTTGACCCCCACCCGAGCGCGTGCTAAACCTCTCACATATGTGACTGTCTAGGTAGGTACTCGTATAGGTAACAGCGGTGCTGATTTTGTGCTGATTTTTCTGAAAGGTAGTTCCAGAACCGCACTAGCGGGCCGGCGCCAGTGTGCAATATCTATGCATGGGTATGGGCTTATCTATAACTAACTGGTTGGCCATAACTTATCGTTTATATAGAGAGAGAGAGAGAGAGAGAGGAGAGAGAGAGAGAGAGAGAGAGAGAGAGAGAGAGAGAGAGAGAGAGAGAGAGAGAGAGAGAGGAGAGGAGAGAGGAGAGAGAGAGAGAGAGAGAGAGAGAGAGAGAGAGAGAGAGAGAGAGAGAGAGAGAGAAGAGAGAGGAGAGAGATAGAGAGAAGAGAGAGAGAGGAGAGAGAGAGAGAAGAGAGAGAGAGAGAGAGAGAGAGAGAGAAGATAGAGAGAGAAGAGAGGAGAGAGAGAGAGAGAGAGAGAGAGAGAGAGAGAACGAGAGAGAGGAGAGAGGGAGAGAGGGAGAGAGAGAGAGACGAGACGAGAGAGTGAGGAGATAGGAGAGAGAGAGAGAGAGAGAGAGAGAGAGATGAGAGAGAGAGAGGAGAGAGAGAGAGAGATGGAGAGAGAGAGAGAGAGAGAGAGGGACGCATGCAGGAAAGGCACAGCATGGGGACCACACTTGGGGACCACCCAAAGCGGGTCATTTGCAAAAACATCGAACTCCAGTCGTCAAGACAAAAAAGTGGAAGAAGAGCGCTGAAAATTCACCAGTTTCGCATCGCTGTCCAAGGTACAATTTAAATGCCACATTTTGTTTGGATGTTTGGTCCCAACATTTTGATCGGGTGGATTTCTAGGATCAGAGCGAGAGATTACGCTAGGAAGGGCGCGCTGCGGCAGTCTTTACCCCACCATGACATTGCGAAATCCAGTTGAATGGTAGGATTTTGTGGTGTAATGTGCCGCAATGCTCGACACGCCGCCCACCCTAGGACCACATATGGACTTAAACGGCCGCTGCCGCCAGTCGCAGGCCATCTCAGTTAGTGGCAAATAGCGAGCGCTGAAGAGACTAAGCCCACTCACGCCGCCACTGCACGAGCACGTTAGGGGAAAGGCGATCTGACTAAATGGGTCGCGGGGTGGAACCGACCAACATCAGAAGTCCCGTTTGAAAACAGATGAGGAACACTTAAGAGGGCCTGAATCATTGCCAATCCCTATAAATTGATACCTGTCCATAAATTGTCGGTTTAAAATGCACGCATAGGTTGGGTAGGCGTCCCTCCAGCTGATAGACATGTATTCGTTAACAAATCAGTACCATTGGCTTTGCCAGACAGAAATATGGGGTCGAATAACAGGACCGGCCTGCCCTTAGCACTCTGTTCAGCCTCAGGTACCGGTCCCGCACCTTGTGTCGTAAATACTTGGGTCTTCGCAAGCATGTGTATCGTTTGTGGTGGTCTGCTGGTGGTATCAAACACGACATTTTGGTTTGCTACCTCGAAACAAAACTGCGAAGTTTTGATAGTCAGAGCTTGATCGGCTGCCTCTACACTTATCACTGTTGTCGTTCCAATAATATTTCTAAGTTTGGTCAGTGTGTGCGGAATTTGAACTGAACGCCTCGTTCATTTGATCAGGTGAAATGTGAAATTGCCTTGTTACACCGTGCGTCTGCACGGCGTTCTCACTTGCTCACCTCACGTTCTCAGTTGCTCACCCCACGTCGGCGCTGGTGTTTAAGTGGATGCACGGAACCAGGGCCGTAGACAGCACAGACAACATGAAGATCGCCCAGTTCAGCCTGGAGGAGCTGACTGCCGAGCCGCCCGGCATTCTCAACTACACCACCGGTGGGTGTCACAGGCAGCCCAGCGTACTGAAATAGCATCACCTGTGGGTGTCAGGAGACGCCCGGTATTCTCAACTACATCACCGGTAGGTGTCACAGACAGCCTATCATGCTGAGATAGCAACACCTGTGAGTGTCAGGAAACCTCGTTATTCTCAGCTACGCCACCGGTGTACGCCCACCGTGGGTGTCACAGGCAGCCTAGCATACTGAGATACACACCACCGGTGGGTGTCAGGAGACGGCCGGCATTCTCAACAATACCAAGGCTGGGTGTCAGAGGCAGCTTAGCGTAATGAGCTGTACACCACCGGCGTGCGGCAAGAGACGCCCGGCGCTCTTGACTCCACGACCGCTTCGTGTCATGATCCGCTCAGCATTCTCAGCAACAGCACCAGTGGATGTCACGAGCTGGTCATGATACTAGAGTTCACCAGGGATGGGTGCCATGCCCAACGTGTTCAAATATGTTATTGCGTGTTCACTGAGCTATGGCATGCAATTCAGATTCGCAGCTAATTTCTCTTGCGCTGCATAATTAAGCACTCGTGGCACAGGGTGTTGGATTGGCACCTGTGCGCTGGATCTATCAGTTTTGGGCGGCGGGTAACACGCTCTTCATCCGTCCAGGTCAGTTCAGCACGCTGTCGGCACGGTTCCGGCTGAACCGGGAGAACGGCTACCATCTGCTGCAGACGTACATCCCGACCATCATGATCGTCTCCATCTCGTGGGTGTCGTTTTGGCTGGAGCAGACGGCGACGCCGGCCAGGTGAGCACGTGCCGCCCCGGTGTCGGCCGTGACCGCGCCGCGGAGGGGGGAGCGCTCCCTCTCGCCCGGGGGCTGGTGACAACTCCGGCGCCGCTCACACATTTACAGCGCCCCTCGCAATACAATAGTGCAACAGAACATCTGCAGCCCGGCAACCGGTGCTGCGTGTCCAAGATTTCAGTCATGCTGTCTGAATTAGTCGCAGAACTGGTCCACAAGTTTCGTTTGGTTGTGATTTGCTTGATATCGCCTTTGCCGTATTGCTTCCGTTGTGACGGGAAGCTGCTTACGTGTACACCCCTAATTCAATTAAATTACGCTCAGTACAGTTTCGTGTCGGGCCACGTATCATCACGAGCCTCTCTCGTGGAGTCAAATTACAGTGAACTAAATGTGTCTACTGAATGCATCTAAACGTGTCTACTCACACTGACCTTAACAAATTCATAACTCTGACCCAAGCAGATGTTTTTCAAATGGTAAAAACCCCAAAAGATGCTGTTTAAGTGGTAAAACTCCAAACAGGCTCCAAACAAAAACCCAAACCTGTTCAAGTGGTAAAGATCCAAACAGATGCCGTTAAAATGGTAAAAGGATGTCATACCGTGGACATTGTGTAATTTACCTCAAATATTGATTTATATGGCCCGACAGGCTCTTTGCGAACCATAAGCACCTGGCGTGATGCCGTTGTTCGGCAGGCAGCTGCGGGGGAGCTCTCTGCCTGTGAAGGGACGCTGGCGTCGTTGTGGTTGTCGCAGAGCACAGCTGGGCGTTTTTTTGGGAGAGCGCCGGTAGTAGCGTTTGCGTACTATGACGCTAGAATTGCAACTATTCCGCATGGACGTAAAGTGACATCAGCAGTCCTCCATCCTTGAACTCCAATAAAAAACAACAGTTGTTCCGCAGAGTGTAGTTGGCAGCGTGATAGTTGTAGAGAGTAACGCCATCATGTGTGGATGCTCCGCAGAGTGACCCAGACATTTGGGCTGCTCCGCCGAGTGCTGCTGTCTGTATGTTTGCTCCACAGAGCGACCCAGACATTGGGCTGCCCCATCGAGTGCCGCTATCTGTATGTTCGCTCCGTAGAGTGATCTTTGAAAGTCCATTTAAAGGCCCGCCCGTCCAAAAGAGACCGTTAAAAGCGTGCGTGTTTTGCAGGGTAAAGGTCACGGGCCGGCTGTTACGCACGGCGACGCTCACAGCACGGTCTCTCCTCACAGGAAGGCTGGGAGCATTTGCAGCGGCATTTAATACTGCGATGCTGTGGAAGTGCTGGTCTGAAAGAACCAGGAAAGCTAAAAAAAACATGATTAAGACCCAGCTGATTTACACAAATGGCCAGCATAGATGAAATGACATTGACTGAAGTGCCCCATGTCACTTTCACCAAAATGTGTCCGTGCGTGCTTCACTTGCCCACTTCACTTTCGTGTTTGCCTGCACTGGGCGGGTGCTCTTCCCAAGTTGGCAGAGGAGGCAGTCCCACAGACGCCGAGCTATCGAAACATCAGCGTTTTAGAACTACACAGAAGGCAGCATTGGATAGCTCGCAATAGAGTGCATCATGCTCGTGTCATTAATCACATGTGGAAGCAACCTTTGACGGGACAAACCACGTCAATAGCGTACAGACCGTTAATGTAAACTTCTCCTGTCTTTACACTATGTTTGCTAAACGTGTGGAACGTTGCGTTGTGTAAACATTGCGTCACATAAGTCAACGGAAAAAGAATTTTGCGTTTTTTTACACCTTTCGGTCTTGAAGCTAGATCAAACTGTCTCATGGGTTGAAGAGACACAGCGCATAACGCTGGAGATTTTATGAATTTTACAGATCGCCACTGTGATGCAGGGCATGTTCTTCATCTCAGTGCAGCAATGACCTTAAGAGCTTCATGGTTTGTCGCCTTGCTGGTCGAGTGACGCAATGCTGGCAGAGCCAGATGCCTTTCGGGCTCCTCTGCCTTCAGCTGTAAAGAGTCGGGGCCGGTTGGAGACGGCGCGCGGGCCCGGTCACTGCTGGGCTGGGCCCGGCGGGCCTCGGATGTGTGCTAGCTGTGTGGTACCCATGGGGACATCTGATGATGTGCGGGGGATTGCTGCGGTCGCTACAGATGGCGTGCGAAACAATATGTGTCAGGGAGAGCAGACCAGCCATTTATCAAGCTGTTGATCTTGGCTTGGTGCTTCTTGATGAGGGCTTCTGTGATTTATCGTGCTCACCTCTGGGGAGCATGCGAGTGCGCCACCGGCTTCACGAGATTTTGAGCGCTTAGAGCGCTCAGGGGTTTCTCAGGGGCTATGGTGCAGCCGGGTTTCGAACACGGACCCCTATGTGAGAGTCAAAGGCGCTAACCCCTCGGCTATCTCGCCCTGGCAAGAAAAAATTGCCATCTCGTATATTTGGAACTTTTGTGTTCGTATTTGTTTGGTCGCGTCATTATCCACTCTAAGCTGCCAACGGCCGCACCCAGTTTTGTTATGAACACAAATTTTTCTGGTATCTGCTCTCCGCGAAGGTTTTATCATAAACGATGTTTGGTGTATCTAAGAATGTGACTGAAATGGCCTGTCACCAACCAGTAATATGCGTGGGTTACTTTTTAGCATTTCCATCCGTTGGCCATTAAAGTGTAAAACATAATTATCATTTCGACGAATAACAACTTTTTTCGTAACGCCAAGACGGAACGACCGCCTCGTGCGTCAGGCTTTTGCGTGTCCATAATCGGTTATATATTTGCGTATTGCCAAACTTTACTCCACTCACCCTCTGGCCCTGCCCTTATCATTTGCGCTGGTTCGATTACGAGCATATTCAACTGCTAATGTTGCTGCGCTACACACATATTTGCCTGATGGTAATGCATTTTACTGACGGAATCGTTCAATGTAAGGTGCACATTAGCTCTTAGCCTTCTTTCAAGCGCCTACAATTGAAAAAAGCGGGCTGAAGGAGTGACGAACCCTGCTCATTTCCTGCGACGATCTGAAGTATGGTCGGGGGCGCAGCAGATCATGGTGAGAGAGGGGCACCGCGGTTAACATAAGGCCCCTGCTGGTGGAAGGGCAACAGGAAATCCAATCCTGCCGAAATTATCCAAAACTGAGCTGCCGGATAAGGCAGTTAGCCGAGGCCTTCAGAGGGACACATCATACACCGGTCCCATCCCTGATGCGGCAGGCCCTCTAACCTGGACATCCGGCACAACATCGACACAGGGGCTGTCACTGACGCAAAAGGATCCCTTGCTGGTGTAGGGATCCAAATTGTCACGACTGACACCAAGACGCCATTTCGACAGGGGGCCCTTCGTTCGGCACTACGATCTCTGACTGGCACAGGCCACTGTCTCATTGTGAGTGCGAACACCTGGATCGTCCTTTCTCATGTTTCTTTCTCCCTTTTTCTTTATCTTTCCCATTCTTTCATTTTCAGGAGGGTCTTGAGCAGGGTGAGAGGCCTTTTGAAGCTCGGGGTCTCGCTCTCGTCTCTGTTCAGCCAATGTACTACCCCGACTTGGCGCCCATTGCCCACACAGGATCCCCTGTAAGACACTGTCGCCTGTGAGCTCCTGAGTGACGCTGACACTGTGACCTGTGTCCTGGTCCCCAGAGTGACGCTGACACTGTGACCTGTGTCCTGGTCCCCGGAGTGACGCTGACACTGTGACCTGTCGCCTGTGAGCCCCTGAGTGACGCTGACACTGTGACCTGTGGCCTGGCCCCCAGAGTGACGCTGACACTGTGACCTGTGGCCTGTGAGCCCCTGAGTGACGCTGACACTGTGACCTGTGGCCTGTGAGCCCCTGAGTGACGCTGACACTGTGACCTGTGGCCTGGTCCCCAGAGTGACGCTGGGAGTGACCACGCTGCTGACTTTGACGTCACTGGCAGCCGGCGTACGCAGCGAGTTGCCCCCTGTCTCCTACCTCAAGGTACGTGTGGTGGAGAGCCCCCGAGCGGCATGTACAAATAATTAGCTAGTTTTGAATGGCACACACCCAACATAACGTAGTTTTGTAAATAAAGCATTTTTCGCAACCAGTATGGGATGCGTTTGAAGTTAGATATGCAATACGTACAGAGAGCACATACATGCACAATTAACCATGGTGCATTGAAGGAGACGGGCGTCTGGGGCAAGTGTCCCCTAATGACAGTTTGACGCGTCTTGATATGTATATGAATCAATATTGGCTATAAGATTCTAGAATACACGGGAAACAAATAGTCAAAATGATGCAATGCTGTCAAAAGAAATTTTCCGCGGCTGCCTCGCGCTAAACGGCATTTTTGGAAAAGTTGATTGATGGAGGAACAGTAACCAAACGTATTACGGCAAATTTTGAATGGAGGCCGAAACAGACAAAAGTTTTGCCTTTAAGACATCAACAGGGAAATGTTTCGAATAAAGAAATGTCACAAAAACTAGCACAAGTAAAAAACACGAGTTTTATGCATCCTAGACAATCTCGTTGAAAAAGGCTTGAGACATGAACAATTTTACCTATGCGCAGCAACACGTAGGACCAATAAATGGTCACCTAGGATGGACAGGCGCTAGGCAAACCTCACTGAGAGCGTAGAAAATGTAACAGAGTGGACACTTATAGGAATGTGTGGTACAAGCTGCCACGACGAGGCAGTGTGTTCGAGTCTGGTTTATGTTGACAAATGGCCATTTATTTGATAATCTTTAGTTTAACCTCATTTTTGCGAGTGCGCAGACCTTTGAGGGTTAGGGTTTCCGGTGAGAAGGAATGTATATATTGTCGTGTAGGATGTAAACGCCGACAGGAGTACCACAAAATATTTATCGCGTCTCGAAGATGTAGTTATACCTGGCACGTACGTAACTGCTATCCTTTCGCCATTGCGGGGGATTTTTTGCTCAAGGGGTGCCCGAATGGTACGTTGCCTGGCAGAGGGTGACGTGGGTTGCGCACCTGCCCACCACACCCGCCTGGCAGGCGTCATATGTTTGGTTACCTGGGGCAAGGGTAGGATCAAGGGCAGACTGAACAAGCTGATGTATTGTCCGCCCACTTTTCTTTTCTACTCGAACGGGAAGAACAGATGAGCATTTCACTGAACTGACTATTTTGGTTAAGCTTGTATCCATGCATGGAAACGATGTGAATGTGTTGTCGCTCATTCGATATGCATTTATGTCATCACCATCTGTCATATGGGTGCGAAGGATTGCCTTTTATCGCAGGGATAGCCAAGTACTGCCGATTCAATGGCTATTTATCGTCACAAAATCGGAACTTATGTGTTTTAATGTGTCAGTATGCATGCTTTTATGGGCCAGTCCCGTGTATGTCGGTTGCCTGGTGTATGCATAACTCATGTGTGTTAGGCTCATGCATAGATATACATATATATATATATATATATATATATATATATATATGATGTACATATGTGTCGTGCTCATGCGTAATGATCGGTCATATCTGTCATTATGTATACGTATGATGTGTCACGATATTTCATCGGTCATGTATGCTGCTGCTGTGAATTAGGCGAATGTTGGACAGCCCCAAAGCCTCTTTTCCGATCGTCGAGAGCGTACAAAACATGAGCTTTTGAATTTTACTAGCTTGTGAAGCCTTGTCGAGAAACTGAACTGATTAACACGCGCTCGAGTGGGTGTCAATTTGAGCCCACAAAGGTTTCTTCCAAAATGGTCTCCGAACAGCACGGCGTAGCCGCGCTAAATTTTGTGCAGCTGTCGGCAATTATTAGTGGATCGTTTGATATAAGAAATTTATATGTGCCTGGTAAGGTCGCTGACCTACGAGAGGTCAAAGTCAGGCCATGGATTCAGCGAAAACAATTTCTAGGGAATCGTTCAATCTGATGGAAGAACGGAGTGTTAGACGAGGTCATACATCTCTGAGATAGTTTCTTAGGGAACGCAACAATTGATTGAACAAACTCCATTGACCTTGGGTCAAGTATGAAGGTTGAACCAAATTCTAAACAAATCTGCTTTGTTACCTTAGATCTTGCTGTATGGGGTAGTTTCTGGCGCTCATTTCGAATCTAGTGATAACATGAACCACATTATACATATTCTACGGACTTATTAAAGAGCAGGAAAGGTCACTGATCTTAAATGACCCAGGTCGACATTTTATATTTGGGAACATACTGCCTACCTTCATCTTTGACGCTTGCTCAAACATAAAACTCAAAGCAGTCTTGTATCATTTTGGTCACCATGACCTGCGAAAGGTCACTTCCCTGAAATGGGCACCACTGACCTTTTTCTCAGAACATTTATCTAGGTTTTGAGCATACTTTGAGCACCAATTTGTAGTGCGACCTTTTTTGACCTTATCTGACACACTGATTAAGAAATACGGGTCAAGCATCTGCTCTGTCAATGACGCCGATTGCCGTTAGAATGACGCAAATGTCGCGAGACTTTTTATTGGCCTTCATCCATCAATCAATTTCTTTATCGAGTGTTAGCTTTGCGCTCAACAGGCTTGAGCACCGGTATTGAGTGGACCGGTTTTAGTCCTTGCAATGTTGCCAGGAGTGACGAGCCTCCTTTGATGAGGATCAGTAGCCCGCATGCCTCGCACCATTACGGTTATTGAATGAGTCCTGCCAGCGTCGTTAACGGTTGAGCACACAAAGCTTATCCATTGCGAGCGTTTGAAGAGCATGACGTCTTTAAAGCAGCTTAAGCTTCGGTGAATAATTTGAAATGCGAGTTCCGGGCCGCAGAAGCGGAGGGCCAGCCAACCAACCAGGATCTGGGTGTCGCTAAGTCTGCGATATTCTTTTGAAGTTGAAGTGTACATGTGGTACACGAAAAAAACAGACTCCATAAAAAGTTCACATTCTGAACTAGCCCTTACCAAGCCCTCAGCATGCAGCAATTAACTCTGTTTTCCTAAAATTCGAAGAATTAGCGCCATACTATATGCGTCTATGAAATGAGCACTGCTAGACAGCACTTCGCAGCCTCAGGGGCGGGGAAATGCGTGGGGGAGCGTCCACCATCGGCTCCTGGGAGGCGCTCAAATCTGTTTTGGGACAAATTCCAAATTTTGATGACACTTGTTGATGCCACTTGTAATGAGATTAGTGAAGGATAGTGCAAGTTTGGTTTCTTTTCGTCATCTTTTGGGGGCGGGATTGCATGACCTAGTTAGACCTCCTTCAATATGCATCAACTTACGTTTTTGGGTACTAGTGGTTTGCCTTCTTTTTGAAGGCATCCTTTGAGCTTATGCCTCCAGGTCTGCACCGAATCCAGCCGAACTTTGTGTTGTTCAACCACAACATGCGGGAATCACTTGAGTGGCACGGTCGTACTCACAGGTGTCTTTCCTGAATGCTTACTGGTAGCCCCTACCACTGATTCCACGGTTCGCTGTCGTCTTACGGGATGTGGCTGCGTGTTGCCTCTAGCTCTCTTGGTTTTCGGGATCTGAGGAGCCTTTCAGACGCCTCCCCCCTCATACGGCAAGGGTAAAAAGCTTTTAAAAAAGAGGGCATTTTATTTTAGCCCACTTACTCTCGAGCATGAGTTTCACTGAATAAGCTTTAATGCATAAAAACTGGCTAAGCAATGCGGCGTGAGCCGACTGGTAAGCCTGCCCTGAGTAATCAGCATGGCAGGTCGAAGCGGTCTAACAGGCCACAGCAGCATGACAGGTCATGCCAGCATGACAGTCCACATCAGCATGACAGAGCGTGCCAACATGACAGTCCACATCAGCATGACAGTCCACATCAACAGACTTGCAGCAACTCATGTGTAGTGGTGGTGTTTCGAAAACATGGAGGAAATATGTGGGCCTGCTGACCATCATTCTATGCTTATAGGCGCTGGGAAATCCGCATGCTTTCCGCTCTTTCCTATCAACCTAAACACGGGAATATACTGGTCCATTAGAAGTTTCCGACTTTGCGCATACACGTGAAACAAATGTCCACATTGTAAAATTCAATACCGCTGTGCTAGAAAATACCTAGAGGGGAAAATGACAATTTTTTTAACCGCCTATCAATAATATATGCCTGCATTATTAGCCAGATTGAGTGACTTTAAGAATGAAGTACAATTTATGTTCGGCGAAAACAATTTAGTACAGCGACGCGTCGCAAGATAATACTGGATTCATACAGTGTTGCATTAAGCTGATTGAACATGGTATGGAGCGTTTTGTTAGATTGGCTTTTTCAATAAAGTAAGATAAGTACATCACGAGTGTTGTATATCAAAACGTAGGTTGCGGTCGTCCAGCCATCATAAGGTTTTTTCCGGCTTTCGATGGCCACGTAACTGTCCGATGATACCTAATTGTCCGATAACCACCAGCGTCGCAGTCTCCATGCAGCTTGTGTGCGCGCGATGAATATAACAGGTTCTCCATTTTCATGAGATGTAATGGTTCTTCGGAATATGATCGCACATTCCCCGAGAGCTGGAGTGAAACCACTGCCACTTTGTTCGCTCCGAAATTCACAAGCAGATCATCATGCTAAAGATGCATGTACTTACCTAACCAGACAGAAGTAATATTCCAACTGGTGCATATGCTTCTTCAATAAGAAAACATTTTATTTGTTGGTTGGCTAGAGTCCACAGATCAACAATGAGATAACGCAGCACGAAGCCTGCGTATTGCGGCGCTTGAGAGGCCCAGGCCACAGAAAGCATGATATCGTACAGTTGCCTTCAAGCGTGACGTTTTCCATCAGACGTTCTCAGTAGCCGGTCATCATTAACAGGTAGTATGCTGAAGATAAAAGACTGCTTAGCTCAGCCATTCCGTCCCTGCTGTTTCCTCTTTCAGCGTCGGTGTTGATAGAATGTGTCCTCCTTTGGAAGAGGGGAAGATCCCTTCTTCAAATGCTCGATAAGCAGGTGTGCGTTCATGTATACATGCACCAGTTCATCAGACTTTGTCATGGTAAAAGAACGCCCTATGTCTGTTCCGTGCGGCGAATGCTGCCTTTTTCGACCGTGGGTCGTTGCCGATTCTGACCACTGTGCTGATTTATCGTGAACCTTATATTCAAGTTTCTGACTTATCGGTTATCAGCAGCCACAAATGCTGCATTGCATATATGCATGGATTGGCTTTTCAGCTCCGCCGGACCGCAGGCATCATTTCCGTATCATATATGCAGAGCTATGACAGGACTGTACCGAGTCAGAACTATGCGCGATTTTGCTGTCCAGCGTCCGATCGTCATTGGTGGACGTTTGTGTGTTCTAAGGAGCTCTCATTAGTCACAGCAACGGTCTCTCCTCCTCACAGGTGACCGCGTCCGAGCAGTGGTGACTGCCTTCGGGCCTAACGACGACGTCCTTGCCTCACAGGTGACCGCGTCCGAGCAGTGGTGACTGCCTTCGGGCCTAACGGTGACGTCCTTGCCTCACAGGTGACTGCGTCCGAGCAGTGGTGACTGCCTTCGGGCCTAACGACGACGTCCTTGCCTCACAGGTGACCGCGCCCGAGCGGTGATGGCTGCCTTCGGGCCTAACGGTGACGTCCTTGCCTCACAGGTGACCGCGTCCGAGCAGTGGTGACTGCTTTCGGGCCTGACGACGACGTCCTTGCCTCACAGGTGACCGCGTCCGAACAGTGGTGACTGCCTTCGGGCCTAACGGTGACGTCCTTGCCTGACAGGTGACCGCGTCCGAGCAATGGTGACTGCCTTCGGGCCTAACGACAACGTCCTTGCCTCACAGGTGACCGCGTCCGAGCAGTGGTGACTGCTTTCGGGCCTGACGACGACGTCCTTGCCTCACAGGTGACCGCGTCCGAACAGTGGTGACTGCCTTCGGGCCTAACGACGACGTCCTTGCCTCACAGGTGACCGCGCCCGAGCAGTGGTGGCTGCCCTCGGGCCTAACGGTGAAGCCTCGCCCCATGGGGACTGCGCCTGAGCAGTGGTGGGTGGCTGCCATCGGGCCTAACGATGTGTGCTCTGCCCCCAGGCGATCGATGTGTGGATCGGCGTGTGCATGTTTTTCGTGTTCGGCGCTCTCCTGGAGTTCGTGCTGGTGCACCACCTGGCCAAGAAGCGCAAGTTCCCCGGTCGCCAACGCAAGAGCGTCAAGGAGATGTTCTTCTCCAGCGACGACCCAGAGCCAGGGCAGTCCGGCGCCAAGAAGCAGACCCACGTGGCGCAAGCCAAAGTCGTGGACAGGGTGTGCCGCGTGCTCATGCCATTCGCGTTCATCACCTTCAATGTTATCTATTGGACCTACTACGGCCTCGGCTAGGATGCGGTATGGCAGGTGGTGGCCGCCGGTGGCGATGGCGGCGACATGCGCGCTTCGATGACGGGTAGCTGACGTGGAGGGTGCAGGCGTGGATGGCGTTGGACCGGGAGGACGGCTGACGAGGTGTTTCGCTGTGCGGTGATAATGGACGAGGCCCCGGTGGCCGTTGTCAGCAGCGGCGTAGCACGGCCTCGGGAACCAGTTGGCAGCTGCTCATATTCACCCGAGCACCTGACAGCATTCAGAAACTGGAAGCAAGGCACTCAAAGTTCGTTTGGAAGCAGGCATCGGTGTGACATGAGGGACTTCTAGCAGCCAACAACGGCGGATTTTCGGAAGAGATGGGAGGGCAAGCCCAATTGTGACATAACGTCTTTCCATGTATCTCCGCATGGTTGGTGTTAACCCTCTAGAGATGCGGCTCTCCCTCGTCGTTTCCCCTCCAATGATACCGTTCCTGATCACTTCGAACGATTATATAATGTTTTTCCACACTGACTTTCGCCCTTTGAAATCGCACATTAGCAGCTCTCCTGGATACCTCTCCGAATTAGCCTGCTTATGCTTGTTATGCCTGCATGATATGAGGTGGCGAGTAGGTGCTGGGTCTTATTTGCCCGACCTATTAAGGCCCTTGGAGCATGAATTAAGGCATATTTCGCATTCGTATCTCCACCGGCTGTACATCAGAAACGCAAATGTTCCGGGCTGCGAGTTTGCTGAATCGACTCAGGAACAATTGTGCGGCGCTTGACACCCGCTGTCAGATGCTAGCTACTGCTTCAGACCTCACCTTCCTTCCCCTTACCGGCTGTAGACCTGGCTACATCCTGCTGGCTATTGCTCTATTATCGCGCTGGTATCTAAAGGCCATCAGTGCTACCAGTGGACTTACACTCGATATTTTGCATGCTGCCATAGCCTAGTCTGCTTAGAAGGGTGTTGGAAATGTTTGCCTTGCCACCAACATGGAAACCACCTTTTCTGCGAAACGTACGGTATTTAAAGCCTGTGATGTTTCAAACCATTTGCGGTCGGATCAACCATCTGTTTGTCCCATTATTGTCATCAAGTGTCCTTTTCGCAATGTGTAAAATGTTTGCGAGACTAAGATGGTCCAATCTGTTCGAATGCGTTGGTATAAATAACTTTTGCACGAAGTGTCCCCATAAACATCCCACGCTCCGTGTTCGCCGCTTGAAATTATATCTTATGATTCAACATATAATATAAATTTAAAACTCGCCTGAACAGGACACACGCGCCGAAATATAGTGAACTTTGCGGCTTATTTATTGTATTTCATTCATGTCTGGGAATGCAGTGGAGAGTGTGCGGTATCGCATTTGCGGCGATCAAGAAATTAGACACCTGACTCGGTGAGTTAGAAGGAACAGCCAGCTTCTCGCAGCTCGACATCGTGCGAGGGACAAACTATGTGACACGAGGCCGGCTTGTCATTTACATCGTTTCACCTGTAGAAGTATTATCATGACACACTACTGTTTCAATTCATCATGCCCCATAAACACACCAGCTAATGACCCTACACATTTCCATCATGTCCGTTATGTGGGCCCAAGTGCTATTCCGTGCTAACGTGTTGTCGAGTGATGTATTCCAACATACCCGCTGTGCCAGCCCTTTAGCACGTTCATGCCAAATATATGCTCAATTGGACGCCTGTGTGGATAGCAAGTTTAACAAAATCAATTAATAAAATACTATGTTAGAGGAGTTCCCCATAACTTAACAAGCTTGTTCAGGAGTTGACATCCAGAACTTTGCCGACTGCTGTTGCTCATTCTCAGTTAGGCTAAAAGGCATGCTGCAGCATACGCGTTCGCTGATGCGATCGCGTGGAACCTCGACCTCAGAAGGCATCAGTATACGCTTTCACGCCTCTGTCAGCATAGCTAGGCAGCCATTCGATGATGGTTGCAAAATGATGTCATGCGGTTATTGAGCGATAAGTTAAGAGCGATGATATAAATTAAGTTAAGATAAGAGCCGCTCGTTCCGGAGGACTTGGCCTGCAGCTGCTTTGTCGGCAAGTGACCCGCAGTTGTATGCACACTGTCGCAGCAACGGGTGTGCATCAGTGGTTTGTATACCGTGCATACCTAAGTACCTAGAACGAAAACCAAACAATGATATGCGTGTTGTCTGACCCATTGCAATTTCTCGGGATCCTTCGCACGTTCAGCGTTTCCAAAGCACCGTACTCAGCTGGCCATTTATTGATTGGTTATAAAAGCGAGGCAGCCATTCGTATGACAGGCTGGATGCGGCAGAAATTCAGGCGATATGCAGCAGACCCTTTCGTGAATTTGTGCCAATTTCCCGAAGTACTCAAGCATACCTACCACCACATAACCCGAGAGCATTTAGTGAATGAACCGACAGCCTGTGGCGTCGCCTCCTGGACGGTACCCGGCAGATCAGCAGATCCCAGCTATGGGATCGCGCGGATCGACGCAGTCCTCGGGTGATGCGGAGTAGGCAGATGCTGGCGGAACGACGCGGCCGTCGGCGGTCCGACGAGCACACCACAGCTGGCGGGAGCTCTGCGCCAGCTGCGGGCGACAGCTGCGCCTATCTCCGTGAATATGTGTGGCCGCCGCGGCACCGGCACCACAGACCGCTCTCGCCGGCCTCCCTGACCGCTCTCGCCGGCCTCCTTGGCCGCTTGTGTGTACCGGAGTCGTGTGTGGGGCTCGCTGTGCCATGGACGGGCTTGTGTACCTCCACGTCTATTGGCTTTAACAAGGGATTTAGGACCGTTGTGTGGGATAAAATGACGTAAAACACTGTTATAGCACTGTGGATACCCATAGCAATAAGTTAAAGGAGGTTCCACCTCCGGCTGCAGCCACGTTCGGGTAGCGACGTTAGTTAAAGCAAACATACATCGAGAGCTTCCATCCACATATGCGTCTTTCGCGCGTCCAACAACTTTGTACACGGTGCGAAAGAACGGCACGCTTGGGGCACGCATGCTGTTCTTACTCTGGAGGTACTGCATCAGCGAAGCAGCATCACGGTCAAGAAGCGGGTCATATGCGCCACCGTCACCCACCGCTGGGAGCAGGAGCGATGGCAGCTTCAGGGGCAGTTTCACAGCACTGGGCGCGGCTAACGACGGCTTCGTCTCAGCTTGGCTTCTCTGTCACACTCGCAGGCGGGCACTCGTCGGAACGGGACTATTCAGAGGGCAGGGCTGCCAGCGGACCGCCGCTGCCATCGGGTGGTGGCGCGGCGGGGCCCCCTCACTTCAGCACGCTGTAGATGGACTGGATGTAGGCGAAGACGCTCTTCCAGTCGGGCTTCTCCATGGCCACCATGTCGTCGGGCTCCAACAGAGGGAAGATGCCGGCTCTCTCGCTGACCGGTCAACAGAGCCATTGTCACGGCACGCCATGATGGGTCACGATATCTTTAAACAAGGTTCATGAGCATCCTCGGTCGCACACACACAAGTCACTTCACTCAGTACGTGAGCTAAAAGCTTTGCATCGGTGGCAAGGAATCAATAAAAAATAAGGGTAAAAATGGTCATACACCACGCTAATTTTTCTTTACAGAGCATTCCAGACGCGGGATTTTGTGCTCTGCTGGGACGCCATACAGAGGTAATCTCCCACGTTTAGGAATCACTTGCTGTTGTACAAATTTGAGGGCCTGAAAGGCAATTGTGCGAGCGGCGCGCGTCGAGCGGTATAGCGGATTTAGCAACGTTCGGCGGGTTTGACTCACTCGGCGGTTCTGAAGGCCAAGTCGAAGTTGTAGCGCCGATTTCTAGGATCCAGCTTGCTGAAGTCGAAGGCGTCCGGGAAGAAGTGATGAATGAGCGCGCAGAACGCGATGCCATCGCTCCAGCTGGTGGAGAAGTTCTCCACCTTCACTGTCTGGAAAATTCACACGGTCCGAAAGTGAAAGGATGCAGAAGCGCTGAAGGTCCGTTTCTATGCGTCTTCTTCTGCACGGTGAAACCTGAGCGTCGAAAAGCTTTGTACGATGCTTGTGATGCAGGTCAAGAAAGGCAATCCCATGCAAACCTAAGTTGAAATGTGCAGGCAACATAGCATTGAGACATAGAGACATCGCATCGAGAGTTCTTGAAAAGAACATGAAAGCGACTACGGAAAGGCTTCGCAACAACAACACTTAAGCAACTTGAATGCGTGCCGTTTGAACGCTTATGGATCAAGTGCGTCCCCTTGAAGCCTCTCGAGCAGAAACTGGGAATACAAAACGTGGGCCTTATTGGTGTCCTAAACAAAGTTTAGTTCCCCAACAGGCGCTGGACGGAGAGCAAGACAATCTGCTCTGTGTGCTGGCTCACCTTGTAGTCCCTCAGCCGGCACTGGACCCAGAACAACATGACCTCCTTGGTGCCCTGACCCTGAGGGGCGATGTCCAGCTCAAAGCCATCCCTGGAACAGTCCATTGGTTTGCTGCTATGTCTGCCCCTTCAAACGAGGTCCTAGCAGGTGTCGCGACAGTGAACATAAGCAATCCACACAGACCAGATAAAACAACAGTGGTTACACAGCCCAGCCACTCCTTGCATGCGTGTCGTAGCTTATGTGTTTACTGTGCGCGCAGTGCATATGCCGCTATGCAGTGCATCACCACAACGGCTGGGCCACTTCTTAACCCGGCTGACGGTGTATCTTAACGGCCGCTTACTAACCTCGCTACAC
This sequence comes from Pollicipes pollicipes, assembly GCF_011947565.3. NCBI lineage: Eukaryota > Metazoa > Arthropoda > Thecostraca > Pollicipedomorpha > Pollicipedidae > Pollicipes > Pollicipes pollicipes. Next base: position 41,151,897 of record NW_023597054.1, on the reverse strand, counting down.
TAATGGTGTATTTTACAAGCATCAACCAACTGGACGTCGAGAGTTCTGTTACATCCGATAATCTACCAGTCAGATCGAATGCGTTCAACGGCGGTCGGTGACGCGGTTCATTTCCGTCTTGAAAACATCGTGCTGCCGTACGCCATACGACTGGCAAAGTCTCAGTGCCCGTGAAATATCACGAACGTTACCGGAATCCGTCCGTACAAATATCATTGTGTAAAATGGCATTTGCAGCTACGTATAAAAACGGACCGCAAATATAATTTTACACGCTTATGAGTGACCTTACGTGACTGCTGTTGGTGAACTGGTGTTATCTCATCCCGCGTGATGGACACCTGTCACACATGATGATCATTTGATGAATCACGTGAGCTAAATCGCAAACAAGATGAAACAAAACAGGACTGAGTTGCTGACCATGGCATCACAAAGGGCCGCACAGGCCTTCGCTGATGACGTCATTACTCTGTGATGACCTGACATCAACATTATTGTTCGCTAGGATGTTTCAGACGGATCGCTCGACGTTTGGTAAAGTGTTGTGGACATAATGAGTTCAGTCGGAGATTTTTCATTAAATGGAGTGTTTCCAGGATTCAGGAAATTCTTAGAGACTGAACAGGGTGACGTCAACGACAGCACGAATACTGGCCCTCGGCTAGCGGATGCATACGCCCTCTGCGTCCGCGATAAGGCACACGGTGAACCGAGCTCGCTCGCGCTCATCGCCCAAGCGAATGGCAGGCACTGTGCGAGCCCGAAGCACGAGGTGGAACCGTCTGCTCTACGTGCTCCGCTCGAGGACGGAGACTGGGACGCGGTATTTCTACAACCAGAGCGCTGAACCCATATAAATATAAGAACGTCCCACCAGAATTCATTGGACCGAAATCCCGGGTATTCGCGCGCCGTCGGGGGTATTCCGGACGCCGACTTGGACTTTGAACTTTTTGACCTCGTTTGACCAAAAAATCGCGGCCTAGTGACCTGAACTTTTATCACAAATAAGGCAATATACAGGTCCATCTATCATGTGAATTAGGTGTCTCTGGCTCTTTTAGCTTTTGAAATCTCGGGGCAGTCAAAGCCCCCCTCCCCCTCCCCCACTCGAGCGCAACGCACTCAATCGGCCACCAGGGCGCGTGTTAAACTTGCAGGACGTAAACTCAATCGCTATACAACTGTTTTCCCTTTACAGGACATCTCGAAACCAGATAAAAATGCAGTCATTTAGGCGCGAGAAGGACTTGCAAGTGTACAATAAACACACATGTTATTGGCTAAGCATGCCTGGCATGTAGTTGTGACTCATGCATCATTTGAATCAAGCCAGTGAGGGTACCGATAATGAAGCGGTGGACGCGCCTGCGCTAACCACTGCGCGTCTTGGAAACCAGAGGTACGGGGTTCGGTTCTCCGCGGTGAGATTCCCTTCTCCCCCTTCCTGCCCGGGTAAGAGGCAGACGGCGCCATACAGCTTCAGCAGCTGAGTGCGTCGTAAAGTCCCAATGACACACACACACGATCACAGCAATTAAGTACCGATCAGCCTGCTTCTCTGCGTAGCACATAGCTTCACAGTAAAATACAGCAGCTGACTGCATTGTTGTACATGATTGATGACATCTCTCTTCCTTTCGGAAAAAACTCCCAACATTTGCCGCCATTGAGCTCGTTGCCCGCCAACGACCAACATGGCGCCAGTTGGCGTATTACAAAGTCGCCAGCTGGCGCTTCAGCCACATTAATCATCTCCAAAATAGCATACTCCTCGATGACTGATGACTCTCTCAAAGCTGACCGCAAACGATCTTGTGGGGTGCATAACGTGTCATTTACATTGAAAAATATGCAAACAAGCACCCTATGAGTGCAGACCCGCAACATGGACAGCCATGAATGCAATATAGGTGTAGCGGAGTTCCAACTGCTTGGCGCGATATCTATTCTGGTGACGACATAGCGCATGCCTGTACTTCTCGCGAATCCATCAAAGATAACCCTAAAGCGTCTAGTTGGCGGCACGTGCCACAGCGCCGGTAGAGAATCGGCCTACTGATGTTTATACTGACGTTCGCGTCACACAGCAATGTTCTCACGTACAATAAGCACCACCAACAGTCTTCAAATATTTTGAGTCGTCAGAGTCTAATGAATCTTCCGAATCCAACGAATCTACTCGGTAACATACCGCTCTCCTTATATGCTACTTTCACGAGGAATAACCATGACCATGGTGTATGTATATGATCTGATGAGTTACCGATGAAAAAACGTGTACCTCGCACGAGGGGTGGGATAAGGATAGGCTAAATCGATGAAAACGAACGGCGGTTTGGCGATTGGCGAAAACTGCTTGGCGATTTATAAAACTGTCCGATGTAAGAAATGTTGCATGGCTAGGCGCCAACGTTGACTTTTTAAAGGGAAATATGCAATATAATCAATGACAAAATAGTCTGTTGTTGAGAACATGAAGCCGTTATTTTAGCTTCCAGCAGATCGGTTGGCCTGATTCAAATGGCCCATTTCCCATGTCCGGTTAGACTTCTTCTGGCGGTTCCCAGACTCTTCCTCGGCTTGCGCGGGAATGGTTTCAGTACACACCACTGCACACAACCAGGCGCGGCCAGTAATGCGGCACAGGTTTACCCTGCCCGATAGCAGAGTCGTTATCTTTTGTTATTTTTTAAAAATTTATTCCGAATGGTTTGTATGGGTGACTTCGAATTCGGGGTACCTGCTAAGCATAGCTTGTTGCGTGTACCCTGAACCCACCGCCCAAACGTACCGTCCAGTTCAACAGCTAATTTTGCCTCCGCCCTTTCACCAGACAGGAATGCGGAGGGTTTTACGTGCCGCACAATGCTGCGACACGGCCGCCTCGGGTCTGGGTTGAACCTCGTTGGCCAGTTGCCAGCTGGCCTTTCCATTTCGGTCGGGTCAAACAATGCGCCCACTCTGGGACTCGTACCCAGTGCCGCTGGATTACGAGTCCAGCATCTTTCCCCAAGACCACGGAGGCGGCAAGTATCTATCGGTATCTATGTATAAACATGATTTCAAAGTGAGGTTAATTACAAGAAAGCGACAATTCAGTTTTCGATCGACGCCCTCCGCAGAGTTAAGGCAGGGATGATGGGTACGATTTCTGTAGTTGATTCTTCATCGGCCGTACTAAAAAAATGTGATTTTGCCGGTAGGCCTGAAGTCCTCTACAGCTTTCACGAGGCGTGATATAGTCGATCAGCAGACCTGGCAACCCCTCCACCCCCACCCTGCCTGACTTGGCTTGATCTGAGCTGTCCAATCCGGTGAGGTTAGGTCAGATCTGGTCAGATCTGGTCTGGTCTGGTCTGGTCTGGTCTGGTCTGGTCTGGTCTGGTACGGTCTGGTCTGGTGCCGCTAGACGAGACCAAACTAGACCAGACCGAAATCAGATCAGGCCAGACCACATCAGGCCTGACCGTATTAAACAGTTCAGGTCAGGCGAGGTCAAATATGGTTGGGTCAGGTCCGGTGGGCGATAGAGGAGAAAAGAACGGGGCAGAAACAGTACAGGACATGACAGAACAGTACAGGACAAATCAGATGGGGATCGAGCGAGACCGGTCATGATTGGCCTGGACCAAACCAGGATCGGCCAGACCTGAGGCAGGGAAAAATGAGAGAGGACCAAACACTGGCATATCGGGTGCGGGTTAATTCTGGACATTTTTCCCGGAAGATAAGAATGGGGGTCGTCATGTCCCCTGCCCTTGCCATTTTTTAAACAAAATTACGACACCTGACGTGCTGTGTAACGGCCCTATCTTTGCTGTCTGTATCCTCCCAGGTCCGTTCCTGTCAGGCCTTTTCCGTCTTCTGCTGCATGCTTCTGTCTGCCTGTGGTGCGGTCTGTGGTCGGTCTGGTGCAGGCCGGTATAGATAATCTGGTCCTGACCTGTCCAGTTGGTGCTATCCTGTCCATGTGTCGGCGACACGCAACGCGAGCAGAGATTTATCGTGATTTTGACGACACGGCCTCATCGCGCTCTATCTGTTACAACGCACTTGGTGACGTCATTTTACAACACACACTTAACGGCCATCGCCAGATTTTGTCGCCGCGCACGTTAATCGCGTGGCTGTTTGAACTAGGCATTGCGTTACCTGTGTTACCTGATTGACCTACAATCTCGCATGGTATTATTTGAGACCGCTTTTAACGCAACACCCAGATCAGTATCTTGACAGATTTGACGTAACCCACTGGGCATTGCTCACGCCTTGCACAGCCGCTCACTCCGCGCTTTGTGTGCAGATCGGCGTTGGTCAAGTGATTAACGCAGATACGTAGATGCTGCAAACACCGCGATGATTGCTTATCAACAGAGGGTAACACCACGAGGCAGGACATCGCGACTAACAGCCATGACAGCCGACCAGTCTGAGCTGGTTTTCCTCGTGACGAGCAGAGAGCGATGGTAGACCGAGATCGGATGTCATATAGATCGGATAGATAGCCCGGGATCGGATGTCATATAGATCGGATAGATAGGCCGGGATCGGATGTCATATAGATCGGATAGACAGCCCGGAATCGGATGTCATATAGATCGGATAGATAGCCCGGAATCGGATGTCATATAGATCGGATAGATAGGCCGGGATCGGATGTCATATAGATCGGATAGACAGCCCGGGATCGGATGTCACGGCCACTGTCGCGGCTGTTTCCTCCCGCAAATTGCAGCGGTGAAGCGGAGGAGGGGAACACAGGGCGCCACGCTAGGCAGTCGCGATGACACCGAATCGACCTCCACAGCCCACAGCGGACGACGTGGCAGGCTGCAGTGCGTGAGGAGGGCTACAGGGGCGGGCAATAAGCCATCTCGCACCCAGACAGGGACGCAGTTTCGCGAAATGAGCTGGGATTTTAGCACAGAAAAATGTTGACGGCCATTTTCCAAATGCATCAACAAGCGGGTTTCTCCCATGGATTTGGCTCATGCATTTCTCAAAGCTATGGAAGGGGGACTGGAGCCCAAACCTGGAAGGTAAGAGGGGGGGGGGGGGGAACGGAACCCCTAAGATGTAAGGCTAGAGCCCCCACCCCCAAAAGGAAAGAAAACTACACCTGTGCACCGCGTCCTTCATTCCGTCAGCCCCACCACCCTCTCAGCGGCTGGGTACAACCGAGGTACTGATGTGAGGGGCGTGACGACTGTCGTCAGCCAGCCGCCGGTGTCGATCACAGGCGTCAGTGAAGTGAGGGAGTGGGTGTAGCGGGCGGGACGTCAGCAACGCCCCACGCCGGCCGGCGCTGGGGGCGCAGCCGCGGCCCATGGCCCTTGTGAGCCCCTGTACCATCGGAACAGGCGCCACCTATTTCAAAACAGTCCTATGTCCGTTCCCCTAAAATGCTTGTCTAGCTTTAGACTAGGGGACTGGGGTCAGAACGTGTTACGTGGATGAGGAGCGTGCAGCGAGCCAGGGCACAGCTGTACTCTGTGCTTACCTTTAGAGTTGCCGGCTTTGGATTTTCCAGCTGGATTCTGGCCTGAAAGGAAGGCGTACCGTCACAGAACAGATAAGTGGGTACAGTGTTGACAGACAAATGTTTAAAACCACACCCAGGAAGAGGGCAGCGTAAAATTCTAAAGTGATCACTGAGCTCCGCTGTCACAGTGTTCCCGGGTGCACCATGGCCTAGGTAACACTGAAATGGCGTACCCGGTGGTCGGGTTCTCTACCAGACAGACGGGCCCCGTGCTAAAGGTCAGCTTCGCGGGCACTGCAAGCATTCGTGACGGTGGACGCAGCAGTTTTCGCTCCCCGCTCGGGAGACTCGCTAACCGTCTCGATTCATGCAGGAGATCACTATATCCGGCAACAACCACGCAACATCCTCCACTGGCCCATGATGAAACGCCACACACGAACAGCATGCCGACACGCGCCGCAGCCCGTAGCCGAAGTCGGTGGGGTGACCCACACTTCTGGAAACGCCACAAGGTGAACTATGATAGATCACTGACACTAAAGCCGACAGCAACGACTGCTCTGCGTTCCGGATGACGTCACAGGAGCGCTCGAGACAACAGTCGGAAGCGTCCAAACGAAGCGCAGAAAAGCTCGAGTGTGGGTCGTTATTGGCTGGAACTTTTAATCTAACGGACTAACGAAATAATGCCAACTTCACCATTAAACATACCCTGTCATTTTGACAGTTCCAAGTGCGGGTAACATCTATCAACAGTCAGATAACGCTTGAGGTCTAGGACAGTAGCTCAAACATACATACATACATACATACATACATATATATATATATATATATATATATATATATATATATATATATATGTATGCATGAATGTATGATGAGTTACGTATGCATATGCACATATATTCATTAATATGTATGTAATGCATACCAACGTTAGCCATAGAGCAAGGCAAAAAAGTTTCTCCCGCCTTATTTTGAGCATTCAACATTTTGGGTGCATTTTGGATTACATGACTGATCCAACATCAAAGGTAGACAATGTACGTTAAAGTGCTGTATTTCTGGAATGAGCCATGCTCATTTTTAGTTGTTCGCTCAAATGATAAAAGACAAACCGCTGCATCTTTTCCCACATCGCAGTAATTTATTACCCGAAAGCTGGTAGTGTTAATAAAGTTGAGATTTGAAGCATAGATAAAAACATGAAAGGCCTTGCGTTCCTCAGTTTTAGGCATGATGAGTCAGAGAGAGCTCTCATGTTGACAGCAATTGACCTTCAGAATACCAGGAAGTAGTGGTCAAAAGACGCTTTGAGACACTGGGCGGCGACCCGGATTTTGGGCGGAATGGGTAAAATTTTCCAGGGGCACCTCCTGGACAACATGGGGCCTCCTTGCAGGAGCCTACTGGAAAGGTCCTGCACATTGTCGTATTCGAGGAGAAGGCGCTGAGGGCGTGTGCCCCCTAACCAGACTGCCACATGAAAATTTGCAAGTAAATATTTGTTCAAGTTTCATTTCATTCATTTCATCCATTCAAGTAAATAAATGTCGACAGCTAAAAATCGGGAACGAAGGCCTTCTAATCACCCAGAAAAAATCTCGCTGACTCATACAGGGCGTCCTGTTCCAGAAAAGAGTCTCCCGATACATAGAGGGGCATGCTAATTCATAACAGCGTGCTTACGGCTCATGAAGAGGATTCCATATCTGGCCAAGGGGCCCTGCTATCCGAGAGCAGGACACCCTGATCCGGAACGGGGGCCATCTTATGTATGAAATTGCCTCCTGCTCCGGAAATGTGGCATTCTGAATGTAGAGGGGCCTCTTAAACTCGCACAGGGGTCTCCATACTTATTACAGGGACATCCTGAGCCATCGAAGGGCCGTGCTTAAAACACATTGGGTGCTCTGATCTAGAGTGTTGGCTAACTCACTCATGAAGGTGACTTCAGGACCCAGCAAACGGGTCTATTGATGTGGCAAAGGGACTTCTGAGCCCAATTTACCACTCTCCAGCTGAGCTATGGGCCTGCTTTATCTGAATTTTGGTACTCTACGTGTAACTACAATGCCTTCAGTTGGGGAAAAAGGAGCCTTCCAATTTTTAGGGAGTTAGAGGTGTGGAAAAAGCATACTCTTGCAGCCCTGCCAACAGGCAGCGGACAACTGACCCCTATGCCCCCCCCCCCCTTCCCTGCTGAACCGTTTCTGTTCAGACAAATATTGGATAAAGGCATTGTCAGAACTCGATCTTTTAAGATGTGCCTATTGTCAATAATAAACATAACATTAAAAACCAAACACGTGAACACAGAAAGCACCTCAAATCCGTGCAGACACACTATCAGTTCTTTCGGTTGCTTCACTGAGACATAGGCGGGTCGCCTGGACAGTTGCCTTTATGACCTCGGTTGGAAGACCCCCACGAAGCGCGACGGCAAGCGATTCCTGTACTCGGTCTGCGGCTTCGTGCAAGGAAGGTTGATCCATCGGCATGACAAGCAGTCCTATTTTACTCCAGCAGAGCAAGCGGCCCGTGCCTCGGCTCGACTTGGTGATAAATACACACAAGCGGAATACTACCAGCATAGTTCACAAAAAGTCGGGCAATATATTTTGTCCTTCGTCTTCGTACTTTACACGGTTACGTTCCAAACGACCCCAGTTTTAAACACCACCATGGATGAGTGTTTATTTGGTTTGGCCATAACGGAAGGCTTCCATGACGGGAAGTCTCGCGAGTCGCAGCTATATGATCTGCTGCGGTCGCTCAAACATTCCAAAACCACGTTAGGTGTTAAAACCTTCAGCATTCCACTGCACACGCTTTTGGAGGCTGCAATTGAATCGTTTATCCTGTATGCCATACATGCCGTTGTGTACGCGCTCTAGAATTATGTACATTTTTCGTACCATGAACACCGAGCACGAGAGGTCACTGGGGTAACGCAGCTGTCTTTGGTTTTGACGCAGGCAGAGCAGGCACACACACACAATATTTTTTAACAAGCACGCACACGTGATAGCGTTTCCAAATTTCATGACGCTATTAGCGTGTTTATTACGTCATTAACCCACTTTTCATGTATAGCACAAGCTCTGACAAGTCCTCACATACTCATATGAGCAGCAACACTCAATGCGACTGAAAGAGTCACGTTTAAGAATATGAACTTTGGGGATTTGGAGCGCAAAGTACACCATTAACGTAGCATGAAACGTGAGTTATTATTGATAAAAGCAAAACAGTGAAAATGCATCCATTGCCTCACATGCACAACTAATCTTTCTTCAAAGATAGAGGGAAATTGAAAAGAGCTACGGGGACATCAATCCTGGTGTCGAGTAAAATATCCCCATGCCTCACTGGAGGAGTACCTTTAAGCTTTTCGTAAAAGAAGGGTCATTGCCGTGTTAGCTCCTCTCTAGCTGCACCAATGCATTTCAATTCAGAGTGGTAGCCAACACACGTGGAGGTGCATACATTCAGTTTAGAAGACAAGGCGAGGCATTAGCATTGGCGCTTGGGCAGCTTTCAAAAAAAATGGCCAGCAGCTCAATATAAGCCACGCACATATAATTAGCATCAGCGTAAAAGGAGTGGATTAGAAATAGCACGGATGCACCAAAACGTTGCAGTCTTACGCTCTGTTTTGTGTTCACAGCCGAGCTTTATCCCAATTCACTAAATGCACTACAATCCCTCCTTCGCGAAGTATTTTCTGACTAACTCCAGAGTTTCTGAAACGAGAGTTGTCCTTGATGATTGCGTTCAAGTCGAGGAGATGCCTATACACGTTGTCTCCCGGCCGATTCGCGTCACGCCGGGGCACAGAGCGACCCACCCGTGGGGAGCGACTGGGGTCAAGGTCACGGCTGATCCCCGAGCGAGTCCGTCCAGTACCCACTGACAACCAGCTCCGTGGCTCGACCTACGTAGCTCTGCGTCTGCATGCATCGGTCTCCGACAGTGGTGGGAAGCGCCATCATTCTCAGGCTTCCAATAGCGCTCACCAATCCCCCCGGCCGTGCCTCGAAAGTCCTCATGAATATCGTGTCACAAATCAGCAGAGAAATTGGAGTCGGGGAAGCAAAATGAACAAGTGGATATGCGATCACTTGTTTGAGCTTGCCACTGCAATGTATGGCAAAGCGCACGCCGCACGCTGGATCACATGGACTACAGAGTGCGATACGCGACGGCAGTCTCTCGCCCCCAGCGGACATGTGGCCTCCCGGGTCAGCGTGGCGCGGACGAGGGGCGCTGGCTACCCACCCTCTCCGATCTGCGAACGTCGAGAGGATGTGGCTGAGCTCCTGGAGGCTGTGGGCGTCGCTGGAAGAGACAGACAGCGGGTGACCTCGCCATGCATTGTGACCCGGCCGCCTGGTGTGACAGACATTGGACCAGTTCCGAGATGGCATGCTCCATCATGACGTCACGCAGAACGTTTGAGCCTTGTCTGATTCCACTGCTCACAAACCTCGTGCTCAGGGACGGAGCCAACGATTTTGCGATGAGAGGGGAGAGGGGAAGGGCAGGATTTCCAGGCACCCCCTCACTGCAGGGCCTCCTGGGCATTGCCACATTCGAGGAAAGGGTACGCACTCCCTTATCAACTGATACATATATCGAAACCAATGTTAATTCATGTCAACAACAAAACCAAATCCAGAATGATGGCCTTCTCATTAGTCCAGCGCTTTTCTCGAACAAGTAGATGGCCTCCATTTTGTAAAACAATATTTTTGTTCTAGAAAGGACCACCTGGTACATACAGAAGAATCATGATCCAGAACAGGGTCCTGCCCATTCACATATGGTTGCCCCAAATTCAGTAAACGGCCATTCATCACCAATCAGCGCTTCCTGAGCTGGCAATGCCGCCATATGATACAGGCAAGTACATCCTGTTTCAGAACAACAAGGAACAACCTGATGAACATGGGGTGCCCCCCAATCCAGTATAGGAGCCTTCCAGTTCATAACGGGGGTTTCACGAGCCACTAGCACAGGGCTTCCTCAACACAGTTGGGCCTTTTGTTGCACAAGATGAGCTCACTGATTCGTAAAAGCCGCCTTATGAACCAGAAAATAAACCTCTTGATAAAGCAAATAATCTTCTGAACCTCATTTAGCACTCATCTGGCTCAGCTGGAGGAGCCTCCTTGGTCTGCGTTTTGGTATTCTACGCGAGCTATTAAGCCTTTATTTTGGGCCAAATGGGCCCGTCAACATTTTGAAGCGGCAAACGCATGCTCTTGCCGACAGA
>NW_023597054.1:41122169-41141115 GCF_011947565.3 Pollicipes pollicipes | reverse complement strand
AACCAAATTCTAAACAAATCTGCTTTGTTACCTTAGATCTTGCTGTATGGGGTAGTTTCTGGCGCTCATTTCGAATCTAGTGATAACATGAACCACATTATACATATTCTACGGACTTATTAAAGAGCAGGAAAGGTCACTGATCTTAAATGACCCAGGTCGACATTTTATATTTGGGAACATACTGCCTACCTTCATCTTTGACGCTTGCTCAAACATAAAACTCAAAGCAGTCTTGTATCATTTTGGTCACCATGACCTGCGAAAGGTCACTTCCCTGAAATGGGCACCACTGACCTTTTTCTCAGAACATTTATCTAGGTTTTGGGCATACTTTGAGCACCAATTTGTAGTTCGACCTTTTTTGACCTTATCTGACACACTGATTAAGAAATACGGGTCAAGCATCTGCTCTGTCAATGACGCCGATTGCCGTTAGAATGACGCAAATGTCGCGAGACTTTTTATTGGCCTTCATCTATCAATCAATTTCTTTATCGAGTGTTAGCTTTGCGCTCAACAGGCTTGAGCACCGGTATTGAGTGGACCGGTTTTAGTCCTTGCAATGTTGCCAGGAGTGACGAGCCTCCTTTGATGAGGATCAGTAGCCCGCATGCCTCGCACCATTACGGTTATTGAATGAGTCCTGCCAGCGTCGTTAACGGTTGAGCACACAAAGCTTATCCATTGCGAGCGTTTGAAGAGCATGACGTCTTTAAAGCAGCTTAAGCTTCGGTGAATAATTTGAAATACGAGTTCCGGGCCGCAGAAGCGGAGGGCCAGCCAACCAACCAGGATCTGGGTGTCGCTAAGTCTGCGATATTCTTTTGAAGTTGAAGTGTACATGTGGTACACGAAAAAAACAGACTCCATAAAAAGTTCACATTCTGAACGAGCCCTTACCAAGCCCTCAGCATGCAGCAATTAACTCTGTTCTCCTAAAATTCAAAGAATTAGCGCCATACTATATGCGTCTATGAAATGAGCACTGCTAGACAGCACTTCGCAGCCTCAGGGGCGGGGAAATGCGTGGGGGAGCGTCCACCATCGGCTCCTGGGAGGCGCTCAAATCTGTTTTGGGACAAATTCCAAATTTTGATGACACTTGTTGATGCCACTTGTAATGAGATTAGTGAAGGATAGTGCAAGTTTGGTTTCTTTTCGTCATCTTTTGGGGGCGGGATTGCATGACCTAGTTAGACCTCCTTCAATATGCATCAACTTACGTTTTTGGGTACTAGAGGTTTGCCTTCTTTTTGAAGGCATCCTTTGAGCTTATGCCTCCAGGTCTGCACCGAATCCAGCCGAACTTTATGTTGTTCAACCACAACATGCGGGAATCATCCCTTGAGTGGCACCGGTCGCACTCACAGGTGTCTTTCCTGAATGCTTACTGGTAGCCCCTACCACTGATTCCACGGTTCGCTGTCGTCTTATGGGATGTGGCTGCGTGTTGCCTCTAGCTCTCTTGGTTTTCGGGATCTGAGGAGCCTCTCAGACCCCTCCCCCCTCATACGGCAAGGGTAAAAAGCTTTTAAAAAAGAGGGCATTTTATTTTAGCCCACTTACTCTCGAGCATGAGTTTCACTGAATAAGCTTTAATGCACAAAAACTGGCTAAGCAATGCGGCGTGAGCCGACTGGTAAGCCTGCCCTGAGTAATCAGCATGGCAGGTCGAAGCGGTCTAACAGGCCACAGCAGCATGACAAGTCATGCCAGCATGACAGTCCACATCAGCATGACAGAGCGTGCCAACATGACAGTCCACATCAGCATGACAGTCCACATCAACAGACTTGCAGCAACTCATGTGTAGTGGTGGTGTTTCGAAAACATGGAGGAAATATGTGGGCCTGCTGACCATCATTCTATGCTTATAGGCGCTGGGAAATCCGCATGCTTTCCGCTCTTTCCTATCAACCTAAACACGGGAATATACTGGTCCATTAGAAGTTTCCGACTTTGCGCATACACGTGAAACAAATGTCCACATTGTAAAATTCAATACCGCTGTGCTAGAAAATACCTAGAGGGGAAAATGACAATTTTTTTAACCGCCTATCAATAATATATGCCTGCATTATTAGCCAGATTGAGTGACTTTAAGAATGAAGTACAATTTATGTTCGGCGAAAACAATTTAGTACAGCGACGCGTCGCAAGATAATACTGGATTCATACAGTGTTGCATTAAGCTGATTGAACATGGTATGGAGCGTTTTGTTAGATTGGCTTTTTCAATAAAGTAAGATAAGTACATCACGAGTGTTGTATATCAAAACGTAGGTTGCGGTCGTCCAGCCATCATAAGGTTTTTTCCGGCTTTCGATGGCCACGTAACTGTCCGATGATACCTAATTGTCCGATAACCACCAGCGTCGCAGTCTCCATGCAGCTTGTGTGCGCGCGATGAATATAACAGGTTCTCCATTTTCATGAGATGTAATGGTTCTTCGGAATATGATCGCACATTCCCCGAGAGCTGGAGTGAAACCACTGCCACTTTGTTCGCTCCGAAATTCACAAGCAGATCATCATGCTAAAGATGCATGTACTTACCTAACCAGACAGAAGTAATATTCCAACTGGTGCATATGCTTCTTCAATAAGAAAACATTTTATTTGTTGTTTGGCTAGAGTCCACAGATCAACAATGAGATAACGCAGCACGAAGCCCGCGTATTGCGGCGCTTGAGAGGCCCAGGCCACAGAAAGCATGATATCGTACAGTTGCCTTCAAGCGTGACGTTTTCCATCAGACGTTCTCAGTAGCCGGTCATCATTAACAGGTAGTATGCTGAAGATAAAAGACTGCTTAGCTTAGCCATTCCGTCCCTGCTGTTTCCCCTTTCAGCGTCGGTGTTGATAGAATGTGTCCTCCTTTGGAAGAGGGGAAGATCCCTTCTTCAAATGCTCGATAAGCAGGTGTGCGTTCATGTATACATGCACCAGTTCATCAGACTTTGTCATGGTAAAAGAACGCCCTATGTCTGTTCCGTGCGGCGAATGCTGCCTTTTTCGACCGTGGGTCGTTGCCGATTCTGACCACTGTGCTGATTTATCGTGAACCTTATATTCAAGTTTCTGACTTATCGGTCATCAGCAGCCACAAATGCTGCATTGCATATATGCATGGATTGGCTTTTCAGCTCCGCCGGATCGCAGGCATCATTTCCGTATCATATATGCAGGGCAATGACAGGACTGTCCCGAGTCAGAACGATGCGCGCTTTTGCTGTCCAGAGTCCGGTCGTCATTGGTGGACGTTTTTGCGTTCTAAGGAGCTCTCATTAGTCACAGCAACGGTCTCCCCTCCTCACAGGCGACCGCCCCCAACCAGTGGTGGCTGTCCTCGGGCCTAACGGTGACGTCCTTGCCCCACAGGTGACCGCGCCCGAGCGGTGATGGCTGCCTTCGGGCCTAACGGTGACGTCCTTGCCTCACAGGTGACCGCGCCCGAGCGGTGATGGCTGCCTTCGGGCCTAACGGTGACGTCCTTGCCTCACAGGTGACCGCGCCCGAGCGGTGATGGCTGCCTTCGGGCCTAACGGTGACGTCCTTGCCCCACAGGTGACCGCGCCCGAGCGGTGATGGCTGCCTTCGGGCCTAACGGTGACGTCCTTGCCCCACAGGTGACCGCGCCCGAGCGGTGATGGCTGCCTTCGGGCCTAACGGTGACGTCCTTGCCTCACAGGTGACCGCGCCCGAGCGGTGATGGCTGCCTTCGGGCCTAACGGTGACGTCCTTGCCTCACAGGTGACCGCGCCCGAGCGGTGATGGCTGCCTTCGGGCCTAACGACGACGTCCTTGCCTGCCAGGTGACTGCGCCCGAGCAGTGGTGACTGCTTTCGGGCTTAACGACGACGTCCTTGCCTCACAGGTGACCGCGTCCGAACAGTGGTGACTGCCTTCGGGCCTAACGACGACGTCCTTGCCCCACAGGTGACCGCGTCCGAGCAGTGATGGCTGCCTTTGGGCCTAACGGTGACGTCCTTGCCTCACAGGTGACTGCGCCCGAGCAGTGGTGACTGCCTTCGGGCCTAACGACGACGTCCTTGCCTGCCAGGTGACTGCGCCCGAGCAGTGGTGACTGCTTTCGGGCCTAACGACGACGTCCTTGCCTCACAGGTGACCGCGTCCGAGCAGTGATGGCTGCCTTTGGGCCTAACGGTGACGTCCTTGCCTCACAGGTGACTGCGCCCGAGCAGTGGTGACTGCCTTCGGGCCTAACGACGACGTCCTTGCCTGCCAGGTGACTGCGCCCGAGCAGTGGTGACTGCTTTCGGGCCTAACGACGACGTCCTTGCCTCACAGGTGACCGCGTCCGAACAGTGGTGACTGCCCTCGGGCCTAACGGTGAAGCCTCGCCCCATAGGGACTGCGCCTGAGCAGTGGTGGGTGGCTGCCATCGGGCCTAACGATGTGTGCTCTGCCCCCAGGCGATCGATGTGTGGATCGGCGTGTGCATGTTTTTCGTGTTCGGCGCTCTCCTGGAGTTCGTGCTGGTGCACCACCTGGCCAAGAAGCGCAAGTTCCCCGGTCGCCAACGCAAGAGCGTCAAGGAGATGTTCTTCTCCAGCGACGACCCAGAGCCAGGGCAGACCGGCGCCAAGAAGCAGACCCACGTGGCGCAAGCCAAAGTCGTGGACAGGGTGTGCCGCGTGCTCATGCCATTCGCGTTCATCACCTTCAATGTTATCTATTGGACCTACTACGGCCTCGGCTAGGATGCGGTATGGCAGGTGGTGGCCGCCGGTGGCGATGGCGGCGACATGCGCGCTTCGATGACGGGTAGCTGACGTGGAGGGTGCAGGCGTGGATGGCGTTGGACCGGGAGGACAGCTGACGAGGTGTTTCGCTGTGCGGTGATAATGGACGAGGCCCCGGTGGCCGTTGTCAGCAGCGGCGTAGCACGGCCTCGGGAACCAGTTGGCAGCTGCTCATATTCACCCGAGCACCTGACAGCATTCAGAAACTGGAAGCAAGGCACTCAAAGTTCGTTTGGAAGCAGGCGTCGGTGTGACATGAGGGACTTCTAGCAGCCAACAACGGCGGATTTTCGGAAGAGATGGGAGGGCAAGCCCAATTGTGACATAACGTCTTTCCATGTATCTCCGCATGGTTGGTGTTAACCCTCTAGAGATGCGGCTCTCCCTCGTCGTTTCCCCTCCACTGATACCGTTCCTGATCACGTTGAACGATTATATAATGTTTTTTCCACACTGACATTCTTCCTTTGAAATCTCACATTAACAGTTATCCTGGATGCCTCTCCGAATTCGCCTGTTTATGCTTGTTATGCCTGCATGATATGAGGTGGCGAGTAGGTGCTGGGTCTTAGTTGCCTGACCTATTAAGGTCCTTGGAGTATGAATTAATGCATATTTCGCCTTCGTATCTCCACCGGCTGTACATCAGAAACGCAAATGTTCCGGGCTGCGAGTTTGCTGAATCGACTCAGAAACGATTGTGCAGCGCTTGACCCCTGCTGTCAGATGCTAGCTACAGCTTCAGACCTCACCTTCCTTCCCCTCACCGGCTGTAGACCTGGCTACATCCTGCTGGCTATTGCTCTATTATCGCGCTGGTATCTAAAGGCCATCAGTGCTACCAGTGGACTTACACTCGATATTTTGCATGCTGCCATAGCCTAGTCTGCTTAGAAGGGTGTTGGAAATGTTTGCCTTGCCACCAACATGGAAACCACCTTTTCTGCGAAACGTACGGTATTTAAAGCCTGTGATGTTTCGAACCATTTGCGGTCGGATCAACCATCTGTTTGTCCCATTATTGTCATCGAGTGTCCTTTTTCGCAATGTGTAAAATGTTTGCGAGACTAAGATGGTCCAATCTGTTCGAATGCGTTGGTATAAATAACTTTTGCACGAAGTGTCCCCATAAACATCCCACGCTCCGGGTTCGCCGCTTGAAATTATATCTTATGATTCAACACATTATATAAATTTAAAACTCGCCTGAACAGGACACACGCGCCGAAATATAGTGAACTTTGCGGCTTATTTATTGTATTTCATTCATGTCTGGGAATGCAGTGGAGAGTGTGCGGTATCGCATTTGCGGCGATCAAGAAATTAGACACCTGACTCGGTGAGTTAGAAGGAACAGCCAGCTTCTCGCAGCTTGACGTCGTGCGAGCGACAAATTATGTGATACGATACCGGCTTGTCATTTACATCGCTTCACCTGTAAAAGTATTATCATGACACACTACTGTTTCAATTCATCATGCCCCATAAACACACCAGCTATTATCACGCCTCCCTACACATTTCCATCATGTCCGTTATGTGGGCCCAAGTGCTCTTCCGTACTACCGTGTTGTCGAGTGATGTATTCCAACATACCCGCTGTGCCAGCCCTTTAGCACGTTCATGCCAAATATATGCTCAATTGGACGCCTGTGTGGATAGCAAGTTTAACAAAATCAATTAATAAAATACCATGTTAGAGGAGTTCCCCATAACCTTACAAGCTTGTTCAGGAGTTGACATCCAGAACTTTGCCGACTGCTGTTGCTCATTCTCAGTTAGGCTAAAAGGCATGCTGCAGCATACGCGTTCGCTGATGTGATCGCGTGGTACCTCGACCTCAGAAGGCATCAGTATACGCTTTCACGCCTCTGTCAGCATAGCTAGGCAGCCATTCGATGATGGTTGCAAAATGATGTCATGCGGTTATTGGGCGATAAGTTAAGAGCGATAACATAAATTAAGGTAAGATAAGAGCCGCTCGTTCCGGAGGACTTGGCCTGCAGCTGCTTTGTCGGCAAGTGACCCGCAGTTGTATGCACACTGGCGCAGCAACGGGTGTGCATCACTGGTTTGTATACCGTGCATACCTAAGTACCTAGAACGAAAACCAAACAATGATATGCGTGTTGTCTGACCCATTGCAATTTCTCGGGATCCTTCGCACGTTCAGCGTTCCCAAAGCACCGTACTCAGCTGGCCATTTATTGATTGGTTATAAAAGCGAGGCAGCCATTCATATGACAAGCTGGATGCGGCAGAAATTCGGGCGATATGCAGCAGACCCTTTCGTGAATTTATGCCAATTTCCCGAAGTACTCAAGCATACCTACCACCACATAACCCGAGAGCATTTAGTGAATGAACCGACAGCCTGTGGCGTCGCCTCCTGGACGGTACCCGGCAGATCAGCAGATCCCAGCTATGGGATCGCGCGGATCGACGCAGTCCTCGGGTGATGCGGAGTAGGCAGATGCTGGCGGAACGACGCGGCCGTCGGCGGTCCGACGAGCACACCACAGCTGGCGGGAGCTCTGCGCCAGCTGCGGGCGACAGCTGCGCCTATCTCCGTGAATATGTGTGGCCGCCGCGGCACCGGCACCACAGACCGCTCTCGCCGGCCTCCCTGACCGCTCTCGCCGGCCTCCTTGGCCGCTTGTGTGTACCGGAGTCGTGTGTGGGGCTCGCTGTGCCATGGACGGGCTTGTGTACCTCCACGTCTGTTGGCTTTAGCAAGGGATTTAGGACCGTTGTGTGGGATAAAATGACGTAAAACACTGTTATAGCACTGTGGATACCCATAGCAATAAGTTAAAGGAAGTTCCACCTCCGGCTGCAGCCACGTTCGGGTAGCGACGTTAGTTAAAGCAAACATACATCGAGAGCTTCCATCCACATATGCGTCTTTCGCGCGTCCAACAACTTTGTACACGGTGCGAAAGAACGGCACGCTTGGGGCACGCATGCTGTTCTTACTCTGGAGGTACTGCATCAGCGAAGCAGCATCACGGTCAAGAAGCGGGTCATATGCGCCACCGTCACCCACCGCTGGGAGCAGGAGCGATGGCAGCTTCAGGGGCAGTTTCACAGCACTGGGCGCGGCTAACGACGGCTTCGTCTCAGCTTGGCTTCTCTGTCACACTCGCAGGCGGGCACTCGTCGGAACGGGACTATTCAGAGGGCAGGGCTGCCAGCGGACCGCCGCTGCCATCGGGCGGTGGCGCGGCGGGGCCCCCTCACTTCAGCACGCTGTAGATGGACTGGATGTAGGCGAAGACGCTCTTCCAGTCGGGCTTCTCCATGGCCACCATGTCGTCGGGCTCCAACAGAGGGAAGATGCCGGCTCTCTCGCTGACCGGTCAACAGAGGCATTGTCACGGCACGCCATGATGGGTCACGATATCTTTAAACAAGGTTCATGAGCATCCTCGGTCGCACACACACAAGTCACTTCACTCAGTACGTGAGCTAAAAGCTTTGCGTCGGTGGCAAGGAATCAATAAAAAATAAGGGTAAAAATGGTCATATACCACGCTAATTTTTCTTTACAGAGCATTCCAGACGCGGGATTTTGTGCTCTGCTGGGACGCCATACAGAGGTTATCTACCACGTTTAGGAATCACTTGCTGTTGTACAAATTTGAGGGCCTGAAAGGCAATTGTGCGAGCGGCGCGCGTCGAGCGGTATAGCGGTTATAGCAACGTTCGGCGGGTTTGACTCACTCGGCGGTTCTGAAGGCCAAGTCGAAGTTGTAGCGCCGATTTCTAGGATCCAGCTTGCTGAAGTCGAAGGCGTCCGGGAAGAAGTGATGAATGAGCGCGCAGAACGCGATGCCATCGCTCCAGCTGGTGGAGAAGTTCTCTACCTTCACTGTCTGGAAAATTCACACGGTCCGTAAGTGAAAGGATGCAGAAGCGTTGAAGGTCCGTTTCTATGCGTCTCCTTCTGCACGGTGAAACCTGAGCGTCGAAAAGCTTTGTACGATGCTTGTGATGCAGGTCAAGAAAGGCAATCCCATGCAAACCTAAGTTGAAATGTGCAGGCAACATAGCATTGAGACATAGAGACATCGCATCGAGAGTTCTTGAAAAGAACATGAAAGCGACTACGGAAAGGCTTCGCAACAACAACACTTAAGCAACTTGGATGCGTGCCGTTTGAACGCTTATGGATCAAGTGCGTCCCCTTGAAGCCTCTCGAGCAGAAACTGGGAACACAAAACGTGGGCCTTATTGGTGTCCTAAACAAAGTTTAGTTCCCCAACAGGCGCTGGACGGAGAGCAAGACAATCTGCTCTGTGTGCTGGCTCACCTTGTAGTCCCTCAGCCGGCACTGGACCCAGAACAACATGACCTCCTTGGTGCCCTGACCCTGAGGGGCGATGTCCAGCTCAAAGCCATCCCTGGAACAGTCCATTGGTTTGCTGCTATGTCTGCCCCTTCAAACGAGGTCCTAGCAGGTGTCGCGACAGTGAACATAAGCAATCCACACAGACCAGATAAAACAACAGTGGTTACACAGCCCAGCCACTCCTTGCATGCGCGTCGTAGCTTATGTGTCCACTGTGCGTGCAGTGCATATGCCGCTATGCAGTGCATCACTACAACGGCTGGGCCACTTCTTAACCCGGCTGACGGTGTATCTTAACGGCCGCTTACTAACCTCGCTACACTTATGGTGTATTTCACAAGCATCAACCAACTGGACGTCGAGAGTTCTGTTACATCCGATAATCTACCAGTCAGATCGAATGTGTTCAACGGCGGTCGGTGACGCGGTTCATTTCCGTCTTGAAAACATCGTGCTGCCGTACGCCATACGACTGGCAAAGTCTCAGTGCCCGTGAGTTATCACGAACGTTACCGGAATCCGTCCGTACAAATAGCATTGTGTAAAATGGCATTTGCAGCTACGTGTAAAAACGGACCGCAAATATAATTTTACACGCTTATGAGTGACCTTACGTGACTGCTGTTGGTGGACTGGTGTTATCTCATCCCGCGTGATGGACAGCTGTCACACATGATGATCATTTGATGAATCACGTGAGCTAAATCGCAAACAAGATGAAACAAAACAGGACTGAGTTGCTGACCATGGCATCACAAAGGGCCGCACAGGCCTTCGCTGATGACGTCATTACTCTGTGATGACCTGACATCAACATTATTGTTCGCTAGGATGTTTCAGACGGATCGCTCGACGTTTGGTAAAGTGCTGTGGACATAATGAGTTCAGTCGGAGATTTTTCATTAAATGGAGTGTTTCCAGGATTCAGGAAATTCTTAGAGACTCTAGAGACGGGTACAACCGAGGTACTGATGTGAGGGGCGTGACGACTGTCGTCAGCCAGCCGCCGGTGTCGATCACAGGCGTCAGTGAAGTGAGGGAGTGGTGTAGCGGGCGGGACATCAGCAACGCCCCACGCCGGCCGGCGCTGGGGCGCAGCCGCGGCCCGTGGCCCTTGTGAGCCCCTGTACCATCGGAACAGGCGCCACCTTTTCAAAACAGTCCTATGTCCGTTCCCCTAAAATGCTTGTCTAGCTTTAGACTAGGGACTGGGGTCAGAACGTGTTACGTGGATGAGGAGCGTGCAGCGAGCCAGGGCACAGGTGTACTCTGTGCTTACCTTTTAGAGTTGCCGGCTTTGGATTTTCCAGCTGGATTCTGGCCTGAAAGGAAGGCGTACCGTCACAGAACAGATAAGTGGGTACAGTTTGACAGACAATGTTTAAACCACACCCAGGAAGAGGGCAGCGTAAATTCTAAAGTGATCACTGAGCTCCGCTGTCAGCAGTGTTCCCGGGTGGACCATGGCCTAGGTAACACTGAATGGCGTACCCGGTGGTCGGGTTCTCTACGCCAGACAGACGGGCCCCGTGCTAAGGTCAGCTTCGCGGGCACTGCAAGCATTCGTGACGGTGGACGCAGCAGTTTTCGCTTCCCGCTCGGGAGACTCGCTAACCGTCTCGATTCATGCAGGAGATCACTATATCCGGCAACAACCACGCAACATCCTCCACTGGCCCATGATGAAACGCCACACACGAACAGCATGCCGGACACGCGCCGCAGCCCGTAGCCGAAGTCAGTGGGGTGACCCACACTTCTGGAAACGCCACAAGGTGAACTATGACAGATCACTGACACTAAAGCCGACAGCACGACTGCTCTGCGTTCCGGATGACGTCACAGGAGCGCTCGAGACACAGTCGGAAGCGTCCAAACGAAGCGTAGAAAAGCTCGAGTGTGGGTCGTTATTGGCTGGAACTTTTAAATCTAACGGACTAACGAAATAATGCCAATTTCACCATTAAACATACCCTGTCATTTTTGACAGTTCCAAGTGCGGTAACATCTATTCAACAGTCAGATACGCTTGAGGTCTAGGACAGTAGCTCAAACATACATACATACATACATATATATATATATATATATATATATATATATATATATATATATATATACATATATGCATGTATGTATGATGAGTTACATATGCATATGCACATATATTCATTAATATGTATGTAATGCATACCAACGTTAGCCATAGAGCAAGGCAAAAAAGTTTCTCCTGCCTTATTTTGAGCATTCAACATTTTGGGTGCATTTTGGATTACATGACTGATCCAACATCAAAGGTAGACAATGTACGTTAAAGTGCTGTATTTCTGGAATGAGCCATGCTCATTTTTAGTTGTTCGCTCAAATGATAAAACAAACAAACCGCTGCATCTTTTCCCACATCGCAGTAATTTATTACCCGAAAGCTGGTAATGTGTTAATAAAGTTGAGATTTGAAGCATAGATAAAAACATGAAAGGCCTTGCGTTCCTCAGTTTTAGGCATGATGAGTCAGAGAGAGCTCTCATGTTGACAGCAATTGACCTTCAGAATACCAGGAAGTAGTGGTCAAAAGACGCTTTGAGACACTGAGGCGGCGACCCGGATTTTGGGCGGAATGGGTAAAATTTTCCAGGGGCACCTCCTGGACAACATGGGGCCTCCTTGCAGGAGCCTACTGGAAAGGTCCTGCACATTGTCGTATTCGAGGGAGAAGGCGCTGAGGGCGTGTGCCCCCTAACCAGACTGCCACATGAAAATTTGCAAGTAAATATTTGTTCAAGTTTCATTTCATTCATTTCATCCATTCAAGTAAATAAATGTCGACAGCTAAAAATCGGGAACGAAGGCCTTCTAATTACCCAGAAAAGAATCTCGCTGACCTCATACAGGGCGTCTTGTTCCAGAAAAGAGTCTCCCGATACATAGAGGGGCATGCTAATTCATAACAGCGTGCTTACGGCTCATGAAGAGGATTCCATATCTGGCCAAGGGGCCCTGCTATCCGAGAGCAGGACACCCTGATCCGGAACGGGGGCCATCTTATGTATGAAATTGCCTCCTGCTCCGGAAATGTGGCATTCTGAATGTAGAGGGGGCCTCTTAAACTCGCACAGGGGTCTCCATACTTATTACAGGGACATCCTGAGCCATCGAAGGGCCGTGCTTAAAACAACATTGGGTGCTCTGATCTAGAGTGTTGGCTAACTCACTCATGAAGGTGACTTCAGGACCCAGCAAACGGGTCTATTGATGTGGCAAAGGGACTTCTGAGCCCAATTTACCACTCTCCAGCTGAGCTATGGGCCTGCTTTATCTGAATTTTGGTACTCTACGTGTAACTACAATGCCTTCAGTTGGGGAAAAAGGAGCCTTCCAATTTTTAGGGAGTTAGAGGTGTGGAAAAAGCATACTCTTGCAGCCCTGCCAACAGGCAGCGGACAACTGACCCCTATGCCCCCCCCCCCTTCCCTGCTGAACCGTTTCTGTTCAGACAAATATTGGATAAAGGCATTGTCAGAACTCGATCTTTTAAGATGTGCCTATTGTCAATAATAAACATAACATTAAAAACCAAAACACGTGAACACAGAAAGCACCTCAAATCCGTGCAGACACACTATCAGTTCTTTCGGTTGCTTCACTGAGACATAGGCGGGTCGCCTGGACAGTTGCCTTTATGACCTCGGTTGGAAGACCCCCACGAAGCGCGACGGCAAGCGATTCCTGTACTCGGTCTGCGGCTTCGTGCAAGGAAGGTTGATCCATCGGCATGACAAGCAGTCCTATTTTACTCCAGCAGAGCAAGCGGCCCGTGCCTCGGCTCGACTTGGTGATAAATACACACAAGCGGAATACTACCAGCATAGTTCACAAAAAGTCGGGCAATATATTTTGTCCTTCGTCTTCGTACTTTACACGGTTACGTTCCAAACGACCCCAGTTTTAAACACCACCATGGATGAGTGTTTATTTGGTTTGGCCATAACGGAAGGCTTCCATGACGGGAAGTCTCGCGAGTCGCAGCTATATGATCTGCTGCGGTCGCTCAAACATTTCCAAAACCACGTTAGGTGTTTAAAACCTTCAGCATTCCACTGCACACGCTTCTCTTGGAGGCTGCAATTGAATCGTTTATCCTGTATGCCATACATGCCGTTGTGTACGCGCTCTAGAATTATGTACATTTTTCGTACCATGAACACCGAGCACGAGAGGTCACTGGGGTAACGCAGCTGTCTTTGGTTTTGACGCAGGCAGAGCAGGCACACACACACAATATTTTTTAACAAGCACGCACACGTGATAGCGTTTCCAAATTTCATGACGCTATTAGCGTGTTTATTACGTCATTAACCCACTTTTCATGTATAGCACAAGCTCTGACAAGTCCTCACATACTCATATGAGCAGCAACACTCAATGCGACTGAAAGAGTCACGTTTAAGAATATGAACTTTGGGGATTTGGAGCGCAAAGTACACCATTAACGTAGCATGAAACGTGAGTTATTATTGATAAAAGCAAAACAGTGAAAATGCATCCATTGCCTCACATGCACAACTAATCTTTCTTCAAAGATAGAGGGAAATTGAAAAGAGCTACGGGGACATCAATCCTGGTGTCGAGTAAAATATCCCCATGCCTCACTGGAGGAGTACCTTTAAGCTTTTCGTAAAAGAAGGGTCATTGCCGTGTTAGCTCCTCTCTAGCTGCACCAATGCATTTCAATTCAGAGTGGTAGCCAACACACGTGGAGGTGCATACATTCAGTTTAGAAGACAAGGCGAGGCATTAGCATTGGCGCTTGGGCAGCTTTCAAAAAAAATGGCCAGCAGCTCAATATAAGCCACGCACATATAATTAGCATCAGCGTAAAAGGAGTGGATTAGAAATAGCACGGATGCACCAAAACGTTGCAGTCTTACGCTCTGTTTTGTGTTCACAGCCGAGCTTTATCCCAATTCACTAAATGCACTACAATCCCTCCTTCGCGAAGTATTTTCTGACTAACTCCAGAGTTTCTGAAACGAGAGTTGTCCTTGATGATTGCGTTCAAGTCGAGGAGATGCCTATACACGTTGTCTCCCGGCCGATTCGCGTCACGCCGGGGCACAGAGCGACCCACCCGTGGGGAGCGACTGGGGTCAAGGTCACGGCTGATCCCCGAGCGAGTCCGTCCAGTACCCACTGACAACCAGCTCCGTGGCTCGACCTACGTAGCTCTGCGTCTGCATGCATCGGTCTCCGACAGTGGTGGGAAGCGCCATCATTCTCAGGCTTCCAATAGCGCTCACCAATCCCCCCGGCCGTGCCTCGAAAGTCCTCATGAATATCGTGTCACAAATCAGCAGAGAAATTGGAGTCGGGGAAGCAAAATGAACAAGTGGATATGCGATCACTTGTTTGAGCTTGCCACTGCAATGTATGGCAAAGCGCACGCCGCACGCTGGATCACATGGACTACAGAGTGCGATACGCGACGGCAGTCTCTCGCCCCCAGCGGACATGTGGCCTCCCGGGTCAGCGTGGCGCGGACGAGGGGCGCTGGCTACCCACCCTCTCCGATCTGCGAACGTCGAGAGGATGTGGCTGAGCTCCTGGAGGCTGTGGGCGTCGCTGGAAGAGACAGACAGCGGGTGACCTCGCCATGCATTGTGACCCGGCCGCCTGGTGTGACAGACATTGGACCAGTTCCGAGATGGCATGCTCCATCATGACGTCACGCAGAACGTTTGAGCCTTGTCTGATTCCACTGCTCACAAACCTCGTGCTCAGGGACGGAGCCAACGATTTTGCGATGAGAGGGGAGAGGGGAAGGGCAGGATTTCCAGGCACCCCCTCACTGCAGGGCCTCCTGGGCATTGCCACATTCGAGGAAAGGGTACGCACTCCCTTATCAACTGATACATATATCGAAACCAATGTTAATTCATGTCAACAACAAAACCAAATCCAGAATGATGGCCTTCTCATTAGTCCAGCGCTTTTCTCGAACAAGTAGATGGCCTCCATTTTGTAAAACAATATTTTTGTTCTAGAAAGGACCACCTGGTACATACAGAAGAATCATGATCCAGAACAGGGTCCTGCCCATTCACATATGGTTGCCCCAAATTCAGTAAACGGCCATTCATCACCAATCAGCGCTTCCTGAGCTGGCAATGCCGCCATATGATACAGGCAAGTACATCCTGTTTCAGAACAACAAGGAACAACCTGATGAACATGGGGTGCCCCCCAATCCAGTATAGGAGCCTTCCAGTTCATAACGGGGGTTTCACGAGCCACTAGCACAGGGCTTCCTCAACACAGTTGGGCCTTTTGTTGCACAAGATGAGCTCACTGATTCGTAAAAGCCGCCTTATGAACCAGAAAATAAACCTCTTGATAAAGCAAATAATCTTCTGAACCTCATTTAGCACTCATCTGGCTCAGCTGGAGGAGCCTCCTTGGTCTGCGTTTTGGTATTCTACGCGAGCTATTAAGCCTTTATTTTGGGCCAAATGGGCCCGTCAACATTTTGAAGCGGCAAACGCATGCTCTTGCCGACAGGAGGCCACTGTTCTCTCTGCGCCCCCCCCCCCCCCTCCCTGCTGTTCCTAGTCAGTCCACTGCTGTTCATGTTCACAAATGCTTTGTGTGGCGCCAAATTAGACTAATTTGCTATTTTCTGGTAGGGTGACGTCACCCGCAGGTGTGTAAGACTATATTTGCTAATCTCGTCCGGCCGGTGTTCGTTGATTACATCGGAAGGAATGTGTCTATGAATCCAGAAATTGAAACCAAGTGAACTATCCCTGTCTCCTACTCATTCAATTATGTCCCGTTTTTCGTAATGCTCCACCATGAATTGCGCTGCATTGCAGTTATCGCCAACTAAACATGGTCAAGTGTAGTCAGCTTATGCCGTCTCACAAATGAGACTGATGTGAGTGCTACTAAAACACTATGTGGACATATGGGGACATGATTGAATGAGATAACATCCAACTCCCGTGCATTTGCCTGTGCTACTCCATATGTTATCCAAGACAAATGTATATCATCTGAGCGATGCGAGAAATTCTGATGCTGTGATGTTGCTTGTAACCTGCAGCTGTAAGCTTCCAAAAATTGCAAAGTTGGCACTTTTTCTTCAGCTCTGATGCTGACATTCATTAGACTTTATCCTTTTCTTCCGCCTTCCAGAATATCATGATTAGAACTCGCACGTTTCCTTACCACACTCACATTGAACTCTTACTGTCTGAATGAGTGAACCAGTCACTACTTCTTGTCCACTTTGAGCGCAATTACTCTTTTGCGTATTTTGTAGCTGTTGCGCGCTGTTTACGCTTGCCGCTTCAGAAGTTGATCCTTCAGTAATTCACAATTCTGAGGTTAGTACCACAATCCACGACACAAATGTCCGCGTTGATTTAATGGACAATTACACTTCGGTTTTATCAAAGATGTGCTCTGTCGTATTTTGGTATTTGGTTTGAGAAACTCACACATTTATTTTTTTGCTGCAGATTGTACATTTATGGTGTCTTCAGCACGGCCATTTCAGCTCAAAACCCCATATAAATACTCTCTTTAAGAGCAAAGTCGCAGATTATTACTTAAAAACAGTCGGATTCTTTTCCATGACGCTGATATATGGGCCGTTATTTATAGAATTTACTGTCCTTCGGTTTATTCTCACCCGCGACGTAGGCGACGAAAGTGGCTGGTTGTTTGGATAGGCGGGGGGGGGGGGGGGGGCGGGGATGGCTGATTGTTATGGGGCGGGGAATGACTGGCTGAGCACTGTGGCCGCTTGCGAACTAAAACAAAAAAGAAAAACGTTGTATAACTAAGCGTTAAGTGAGAGCTGAACTACAGAAACCAACAAATCGAGAGCGAACGTCCTTAAGGTAATAACAAACGCAGCATGTATATTGAAACTTGTTTCTTACATGATTTATGTGCCCAGCGTTAATTAAATACCAAGGGACAGACAACCCATTTTGAACCACTCCAACAACTTCAATGACGTATTGAAAATCTAGCCTCTAGTACCGTACCACAGTGGGAAGGACAAACGTTAAGGTCCGGGTGGAATTCGCAAAAAAGCAACTTATGAGCCATTAGGGGAGGGGCAGACACAAGTTTGAAAAAGCTGTGCTATCTGGACGGGCCTATCCTGGGTATATTTTTTATAACCGGCCCTAACATGTCGTGTGCGTATGACTGAACGACGGAATGCAAAACAAGGAATGTGATATACGGTATGCGTTCCAACGCGTGTGAATACGCATGCTACGTGGGGAACAAACTGAAAACTTGATATGCCCCGTTGCAAAAAAAGATTGACCACCCCAGCAGAAATATATCGGTGGGTTTATCCGCATCCATCAACTTCAGTTCATTGGGCTCACTGGGTTCCAAGTTGAAAACTTCGGCTTCGCTAAGGACATCCCTGTTCATGGCCTTTGCATAGTCTGTAGCCAGCCACAGTGGTCCGGTGGCCACCGCAATAAGAACCAGGTCCACGCTTACGGATCAATGATAAAAACAGACAACCGCATATGGAGGCGGAAGTGTTCAGTGCATCTGCCCTCACTGGACACATGTGAGCGCCACCAGCAGCGAGGCTGGCAGGGCCTGCCTGGCCAGGCCACTGCCGCTCCTCGGAGGGATGGCTTGTGCGCCCTGCAGCCGCTCCGGGGCGCGCGGCCGCTCCTGGGCGTTTCTGTGTCAATTGTATCGACAAGTGGGAGTTTTCAGAAACGCCGGAATCCAGCGGGGTTATGTCCAGGTATGAATATGAGCGGCGAGAAGGCATTGTCAGCAGATGACGTTGCGGGAAACATGTGATGAGCACAGATAATTGCACCGGGAGCATGTCCGCATCTTACCCGCTGAAGATTGCAGAGCGATGACAACTATCACGCTAGCTGAATGCTTTCTAAGAAGTATATATATATATATATATATATATATATATATATATGCATATATATACGCATATATATATATGCATATATATACGCATATATATATATATATATATATATATATATATATATATATGCCGCAGTTAAACTATCTACATCTGTATCTACACATTCGCACGCCCAAACTCTCACTGAAGGAAAAGACAAGCAGAAGCTATTGACGATGAAAAAAGGAGAAGCAGAAGAATCAAGGAGAGAGAGAAGAGAGAGAGGAGAGAGAGAGAGAAGAGAGAGAGGAGAAGAGAGAGAGAGAGAGAGAGAGAGAGAGAGGAGAGAGAGAGAGAGAGAGAGAGAGAGAGAGAGAGAGAGAGAGAGAGAGAGAGAGAGCGAGAGAGAGAGAGAGAAGAAGAGAGAGAGAGAGAGAGAGAGAGAGAGAGAGAGAGAGAGAGAGAGAGAGAGAGAGAGAGGAGAGAGAGGAGAGGAAGAGAGAGAGAGAGAGAGAGAGAGAGAGGAGAGAGAGAGAGCGAGATAGAGAGAGAGAGAAGAGAGGGAGAGAGGAGAAGAGAAGAGAGAGAGAGAGAGAAGAGAGAGAGAGAGAAGAGAGAGAGAGAAGGAGAGAGAGAGAGAGAGAGAGAGAGAGAGAGAGAGGAGAGAGAGAGAAGAGAGAGAGAGAGGAGAGAGGAGAGAAGAGAGAGAGAGAGAGAGAGAGAGGAGAGAGAGAGAGAGAGAGAGAGAGAGAGAGAGAGAGAGAGAGAGAGAGAGAAAGGGAGAGAGAGAGAGAGAGAGAGAGGAGAGAGAGAGAGAGGGAGAGAGAGAGAGAGAGAGGAGAGAGAGAGAGAGAGAGAGAGAAGAGAGAAGAGAGAGATAGAGGAGAGAGAGAGAGAGAGAGAGAGAGAGAGAGA